>NC_051161.1:45961388-46261388 GCF_013339745.2 Dermacentor silvarum | reverse complement strand
GTGGAAGCCTACTTCATCGAGATTTTGGGGTGCTGGTTGTCAGGAGCCAGCATAATGCGTAGTATTGTTTCCTTGGCACAAGTACTTTCCAGAAAGGCTGTCTATTCCCTTACTTAGTACTCAATTTCGTATCTGCGATGCGTGAGCCATTGTGTTGTTGACGTTGCCATCTTTGCACCATCGCTGTTGTCACTTTCATTGTCATTATCATGCTGTTGTGCCTGTTTTTCGCTCCAGTTGTCACCATGTCAAGTGGCATTTAAAGCTCTTGTTTTTGTGGCCCTGTACACTCTTCCTGACATTCATCGAAGCTGTAGATCACATGGTCATGAGCATTGACAAGGTTTTGGGCATATATATGATATTGCACCTTGAATTAGACCTATCAGTGGCACTATGCGTCAGCAGTTATGTTCTGAGGACTTTAGCACAGTTTATGAATCCTGAATGGTTAAACATAATCCAAAGCGCAGAACTTGTCACAGTGTAGGAGTAGCTTTGGTATGGAAGACTATACGATTTACATTATTTATCCTGCTGCCAACTTCAGCTGGTGCCATTAAGTAAACGCCACTGCAAAAAATATTTTCTCATCATTTTCCACCCAGATATGTGAAGGTCTACCTGCTGCCCGATAAGACCAAAAGTGGCAAGCGTAAGACAAAAGTGAAGAAGCACACTCTGAACCCCGTGTTTGAAGAGGTCCTCAAGGTATGTACTTCGTTTAAGCCAGCTTGGCAATCTGTTAAGGTTTCATTAGCCACGACATTTCTCAAAGGGGCACTAAAGGCAGATATTTAAATAACCTAGATTGTGTGAATACCCTTTTGGAAGCTTTGCAGCACTTGTTTTATGGCAAGAGATCCCTTAGTTAAAAAGTAAACGCCATTGAAAGGAGTGCACAGTTCATCTGCAATTCAAATCACCTGCAGTGAACCATTTTTTTTATACAAGTACCTTGTGTTGTGTCAGCAGTCTCGGAGGCCATTCTCTGCTGGGTACTACATGCTGCCTGCTTTGAGTCAATAACCTGTGCAGAAATGATGCCACTATCCCGTAAGAAGTGCCAGCAGAATTGTGTGAAACTATACTGCCAGTTAGTTCTACTGTAGGAAAATTCAGTACAGTTGGCTAAACTTCATCTTGTTTTTCATTGAAATGCAACATAATTTAAATGCATTAGTATTATCACCATTTCGCTATGATTTATCAATTGTAAATGGGACACGTAAATATGGGACAAGTGTCTGTGTTTTTTGTCTACAGCACCACCATTCAAACTAGGCCAGCAGCTTTGCAAATTCCTATTGCGTTGCCACGGGGTGGCGCCACTTAATGGACAACGTAACTGAAACAAAACTATGACAGTTTCTGAAATCCCTACATGATAGCCAGCATCATTGGAACTGACAGCTTGCGACAGCTAAGATCGCTTACTATTTGATGGCTGTGTATTCATAGTTGTTCCACATTGACTGCCATAGCCATGAGGGGCACTGGCTAACAGTCTCAGGGCTAGGTTTTTTATACAGGTAGATAAGTGCCCAAGAAAGTGGACAGAGGGACAGCTGTCGCCATAGCTGAATTTGTAGAGCATTGCATGCATCATGTAGCGTTATGAGTCTGGATCCCACAAGCAAAAAAAGTTTATTCAACTTTCATGTTCCTTTTCCTTTATTGAATCTCTAATTACTTATACACTTCATTTCCCTTATGCTTTTCTTGGTTTCATTGCCTGTTGACTGTATGGTTGAAAGCCTCAGAGCCATTGTTGTGACTACCATTGCCCTGGTCTATGGGCAATGGTTTGTTTCAAGCTCAGATTTACTGTAGTAGGCACCTCTTGTTGCGTAGTTATTGTGGTGTTAGTGAAGGAAAGTTGTCATTTGTAGTTACCTTGGGACAATTTCAAAAGTGCTGGCTAACTCGCGTTTTTCTCGGCCCAGTTCCGGGTGACCATGAGCGAGCTGCAAGCGCGCACGCTGTGGCTGTCTGTGTGGCACAGCGACATGTTTGGCCGCAATGACTTCCTCGGGGAAGTGATGCTGCCTCTCACCTACGAGACTCTCGAGAAGACGGAAGTCCGCTGCTTCGCTCTCCAGGAAAGGGTAAGCACCACGGCTGCCACCTTTCGTGATCCCATAGTACGGTGTGGATAAGCTAAGGACCGTGCAATGAGAAGTGGAACTGACAATGATAGGCATAACTTCAAAACGTGGGAAGATAGCAGTGTGGTTTAGAGGTCAAACCAACGTAGCCAGTGTTCCACTTGAGAATAAGACAAAGAAATGCAGTTGCGAAGGCCATGTAATGTGTAGGGCAGATAAGCGGCGGTTTATTAGAGTTACAGACAAGGTTCCCAAGGGAAATGAATTGTTGTCAAAGACAGCAGTGAATGAGGTGGTACTACTATGATGAAATTAAGAAATTTTCAGGTGTAGGTTGGAGTTGGCTTACACAAGACAGGGGTGATTGTTGATTGCTGGAAGACGCCTTCATCCTGCAGTTGACATAGAATATGCTGATGCTAATGATGAGTGTTGTGGCCCTGCAGGGTGGCCAATATTAGTTACTGCGAGTAGGTTTGGCCTCATTGCTTTCGCCGATTCACTCGTGAAATTCTGTTGTTGTCTGCCTTAATTTTTTGGGCTTGTTGGTGTTTATGTGCAAAGCCTTCCAAGATTGCAATCGGACATTTATTCTTGCACTTGTGAGCCCTTTCTCATAACCAAATTTCTAGGTGGCTCACACTAGAGCTGTGAAATTTTATTGCGATAGCAATTATATGGACACTCCAAAGCAGATTTCTGCCGTCGGCGTCGCCGTCGCCATGAGGTTCCGTATGACGTCAATGGAGATGAAATCGTCGCCGCACGCCGCCGAACGCTGCATGTGCGAGTGAAAGGTCGCGAGAGACGCGCGCTTTCACGGGGAGTGAACCCACAGCGGAGAACAAACGCGCGTTCTGCGCCGTGCTCCCTTAAGAGCTGCAGAAGTAGGCGTCTCCTTCCTCCTTTACAATCACCAACGCTGCTTGCATTTTGTGCGAACGCGGGCAAAACGCCGAAAGCGTCGACAACAGTTCGGCGTGTTGCCGGTGCTGCTGCATGTCCAAGTTTATACAGCTGATAAAGCTACTATCTTTACTCCGTATAGCTCTCTACAAATTTGCTATCGCAATTGATGCTTTGCCTTTCAGGTGAAACTGCGACTTTTTTTGTGTATACAGCCAAGAGGCAGATTTCAGACTTTCTACAGCTTTCTATTAGTGGCAAAGTGCATGCTGTGATTGCATACAGCTATTGTCAGCAAGGTATGCCAAGCATGTCAGCATGGTACAGTCGATTTGCAATTATTTTGACCCCGGCAAGATATGCCGAGTTGCTTCGTGTGATAATAAATTTTAGTTTGATAAAAGCTTGCATCAAGTTAAGTGTTCCTTCATGGAAGTGTCTCATTTTGGCTGTCTCTACCTTTGCTTGTTAGTGGCCTTTGTACAAGTGTGACATTGCAACCACAGTTTCTTGCAACTGGTGCACCACAGAGCATGAGGGGTGAGCGCATGTGTGAGCCTGAACAGTGAGTGGACAGCCATGAGCATCTTGTGCTACACAGAACTGATCTTTGTCGACAAGCATATTGTTGGTGCTCTTTGTCCTACCTGAGCAATTTTATGCAAAATTCTGTTAGTGCACTTCTCTGCAGAGCTAGTTGAGCCTAATTAAGATGGCATGCCTGGCATTACAATTGGAAAAAGCATGAACTTAGCTCTGACAGCGCTGCAAGCCAGACATAAGCCATCTTGCTTTGGGGCACAACTATGTGCCCCAATGCGGTCCTTAGTGTCTTTGTTTGTTGGCTTCTTATGATAAGACTAATAAACATCTGGCCCCTCGGTTTCCTTTCTTCTGGTTCATTACATAGTGACGGTCTTGAATCTGGCAGCATCGATGCCTTCAGGTAGCATGTGTGGGTTTATTGACCAGTTGCCTTCACCCAATAAGTTCAGGTACACATGATGCTTGTGGCAGAAAGGATGTTCCACATCTGCCGCCAAGGCTTGTGAGTGGTTGCGCTGGCTAACACTTCCAGGGTTAGTTCTAGTAGATAAACATAAATACCTCAGAAAGCCTATTGGAAAACAGCGCCACGGTAGCTCAATTGGTAAGAGCATCGCACTCGTAATGCGAAGACTTGGGTTCGTGCCCCACCTGCAGCCAGTTGTTTTTTCATCCATCTTCATTTTCTATTAATTTATCATTTATTTAATTCAATTAATAAGTATGAGTAATTCCCCCTATCCTGTCCTTGGTGTCTTTGCTTGTTGGCTTCTTATGATATTACTAATAAACATTGGGCCCCTCGGGTTTCCTTTCGTCTGGTCTGTTGAAGTAGTATCTCTAAGCAGCATCTTATAATTGTACTGGGAGAAACCAGTTTATGGTCCCTAGGCTTGCACCAACCTGCCTCCCTCATTGCTGCCTAGCATTTAGCCTAATGCTTTGGACATTGTCACATTTGAAGTCACAGCCCTGCCAGAACGGGTTGATGTAATCAAACAATCAGTGTAGACGGGCGTGTGGTCGCCAGTAGTTCAACAAGTGCTTCTCCCAACTATGCTGTGCAGTTCGAGTGCCCCGAGGTTCCGCTGAGCTACAAGGGAGATCTTCTGCTGGCGCTGAAGTACATGCCACCGGACGTGACCAACCGCAGCATCAAGCAGGGGCCCGTGCGCGGCTCCCTGCATGTGCTGGTCAAGGAGGCACGCAACCTCACGGCCACACGCTCCAATGGAACCTCAGACCCCTTTTGCAAAAGGTGCCCTGTCTGTTTGGTTGCAGTAGTTGTGCAATTCTGCAATAGACTCCTTTAGCCAGCAAGCCCTCAGAGTTTTCATTTTGCACTCTTGTTTTATTAAAAACAGGCGAAAAAGTTTTGTACGACTCAATAAACTAATTGCCATACATCATTTGAAAGGTAACAGGTGCAGTATTTCTCCTTTGCTTATTGTTTCTCTCAGTTATTGTAAATGACAGACAAAAACTGCACTAAATTGAGGCACTGTGATGATTCTTGCATATAATTAAGTGCATTTGCCACATGAACCACAAACTGCTATAGACCCCTTCATTTTATAGTAAGCCGCTCATGGTATCCCAAATTTATAGTGCCTCTGCACTCTTCTTGCCCTTCACTATCATGAATAATGATGTAGAATCGTCAAATGTTAGATATAGTTAGATCAAAGCAACAGGAGAAGAGACAGTAATGACAGAGCATAGAAAGCAAGAAAAAGTTCACCAGAAAATAAATTCCGGACCCTCTCCAGTGAAGCAGCTCACCGGGCGATATCCGCGGGGTAGTCAGACGCCGCTTGCCGACGAGGGTTTAAAGCCTCCCGCTCCCGCGGAACGCTCAGAGAAGACAGCCCGGCCTTGCTCTCATCCATGGCCAAGCTCGCACTGACTAGGCGAGCATGGCGCTCCTCTTAGCCAGGCGCGCGGCGAGTCACGTCATGTGTTGCCAAGGCTATGGCACAGCTGAAGTCAAATGAAGGTCAAATTGCTGGCGATGACGAAACTCGGCTCGACTAGGTTAGTAAAGCCTTCACTTTAAAACTGCGTTTTCCTTCATACAGCTACCTGCTTCCCGACCGGACCAAAGGGAGCAAGCAGAAGACGCCCGTGGTGAAGAAGTGCTGCAACCCCAAGTGGAACCACACATTTGTCTACCCAGACGTGTCCTTGGATGAACTGAAGGACCGCTGCCTTGAACTGACCATCTGGGACTATGACAAGATCACGAGCAACGACTTCCTGGGCGGCGTGCGGCTTGGCCTTGGCACAGGTGCGTTGATCTTGCTGCTCTCTTATGAATGCTTTCATGTGCAAGTAACAGCACATAGCCTTTGTCTCTTGTGCAACATTGTCATGAAGTTTAAAAATTGTTAATCTGTCGTGTTTTTGTAAGTAGGTGTAAGCACAAAATGTTTGATTATTTCTTGTTTGTTTGGTCACCGTCAACCTGCATGTGATGCATTCTACGTCTAAATCAAAATCAAATTGCAGGGTTTAACATCTCAAAAATGCGCAGTGGGCTAGGAGGGATGCTGTAGTGGAGGGCTCTGCATTACTTCGTTTTTCATACTGTGCTGCTTTGAACACAAAACACAGAATAGGACACAGGCAGGAGCGTGGTTCTGCCTCCCAAAACTCATTACAAATTGCAAGCCAGTAAACCAGTGCAAAAGCTAAAAGATTGCTACTGAATTGTGTGGGATAGAACTTGTGTGCAAATTTGTCGAATGTGAAAAAGAAGTTGTTTATAGTATCCCGCAGACATGCGACCGAAGATACATTGGCCAAACAAAACGATGTGTCAACGCTAGACTCGGAAAGCATTGTATTAACAGCCAGCAGGTAGCCTACCCGGTAAATCTTGCGACGCATGTCAACAGATGTTCATGCATGCCACTGTTTGATATAACTACGATAATTACACATGTACGGGACAGAATGGAGCGAGTGATTGTCGAGGCCTTTCATATGTTAACGAAAGGTGAAGGTGAATGCGTGAGCAATCTGCCAATAACTCTAACCCCAAGACAGATTGATCTAATGCATGGCACAGGAAAAGAAAGCAATGGAGAAGCGCATGTGTGATGTTCAGGTGTGAAGGTGTAAAGGTATTCAGTCATATGCCTATTTCACATAAATGTAACACTAACATGTCCGAAATAAAACCGTTGTTAGTTTGTAGTCCTGCCTCTGTCTTGTTCTGTGTTCAAAACAGTGCGGTATGAAAACTAAGTACGTACAACCACCTAGCCCCAGTCGCAGCAATTCTAGTTCCGGATTAATTTCCACCTAATTATAAGTACACAGGCGCTTTTGCATTACGCCTTCATTGGAATGCGGCGATCATGGCCAGTAATCAATCTCACAAGCATTTCCTCAGAGGCAGAACACCAGAGCCATGGAGCCACGAATGGCCGACGACTGATAATTCGGACTCAGCGGGGACCGCCTAAAGATCTGAATAATCGGCAGTCTCAAATATCGTATTGACCACAAAGCAAGTGGCTTTCTGGTCAGAGCAAGAGAAAAAATGCACCACACTGTGCCGCTAAAGGTCTTTTGCCTTTTTGGAAAGTGCAGAAACTGGTGTACGAATTATTACGGCTACGGCGTAATTGCCACGATGTCTGTATGGATAAGCATCACAAATGTACGGAGCACGGTGTGGCGACCTCAGCGAAGAATATAACCCTTGACAGGTGTGCCAATATAACTTATCGCCACCAACTCTATCGCAACAAGCATCTTTAGCTATTGCTCAGCAGAGCATGTGGCATAGTCACTTTGTAAGGCATACTGCACATATACAGTCGAATCTCGATAATTCGAACTCGAAGGGGCCCGAAAATTTGTTAGAATTAAAAGAAGTTTGAATTAACGGAAGGATGTATTTTTGAATATTCGAGCACCATAGCAAGATGAACAAACGGTGCGAATCGTGCAATTTTGTGGCTCGCAAGCGCATAGCGAGTTGCGCCCATGCCGGCCAACTCTCGGTTCCCGTTAACGGCAGAAAACAAAACTTCAGGGAGCGGACATGGCGCCAACATGGAAACGGGAGCGCGCGCACGTGGACACCGTCGAAGGTGAGGGAGGAGGGCGGCAGGAAAGCGGATTTGGCCTCGGCAACTTCGCCGCTTCGGTGGCAGTGGCTTCGGTGGCTCCCCTCGTCCTCTTTCTCAACTCCCTCGCAGCTCCCTCACCTTTGACTGTCTCCGTGTGCGCCCGCTGGCACCGCCGGTTCGGCGCAGATTAGCCTCCTTGAAGTTTCGTTTTCTGCCGTTATCGGGAAGCATGCGTTTGCCGGCGTGGGTGCCGACGCCGCCGGTCCAGCCGGCCCGGCACCAGCTTAGGGTACGGCCTCACGTCAACGCCTTGCTGCGAGGCCACCGTGGCACGCGCGTCTCGCCGTGCGGCAGCGCGATAAGATCTCCAGCGCTCTCCAAACGTGCGAGCAACACGGCGAGCGTTCGTTGTTTCATGCGAGAGATGACGATCATCGATTGAAAACGCGGCACGGACCGGCGGCGGTCTGGTTGTGATGGCTCCGTGACGTCACCCTCGTCGCTCTTGATTGGTTCTTCATCTCGCAGCACGCGGCATTTGCCGCAGAAATGGGTCTCGAACCCACTTCGCGCGGCACGCCGCAAAACCCCCGATTTCTGCCGCTTTTGCCGCCCGTGGCATGACGCGTTGCCGCGCGTTTTTGACGCACGTCTTTGCTGTACGTTTTTGCCGCTAGCGTGGCCGTACCCTTAGGCCGATCCCTGAAGTTTTGTCTTCTGCTGTTATCGGGAAGTGCGAGTTTGCCGGCGTGGGCAGTTCGTTGGCCTCCGCCGCTGCATGAAGGGGTCTCCCCTAAGCTTTTGCTCTATGGCGGTGTCGGAGCAATGCCGATCGGAGGCGCCGCTGCGTTATTCGGCGCGCTGCTGAGAGCATTGTCGGTCCATTACGTTCGAATTAACCGTCGCAAATGCTTTCGCGTTCGAATTACCGAGCGTTTTCGCCCATTGAAATACACATAACTTTGACGGGACCAGAGCGTCAGTTCAAATTAAGCGTGTTCGAATTAACGAGATTCGACTGTAAAATAGGCGATAACCCAAACATGCCAGCACTTCCTGCCGCCTCTTTGAGCGGGGCTGTTTCAAGTGCACATCACTTGCAGAAACGAAAGTAGTGTGCGTTCGCCGTGTTGGCTTATGAGCTGCATGCATGCTGCACGCTCGGGAACAGCGTGGGCATGAAGAAAGCTGACTGCAGAAATGCTGCAGTCTGCTGGCAAACGTGCGCGTACAAGACAACAAGGATATTGGTACAATGACGGTGAGCACTTGTAGGTGATGCGCTGCACACAAGCCACACGGGACAGTCAACACCATGCGGTAGCAGGTACCGTGTTGCAATGAAGTGGCACCAGTTTCGCTGAGTATAGCAGATTGTTGCACAAATGCATGGACGCATATTGGGGAAAGCAAGGTGATAGTCCACTCTGACACTGTTTCCTGCCAATGTTTCAAAATGCTGCTCGCCTTTGCGCTATCGCACGGTCGTGCAAGAGAGATGGAATGTACGAGGTCTGTTAGAGAAGTATCCGACCTTTTTTTTTTTTTTTTTTTTTGCGAACACCTGATGGATATATGAAACAAGCGCGCTTGCATCAGCCGACTTTGAACCTTCGTGCGCATGCGCAAATTTTTTTCCCGCCTGCCGATAGAGTCAGTCTCTAAGACGCAGCGTTTGAGTGAGGTAGTGCGCGGTGCTCTCGTCGGTTTTTTTATTGCAAGGAAAATGATCGGAGCGACTGGAGCAGCACTACTGCATCAAATTTTGCCAGAAACTGGGCGACAGCCATTCGGAAGATTCAGACGGCTTTCGGTGACGATGCTATGAGCAGCACAAAAATTAAGAAGTGGTACAACCGGTTTAAAGACGGCCGCGCATCGGTGGAGAGCGAGCCACGCTCCGGTCGGCCATCAACATGCCGAAATGACCAGGTAATAGCCGAAGTGAACGCTGTGGTGATGCGGGACCATCGTGTGACTATTCGAGAAATTGCGCATGAGGTGGGCATCAGCACTTTTTCTGCACATTCCATTATGACCGAAGATTTGGCCATGAAGAGAGTTGCAGCGAAATTCATGCCGAAGCTGCTCACGGTGGAGCGAAAGCAACTTCGTGTTGAAGTCTCACAGGACATGCTGGATTCCACAAACAGTGACTTCATGAACACTAAATCACTGGTGACGAGTCTTGGCTGTACGGGTACGACCCGGGAACCAAATCCCAGTCGTCACAGAGGAAGCATTCCACGTCACCAAGGCCACGGAAGTGCACAGCAATGTCAAAATGATGCTGACTGCTTTCTTTGACTCCTGCGGTGTGGTACACCACGAGTACGCACCACAGGGTCAAACAATCACCAAAGAGTACTACAGGGATCTCCTCCATCGCCTACGTGATGCTGTGCGGCGCAAGAGACCGGAGTTGAGGTCAACAGGAAATTGGCGCATCCATCACGACAATGCTCCTGTACATTCCTCGCACTTGATTCAGACTTTTTGGGCGAAAAACCAGACTCCTGTAGTTCAACAGGCTCCTTACTCTCCTGATATGGCCCCCTACAACTTCTGGCTGTTTACCAAAATTAAGAGGCCATTGAAAGGAGCACGATTTTAGACAAGAGAGGACATTATGGCTGCAACGACAGCTGAGCTAAACTCCATTCCGAAAGAGGCCTTCTCGGAATGCTTCCAACAATGGCAGCACCACTAGGAGAAGTGTCGAGGAGACTACTTTGAGGGTGATTAGGTTTCCAACGCTCCAGTTATGTCGTTTTTTTTTTTTTTTCTTCGGCCAAAGGTCGGTTACTTTTCTAACGGACCTCGTATTCCTACTGTGGAAAAGAAGAAAGAGAAAAATTTGCAGTTTCGCCTAAGGGACGAAGCATTGACAGTAATAGCTAGGTTTAGCCTAACGGTTGAACTCCTGGAACAATGTTGTAACTGTATGCGGGTGCGACATGTTGGCATGAATCAGCATGCAAGGAAACTCCTACTGAACAGAAGGAACAGCACTCTGGCAGCTACCACACGTCTGAGATTGCTAGCATCATTAGTGCTGCCAAGGGCATTGCAGGCATCGCACAACAAAGCTGCACGATATGAGACCGACGTCGTCATTAGCCAGCACCGAGTCAACTGTTAGAGCATTGGCGCCTTTAACAGTGAAATTACATCACTTTCAGATTGTGAGCCCTAATACAGTCAAACCTGGTTATAACGAACGGCTTTTTGTTCGATATATGGAGTAGTTCGATATAACCGAACCCGCTTGTAACGAACTTCAGCACCACATTCGTTATACGCATTGTGAACAGTGAAGCGAAAATGCGCTAACAAAGAAAAACCATGCCACTCACCGTGAATAATTACTCCAAAAGTAATTTATCGCACAGAAAAGTACACCTATTGGCAGTAGGCAGTGATTTTCGTTTAGCTACATCAATGAAACAGGGGTAATTGGAGATCGCAGGGAGAGGCCTTCGTCCTGGCAGTGGACATAAATGTAGGCTGCTGCTGATGATGATGATGTCAATGAGGCTCGTATTTTCGACACGCAACATCATTTCAATGAGCTCCAGTCCGCTTCCCTGTATCCCCGAGCAGTAGTGTCGCAGCACATCGGCAGCAGAAAGGGCTTCGTGTAGCGTCAGGAGAGGGCGATCGTCTTCTGGGGGCGGCTCCTTGGCGGCACCAGACGCCAGCTTGTCGGCAACAATTTCCAAGTCCGGCGGGCTCACCGTCAAAGCTACGTCGTCAGCCATTAAAAAAATCCTCGAAGGCAACATTTTCTGGCACAGCGTCGAGCTCTTCCCATAGCATGGCAAAGTCACTGTTATCTTGCACTGGCTGGGCGGTGTGGCTGCTTGGTGACTGTAGGAGACTAGCCGGACGCGGCGGAGGAGCGCGCTTGCGGCTGTTTGGTGACAGATCGCGCGCACTCCAAGTTCGATATATTCAATGTCTGGTTTGTTATAAAAAATAGATTTTACATGCATAATGATAGGAGAACTTTGACTGTTCGATGGAGAGCATATTTCGCTCTATCCAAGTTCGTTTTATTTGGGTTTTGACTGTATTGTTTTGCAATTTAAGGGCATGCGCCGTGAATAGAATGTTTTATGACTGTTTTTCAAGTGCTTCAATAGCGTAAATTCTAATGAAACTGTTAGGACCATAAATCCTGGTCAGAGGAACTTTGGCCTTTCAATAATATAGCATTTACCTAGCATACCGGAGCATCTATATGGACCACCACATCAACGTCGATGCCGACGACAGTGGCGAAAATTCGCCTGGAGTGTTCATATAATTGCTATCACAATGAAAACCTCGTAGTGCATATTTCAGGTACCATTTACTCTGGTATAGCATTTTTCTCTTTGTTGCTAATGGCACGGCACATGTCAAGAGATGCAAATTTGTGCTTGGCAATGACATACTACTGTTTCACTGTAACACGTGAACAAACATATGCTGGACACACGGAGTCAGCACCAGGAGAACTTGCACATCAATACAGCTTTACAGTAAGCTTGCCGGGCTTGGCTTTTCGTGCAATTTGGGAATGGTCAACATGGTCGTTGGGCAGGCAACATGGCCGACGACCACACTGCAGCGATGCTGGCGACGTATCAAAGCCAAAATATTGCTGTTTCTGCTCGACTTGGGCAGGCAGAGTCCGAATTATGCAACTACGTGTTGTAAGGTGTCAGAAAGTTCGGCCAGTGGCTGTGCTATGAAGCAGTCCGAATTATCGGTTGGCGCCTGCGTTCGTCTTCCTGCACATGTGGACTAATGTTGCACCAGTACATGGCAAGATGTTAGGGCTGTTTTGTAAGTACGGGTAAAGCAGCTAGCACTGGAACTTATTCACCTTGCAGGGCGGATGTTGTAACGCACTGTAACGCACAGTTGATCAGGCGCTATATTTAAAGAGGCTCTCCTTAGTTCGAGCTCCGCCCAGACTACATTGCGCATAAATACATGTGCTCTGCCCCCTAGAGCTTTCCTCCCATAGCCCAAAAAAGTTGACTGCGAGTATAAGTATCAAACCAAAATATTGGTTGCTCGCACCCGGCGAAGTAGTGTTTGTTAGGCCTAACAGCCAAGGCGCTGTGGCTGTAATTAAAATTCGCCACTGGCTGATGTGGTGACGGAAGACACACCATCATGAGTCCTTTGCTGCTGATTGAGGGGCTCATTAGTGGTCGGGCCAGACATCACGCTCATGGGCTAGAGTGAGGGTTGTAGAAGTGGCGTACAGGTCCACAGGTGACCAGCTGACAACTAGAACGAACGTGCCTATGAAGCTTGTCTGCGTGCCTACTGAATGAAATGGTCTATGGGCTAAGTTTGCATGTAGGCAGAAAGCACTGAGCTGATGTTGCTCAACACAGCCTAAACTGCCAAAGTCATCCAGTCAAGGTTGCATGCGACATAAGTCGACAACATGTGGCACGCATTGGGCCACGCATAAGGCATAGTTTGCTTATGGTTTGCATATTTAGAAGACATTTTACCAAAATTTATACTCTGCTGCTGCATTCTGGTCTGTAGCTACGTATCCTTCTCAGTTAGGTTCGCTCACTTCTCGCCAGGAAATTTTGTTTTCTTGTGTTTTGTTACTCTGCATTTTAGTCAACAAATTTTTGTTAGGGCAATGTCTATGTACTGAACTACTCAACTACCTGAAAGTTAGGAGTAGCATTGATTTTCTTGTTAAGTGTGGCTTTCAGATGCTGCCTGGCCACATCATGCGTCTTCATCTAGGTTCTTAGTGGTCCTTGAAACCTTTGAATGCACAAGGCCTTGAAAACCCTTCAAATTTAATGTAGTGCTGAAAATCCTTGAAATTCAATTGGCTTGACTCATTGGACTTCATTTGGATGCATGGCCACAAACTAGGTGCAGTCCAAAACTCAAGCTAATCCACTCTGGTTAGCAGTTTAACAGGGGTTCAGTTTGAGCGTTTGTTGTGTACCTTTTCATTTGTGGGCTTTAAAAAAAGCACTTGTATAGTTGATGATAGCATTTTGTTTTTTAGTTGTCAAACATAAGGTTGTTAGTAGCCCTTAAAAATAGCTTTTGTTAGGGCCTCGGAAGACCTTAATACCCTTCAAAAATTTTGCCACCAACTTTGCTGCAAGCCCTGGTTCACCGCAACTTTGTTTTCTGCATCATGCCAACACGACTTCCGAATCTGTCTCTCACAGGAAAGCTGTACGGACGTGACGTGGACTGGATGGATTCCCACGGCGAAGAGGTGACCTTGTGGCGTTCCATGCTGGAGAGGCCAAACCTCTGGATCGACGGATCGCTGCTGCTGAGGCCAACGATGCAATCTAAGCGCTGAAGCCTCGGAATGAATCGAGTTAAACAGAAAGGGACTTCACTCTTCATCCAGTCCCGACAACGCATCACTGTCATACCACTAGTTTTCAGACAACAGCCTACTGCCAGAACTGTGAGTGAAGCACAACAGAGACAGTGCATTTTCCAGCAAGAGTACTCGGTGCAGTGTTCTCCTGTCTGTCGAGAAGCCACCGCCACCAGACGGTGATTGTGGTTCAGCGCGAGAGACGGTCACGGTCGGCGGTTCTTCGAATCTGCGACTACCCCGAAAAAGCCAAAGCTGCCGCCATTGTACATAGAGGCGAGAACTCTCTGCTCAAAAATGCAACACCTTTGTACATCTAAATGCAAGTGCTCCGTATAATGCGCACGCACCCACACACACACACAAAATGCGCGCGTCTCTCTCTCTCTCTCGAATGACATATCAGATGCGACTGCATTTAAGTTGCTGTTAACAGATACATTTTATATTACATATATAGATATATATATATATAACTGTTTGGAAAGGCTCCATTTACGCTACGTTGAAGAGTCTGTAAATAGCCACTGTCAAGCTTGTTGGTTTAATGCTTGCTCTATATTATAGTTGTTTGCTGTTTCATACCGTTTTTGACCGAGTCATGTGTCATGTTGTGACTTGCCGCTGAATGCCATCATATTGTTGTGGGCTGCTATTCAAGTGTCCTCTTTTTTTTTCTTCCCGTTTCTCCCGTTATGCTTGCTTATTTCGTGAATCTCTGTTGTTCACAAATAAGCCGCAAACGCATTTGCACCCCGCTGGTCCATTTGAAGACGAGTCTTTATGAAAGACTGGTGTAAATGTGTGTTGTTTCGATATTTATTTTTATAAACACGTCACATATATATATACACATATATATATGCTATAGTTTAAAGGAAAGATGATAACAGCTCTTCTTCACGCATGCCTTCGAAACAACTCACTTGCTACATTCCTCCAGCATTAATGGAGTCACCAGATTTGTTGCTTCATCTGTTGTGAGACCATTTTCTCCTGTGACCGTGTGTCTTGGCAATGATGAGCACTATTTCTTTTTGTAATTTTATTTTTCGAAAGTGTACATAACAGTGTGTGAAGGATAGGCCTGTGTCGTGTTTACAGATACATTACACAGGCTGCCTGCGTGTCACAGCCGTTGGTGGTTGAGCCACCAGTCGTATCTCGGTCTGCGTACGCTCAGTGGCACCTGCTAGCATGTGTATTTGGAAATATGACACGGATCTATAAGGAAGACTTTTGACTCTGTTTTGGGGAAACTAGGGGGAACAATGTGTTGCTCACAAGTGTCTGTTGATGCACAGAACGAACACGGTCTACGCTGTGCGTGTGTGTGACTTGAGCTTGTGTTGTATGATTTTTTGCAAACACCCAAAGTGTGTCTGTCACGTGCACTCTGCCTGCAGTACTGCTTTTGTTTTTTTGTCTCTCTCTCTCTACTTTTGAGATGATCTTATTTTAATAAAAATTACCATGCAAAAGTTTCATGAGTGTAATTGGTACTGTTGCAGCTCAACCATTGCCTGCAGCAGTGTTGACAAAAATATCTGTGACACCGACACAGTGGCAAACCAGCCCGGCGTATGGCAGCTTTATTAGTTATTACAGTTAGCACGAGTTAAGTTGTAGGCTTGGTTTTAGCGGTGAATTACCGTATTTACTCGATTCTAACGCGCCCTCGATTGTAATGCGCACCCGTTTTTCGTGACGACAAAAAAAAGAAGAAAAGTCCTTTACATTACCGCGCACCTCATGCTTTCAAACAGAATACAACTTTCTCTCATTTGGAAAAGCAGATTTCCTCCCGATGCACTGAAGTTGCGATGAATAAAAAAGTCGCAGCTTCGCCCGAAAGTGAAGCATCGAATGCGATAGCAAATTATAGTAGACCGGTATACGAAGTAAGGATATCAGTTTTATCAGCCGTATAAACTTGCAAACATTCACATACTAAATAAATTAACAAGCACGCTGGAGTGATGAAGCGCGGCGAGCAAATTGACCTTCGTACTAGCATGCCTCTCGCTTCAACGTGACCTATAAGCGTCGAAAACACGGCGCGCAGCGCACTTTCCCCGTCGCAGATTGCTTTCAAGATAGGGCCAAGGCTATCGTATCGCCTAAGTGGATTGTCACAGATTACGTCCTGCTTCGGTCCACTGAAACCGTTCCGCATTACTTCACTGGCGAAAATCCTCTCCTTCTGTTTGCGCCAGTCCCGCACGCAAATTTCGGATTCTCTGAACGCCGTGATGCAGCCCGATTTCTGTCCGTCTCCGCACACATGGTCACTTTCCTTATGCGGCATCATGATGAACTCGGTACTTCATGCTGATAGAGCAGACGCAGAGAACGTGAAGACAGACGGTAGACTATTGCCTAAGCACGTGTACTGCAGCACATAGAGGAAGCTACGGTAGCTAGGCTACAGAGTAGCTAGGCTCGATGTGCATGCGAGGTGGCCATTTTGAAATGCCGACGGCTATATGGTAACGCAGATTTAAAGTAGTACTCGATTCTAACGCGCACGCAATTTTTGGATCTGTTTTATCGGAAAAAAAGTTCGCGTTAGATTCAAGTAAATACGGTAAATTTTATGCGTAAGTGTCAAATGACCCATTGAGCGAAATGCAGCTCCACTATCGTGAAACCTGGGGAGGTGTGAAACATGCAGTGATGCACCGCTAATGGCCTCGTACTGCCTTAAGCAATGGCTCATAACCCCGTAAACGCGGCCTCCCCATTACGACAAATGATGGAATGATGAGCGGCAACACAGCCAGCTGTGGAACACGACGACAAATGCGGGAGCAGTGGCACGAGCGCATGCCGAGCGCGAGCACAGGAGACGCACGGGAGACGCCGACAGGCCGAGCGCATAAGGTGCTTCACACCTAAAACATCAGCCTCTTGAGACAGCTTGTGGATAGAATATACCTGTACGCCCATCCTGACCAGCTGCATCAACTCTTTCATCATTAGAGAATGCTAACTTGACTGTAAGCATGCAGACCTTCACAATATTAGGTTACCACATACATGAACAGCAGCAACAGCACTGGTAAGGACAACTTGTGGTGCTTTGTCCAACCACAACGCTTTTGACAGGTACAGTGAAATCTTGATAACTTGAACTGTGCTGTTGGTTCCAGCAAGTTCCATGTATTTGAATAAAGAAATTGCGAATTAGAACTTCAAAAACTGTGCAACGGTTATTTCAAAAAAGATTTGTCTCCTTCCCATGGACCCCTCTTGGGACAAACTTGAGCCAAAGGGAAACGTTTGGTGCATTGCTAAACGTTGTGTGCTGTAAAAATGACAAGGAAACGGGTGCGCAGGTAGCCGAGTTCAAATCAAAGCAAGCAGAGTGGCGCATGCCCTCCTTTCCCATCCAGTTTAGAAGGAGCAGAAAGGAGCCCCCAGCATGTGCTGGATCATGTTAGCGTGCGTGCCCACATATGCTCCTCCCACCCTAGCACCCTTGATCACATTGCCGCCCAGTCACATCGTCTCCGACATTAGGCACGAAGGAGGGTGGCGCGCATCAAGCAACCATCCTTCTCGGCTCACCCATGCACGTTTTCCCTAGGACATGCAACAAACAGCGCACGAGGCACAATCTTATTGCACTTGTACTTTACAAGAAACCTAGACTTGTTCCGGCACATGCTGATGGAGGAAAGGTAAGGCTTTCAATCCAAGCCCAGTGCCGGTTTTGGTTTTGTGCGCTGCACCGCACAATTGATTGGGTGCTATATTTAAAGGTACTCTCCTTAGTTCAAGCGCCGTTCTATTTTAATAAATTTCCTGTCGCCTTGGAGTTCGAATTAACGAGATTATATTGTATTTGTGTTACGTGGGTTTCCTTGGGGAAGAAATGTTTTAAGAAAAGTTTGTCTTTGCCGACACTTCACAGCACCAAGTCGAATATGTTTGGTTACTGCAATAGCAGCTCTGTGTCCTCTGGTTAAACTTTGTGCCACCAGGCGGCAGCACCAACTCAGCCACTCATGTTTACATCTCCGGTAACCTGCTCTGCTGCAAAATGCACTGCATTTACAGACAAGCTAAAACTCTTTATTGTCACCGAGGCTGGCCAGTCTTAATAAACTGTAGTTGCACAGTTTGTACAGGGTGGCCCAAGAGAAACCTAACCCAAAGCAAGTGAACACATGAACTGAGAGGCAATATTAATATTCAAAACAACGTTCGTCTGGTGCCAGTTGGTTCACGAAGTGCTGGAAGATGCTGGCAATCTAATAGTTGTCTTTTATCTACTTGTATGATAGTATCACCTTACGGTTCATGTATTCACTTGCTTTGGTTTTGGTTTATCTTGGGCCACCCAGTCGAAGTAATATAGGATGTTTCTAGAAAACATCCTGTCCATCCTTCATGTTCAGTGACATCGCACACCGTGGATGAGCAGACACACCTGACAAAATTTGGCAGCTCATCGTCCCCTGTCATCTGAAACATTTTCTAGCTTTCTATCGATTTATTAATGTGAAGCATTATTAGCATACTTTAAGGCACTTTGAGTATCTTGCCTCTTACGCTGATCCAGTGACCCAAGTTGTACACTAGCTTGGGTCGCTAGGTATGTGTTCGTGGTTGCGATGCTGTATTGGTCGTTTCTTTACCTAGATATACATAAGGTTATGCATGACATGATATTTGGGCTATTAGGCATGTATGTGCTCGTGGTCCTGATACCGTTGTGGTTGTTTCTTTAACTGGACACATGTCGGGATATGCATGTCATGATAATTGCATCCATGAGATTACATGAATAGCACTTGGTGATATTTTGCAGAACACCAAATGATGCTAGATGGCCAACTACCTGCTAAATGGCTCGCATAACGTGAATTCCCAGAGTGTGTGAGATCTGCATAATTTTTTGGATGCATTTGAAGAAGTTGCCAACTTTTGTGTCACCGGCTTCTCCACAAACACTAGTTGTTCAGTGATCAGAGCATAGCAACATGATGCGATAAAAAAAAAACATTTGTACACTTAAGTACTCATCACAAAAGTGCATAAACAGCCAAATAATAAAAGGCTGCAACAAAACAGAATCTTCTATGCTTTCCGTGGTTTAGTCAAATCAATCCAATTTCACAAAATAAATAGAAACACAAACACATGTTAAATGTTAATACATAGATACAATATTAAGATCAATACAATTAAGAACACAATGTCGCAAGTTTTCTATCTAGTTCAGTCTCACTGAAATTGAGAAGAAAATTATCTTGTCAGGATACTATACAATAGTATAAACAACAGTAAACCAACATGCGAGGCACAGCTGCACTTACAGTGAGTCGAAGGTAGGTGACCCTTGCCTTAACTGCTTGAGATGTGCCTAGTCTCAGTTGTAGCACCATTCAATCTTGTACTGGTAAACGGAAGACGCACAAGTGCATGCTCTCACTAGGCAACTGTCAGGTAAGACTAATTTCACGTTGACTTTTAGGTTTCACTACCATTATGGTTTTATTTCAAACAGCAGTTGGGAGCTATTCGAAATGGGCTGAACGTTTCGATTCGTTTGTCTGTTGTTCGTTCGACTACATGGGCCGACGCTCTTGACAGGGGCTTGTGAGAATCGGGCGATTGCTTCCATCTCGCCTGCGTTATTCTGTGCTGCGTCTTCGCTGCATATCACGGCGCGTTATGCTGTGAAGACGTAAACCGAAGGAAGCTTGGTGACCAAAATTTAATATTGTTTGAATGTGAACAGCATTTGTGAGCTATAAAATAAGCAGAACCAACTTGAGCAGAACGCACCCGTCCATTCGCAACAGTCAACGCCAGCTGTGCCGCCACGCCAAAGATATAATGGTGACGCCAGAGCACCGTGGCTAGCTCGCTTTACCGTGGCTCGAAGCGGCTCAGAGAGAAAGGTGCGCAGCAGCCGCAAAAGTGAGGGCTGTGGCGCGAGTATCGCGTATCGCAGTGGCGCACCGACGGGGGGGTTCGGGGGTTCTAACCCCCCACCCCCCTCCCCTAAGGCCGAGTTACCCCCGCCTTTTGTTTGACCCCTTTTCTTTCCTTGCGCCTTTGGGTACTGCAACTAAGTAGTGAGGCGCGCAATTTTTGCGAGGTGCACACTCGCAAAAAGCGCATTTTTTTGACAATTTCCCGCGAAGAAATTTAAATTAGTGCTGTTTATATGGTATTGGCAAACTAAGGAAAACTTAGTTTCGGCGACACGGGGCACTTAACGCTGTCGCGTTAAAACGCGCCAGAAGATGATCACGGTGCGCCTTCCACTACTGTGCCAAACCGCACGTTGGTGATATCACGTGATCACAGCCCTTGATTTTGCGTTATTAGCCCCGAGAAGGACCTACAAGGGCGCTGCGAGCGCCGCTCGCGTGACGTCAGGGCACGGACTCGCGCCTGTCGTCTGCTGCCGTTCGGGTACAGTGTACTAGTAGTTCGGGCGCTGTCCGGGCGTCTTCTGCAGTGTTTCCGTTTGTTCGCTGTCGTTCCCTTCTGAAATAGATTTTTGCGACGTCATCATTAGCGCAAACTTATTCAAAGATCTTATTTCCTAGACGACAATTTATTTCTCAAGGGCAACGCTACAGTGCCAGCCGAAGGAGGTCAGACCAGCCCATTGCGTGTTTTTCATGCGCGGATCTAGACTTAGCAGATTGAGGGACTAATAAAATAAGCATAAATAGCACGTGACTAATAAAAGCATAAACGCATAAACATAGCAAATAAGAATCCAGTTAGGATACCATATCTGCAGTGGTGCAACGAGCAATTAACTATGTCTGCTACATATTACTGCTACATTTACCTTGATTTTAACCCATTAAAACGTGTTTGCTTATGACGAGTAGCTCATGATATAATATCTATTTTTTTTTTCATTTCTTCACAGAAACGCTCGGCAGTAACACGAGGACCTGACACTGCAGTTTAGATTCAACCATCACCACTTATTCCTTTAACTGCTTCTCAAAATTAGGCCGCTCTTCAACGGTTAATTTCAAGTGGCGTAATTTGAAGTAAAACTAATTGAGGCTTACAGCCATTTGCAGAATACGCAAAGGAATGTACCAATATTTATTCACTGTTTCGTGCTGCACGTTCAACTCAATTGTGCAATTTACTGCTGCTTGTTTCTTGAGGAACAGACATCACGAATCTGTTTGGCGAACTGATACAGGCTGCTCGGTCCAAGTTTTTTAGTGAAATATGCCTTTTGGACCGTATGACTGCAGCTAGAAAGAAGCCGAAGCCTTATTTATTAGTAGTATGAGGCTTATTGAAAATATCATTATTCCACTGTGGAGGTCAAAAATCAAGTGAATTCATTTGAGGCGTGTGGTGTCTTCTCTATGAGGCGGGTATACATGTGAGGTTCTCTTATATGTACTCACGAAGCGAGTAGTCTCAGCTTGGTGTAGTTAAACAACGCAGGATCGAGACATGGTGATGCAGAAGGCGTTTAAATTTTCCTCTTCAGCGCAGCCTAAGCTGCGCTGTATAGCGTCGAGTATACCTTAGGCATTGCAATTGGCGCTTAAAGAACTGCTTCATGGTTTCAATTCGAAGTTGTAGTGAACTGATGGGTTTTGCGAATAATGCGTGCCTCGCCATAACCACAGTCGGTAGATTTAGTTGCGTAAGGGCTGTGCCATGATGTCGATAAAGGCAACTCAGGGTCACTATATATGAAACATTTTTCTGGCGTACAATTGACAGGCATAAAGCTTTCATCTTAAGGTCTCCATCTTAACCATGAAACTGTTCTTTCAGGTGAATGCTGTTAAGGTATTCGTGAATTATATACATACTATACGTGACGCGCCGTCGTGTTAACAGCCATGAACAATGCGTTTTCTGGGTGCCTGTTTCAGAGAACGGTGAAAGTGTTAGCAAGCGTTTTCATGCAAAATGCGCGCCTAACTCTGCCTTTTAGGCATTAATAAAGTTGCTATATTTGACTAGTACAACTCACCATAGTAATAAGAATCATCATAAAAAGTTCGCTGGGCAGTTTCCTTCTAACACGCATTCATAATATTGACATCAAATACCAATACCAAGATTTTTCTTCCTTGTAAAATTCAATGTCTCTCATAGCTAAGCACTAAGGATATGTTAAGTGTGTTATGGAACATCATACGCAGCTTCGTGTGTTGAAATTGCAGACATTATTTTCACGCAAAGTTTATAGACAGACACTGCGCATATACGCATTGCAAAACCAGTAGACCCCTTCAATGCTACATAGGTTGCGATATCCACGCCGAAAATTTTCACGACTCGTGGTTTTGAAGAAGATACTGCCGTTCAGACATATGACAGTAAAAATAAGCCAACATATCCTTCAATAAGTACGGCTCGAGCCACCAATACCCCTAGCATGCGCGAAGGGAACGAGCGCGCGCAGCAGCCGAGCGAGCGCCGTCCTGGTCGTGACGTCACTCGTAGAGGGTGCCACTCCAACTTCTCGCCGCTATCGCTCCATTTCGCGCGCATTTTGAATTATTCGCGTAAGAATAACCCGCATGTTGATTTGAAATATTTGCAGTATATCACATTCTTGTGTTTCGAAGCATTCGAAGCTTTTCTTCGCGAACCTCGCCAGTTTTGTGACCGTGGGCGCTGCGGCCTGGCAGTTCCCTTGCCGAATAGGCCAACAGATCACAGCAGAGCACGCGCGCCGATGGGTTCCTTGTCGCACTGCCAGATGGCGCTCGCTACCGTGGCAGCGGCGGCGCCGGCTGTGTGCGGGAAAGAAAAAAAAGAACCAGAAAGCTCGCCTTCATGCATCCGCAACTGCATGGTAATGAGGAAGTAAACGCTTCTTGCGGATAGACTGGATTCGAATTGCGCTACATACGCGCATGCTGCCTCTGAAACCATGACGTGTTCAAGGCGTCCGTCGTAGTTGCTAGTAAAGGTTCGGTATAATTTGTGTGCGCCCGCGCTTGTGTGTGTGCGTGCGTGCGTGCGTGCGTGCGTGCGTGCGTGCGTGTACTCGTGTTTCGACTCTGCACTCACACAAAGCTTCGCTGTATATAGATTCCAACTCGTTGGATCTGCTGCAATTTTTATATTAAAAGATCGTCACGATTTGTTGAGTGCTCGAGGAATTGAGGCCCAGCTTACGGCCACCATACCTAGCTCGAACCATCGTTACAGAGTTGGCAGCTACCTAATTAAGCAAAAAAATATATATGTGAGTATTTCTTTAATCCGACACTAAAGAACAACTAACGTAGGTTATGGTAAAGCGTTCTATCACAAACAGTTACGTTCCTCCATTTGGCGAGGAACCGTTGATTACCATAGCGGAGAAAATGGAAGGCCAAGCATCGCCTTCTCGAATTTCGCGCCAAAACCTCAACGCTGAAACGTTACTGGGATGTTTTGGAGAGACGGAGAGCATGCGCAGTACGCGTTTCTGGAAGGACCTTCTGCATTGTACACATCCATGTTGTTGCAGATGCCTTCCTGCCTGGACGTGAACCAATGATTGCGCATCACCCTCAACGTATGGGGTTATAATGTTCTCGAATTACATTTAGCAGTAATTAACTACATGGAACGTGCGTATATTTCCGACGCATTTCTGGCAGGCTAATATAGTATCCCGGTGCATCCATTCCACTTAGCGCGGTGAGTAATGGTCGACATCGTGGGCTACTTGCTTTATTTGCTAAGCACACATTGACAGGAATAGCATGGAGTTTTAGTATAGCGGAAAATGCTTACGTTAGCGTTAGCGACGCAATGCTAACGCAAAGAAAGGCTGCACTGCGCGGTACAAGGTAGTGTTTTAGAATAGCGGAACAGAGCAAAACGCTAACGCTAACGCAAATACACTTGGGCGCCATCTCGAGGCGGATACAGCAAACATGAGCAAACCCTCTCGTTAAGCCTACTCCGCCGCTAATCGAGAACGTATATCGAAAACAACGTCCATTTGTCACCTGTACGCCGCTGTCGAAGCATCACCATACAAATCTGAAGCAAACACGAGCATTAGTGGGGAACGAATGAGCCGAACAGTGCAGGCCGGCGACTCGATAGATCCGAAGTGGACGGCTCTCGCTTCAACAGGCGCCGCTATCTTTCCTACGTACGGAATCCCTTGCGTGCGTTAGCGTTGAACGCTATATTCCGGAAATAGCGTACGTACGTAAGAGTTCTGGCTACGTTTACGTTCTGCGCATGCGCAGTTTGCAGAACGCTAACGCTAAATCCTTGCGTTTGCTGTTTTCTGCTATACTAAAACTCCCTAACAACGCGCGAAAACCCCCCATCATTTACTTCCCCCAACCCCCCCCCCCCCCCCCCCCCTTATTCACGGACCCTTGGTCTCTGAGCCTTGTCGACACTATCAAGGGCTAACTGAGAAACTAAACGCGTTTGCCAACCAGTCATGCGGCCTTTTATTCTCCATTTGCACACCAGAGAAAATAATGCCTATACTGCTCAATTCTTACTGTACGTTTTTATTGAATTCCCAACCTAATGCATTTCTCAGTCCAGTACCGAAAAAAATTTTCTGAACACCAAAGATACTTACATTCGCATACAATTTTTTCCTCGCTTTTTCTTGAGAAGGACCGCTTAATTCTGAAAGCTGATACATATTAAGATACATATATTCATTGCTATTTTCCATCTAAATATGTTAGATTACTGACTCGTTAAAGAAAAGTCGTTACGTATCGCCCGAAAGGCAAACCATTGATAGCGATTGCAAAGCATTCGACAACTACACGAAGTAAGGTTTGTAGTTTTATCGTCCGTATACATTTCAGTAAACTTTCTCTAACTAATCATATTAAAAAAATGTGGTTGATCCCTCTTATATAGGAATCGGTATAGAACACGAAAGTGAAACGTGTCTTCACAGAAGTAGTGTAATGTTTATTGCACATTGATATATAATGTCTATTGGTGTTTTGTGGCTAAAGCGCCCTTAGGCGTTGATGCACCCACGCTGACGCCTGGTGGCACGTCTCCTCCATCACGACTACCAACGTCGATGACCATGAGCAACCGTCGTGCATATGGAAGCTGCACACGCTAGCACAACGCGAAAGACGAAGCACGTAACTGACACACTAATACAACGCGCAAGACAAAGCACGTAACTGAATCGTCACCGAGTCAAATCAGCGCGTACAGCGCGTCGTAATTGCAGCCTCCGCGATCAACTTCAGAAACATTTTCAGAGCTAATTGCGGAGGCCACGCTCCGCTGTGCTGAGTACGGTGAACGCCACTACCAACGCCACCTAGGTGGCGTTGGTAGTGCTTCTTGATGCCAGCGTCCCTTCGAATGCTGGCATCGAGGCGTCGTAGTGCTGAGACCACCGAAGCGTTCACTGTCGGTGCGCGTTAGTGTCATAATGCAGTACTTCTCTTTTCTGCTCGTAGGCGGCGGCACCGCCCCGAGCAAGAGCGCGGGTACACGGAGGAGTGTTAGATATATAATGCGCGTCTGTGTAGCTCTCTGCAAATGCGTTTGTGGCGCAATGGGTTAAACGCTCGGCGATCTATCGTCGCGGACCGAGAGGTCGTGGGTTCGATTTCCAAATTTTGCATGTTTGTGGAACTTTTTCTTCTGGTTTCTTTCTTTGTATTATGTTCTATGACGTATTTCCGTGACGGAAATACGTCAGTGAAGTCTTGGTGGACCCCGGCATAAAACACTTTCGTGTTAAAACACGGTGTCACGTGCGTACAGGCACACATGAACAGATCTCACTTGATGGCCGCGGACACTCGCTTGCTGTCACAACGCGGGCGGGACGAGCGCCGGCCTCGGGGAGTGAGCGCTTCGGGCTGCCTCACGCCTTAACCCGTGTCCAACACTTGACAGTAGGCGACCTCCAACACTAAGCGCTCGGGAAGACAGTAGACAGTAGACAGTTTTAGTTTAGCGTGGTTACCGGAATAGCGGGCGTACCGGAATAGCGGGATCGAAGTGCGCATGCGCAGAACGCTAACCGACCCATACCGTTTACCGTGCGCACGCTATTTCTCAGAGTTAACGTTACCGTATTAGCGTGTTTACGTAGTGTACGTAAAACATGGCGGCGGTCCCGGCCGCCCGCTTCGAACTGAATTTGGCGTTGTTTTTGTAGAATTCACTTCGTTCGTAGCAAATGACTGCGTAAACGGCTTTTACTTAGTCTCATGTCGCTTCGCCGAGAGAGTGTTATGGCTAATCTTGAGGAATTTTCGAGATCGCTTCTCGTTGCGAACGCGCCTAAGCCTAACGAGAGAAATTTTTTCTGAGATCCGAGCGCCATCTGTCGCTAAAGTCAGGAGATAGGCGCGACGACGGCATATGGCCTCTGAGATTGGAGAATTTCGGAGGCTATGGTAGACAGCTTGTACTGCTTGTCTGTTTCGCTGCAGATCGGCGGACATGGCAAATAAAAATACAACGCTCTCCTGGCTTCCATTGCGCTGCCTCTCGCACTTTCCGGACGCACACAAACATATCTTAGGTGCCCTATGTATGCGAAATTCAAAGCGTAATGGAATAGCGTCCCGCACGTAAACTACGCTATCACGCTATACTAAAACTCTCTTTCTACAAAGTTCGTTTGCGGAACGGTAACGCTATTTCCCGTAACCCCGCTATTACGCTAACGCTAAACTAAAACTAGACAGTTTTAGTTTAGCGTTAGCGTAATAGCGGGGTTACGGGAAATAGCGTTACCGTTCCGCAAACGAACTTTGCAGAAAGAGAGTTTTAGTATAGCGTGATAGCGTAGTTTACGTGCGGGACGCTATTCCATTGCGCTTTGAATTTCGCATACATAGGGCACATAAGATATGTGTGTGTGCGTCCGGAAAGTGCGATAGGCAGCGCAATGGAAGCCAGGAGCGCGTTGTATTTTTACTTCACATGTCCGTCGATCTGCAACGAAACAGACAAGCAGTACAAGCTGTCTACCATCGCCTCCGAAATTATCCCATCTCAGAGGCCATATGCCTTCGTCGCGCCTATCTCCCGACTTTATCGACAGGTGGCGCTCGCATCTCGGATAAAATTTCTTTCGTTAGGCTTAGGTGCGTTCGAAACGAGAAGCGATCTCGAAAACTCCGCCAAATTATCCATAAAAACATATTGTTGATCCTGCCTGAAGGTAAGCGAAAGCCGTTTACGCAGTCATTTCCTACCAACGAAGTTAATTATTCAACAGCAACTCCAAATTCAGTTCGAAGCGGGCGGCCGGGACCACCGCCATGTTTTACGTACACTACGTAAACACGCTAACACGGTAACGTTAACTCTGAGAAATAGCGTGCGCACGGTAAACGGTATGGCTCGTTTAGCGTTCTGCGCATGCGCATTTCGATTCCGCTATTCCGGTACGCCCGCTATTCCGGTAACCACGCTAAACTAAAACTAGACAGTAGAGACTTTTAGTATTGCGGAAAATGCTTGCGTTAGCGTTAGCGTGTTACGCACGCTAAATCTTTGCGGAACGCTGTTCGATAGAGTTTTAGTATAGCGTAAGACAACGATGCGCCGCTAAGCGCAAAACCATCTAGCTGCGAGTAGTCAAAGCAGCAAACTGAGCAGCTCGACAACCAAACTAGCCGTGTTGATCCACGCCAAGCCTTGAAACGAGCCTGCATGTCAAGCGTTCGAGCCGAGGGTGCCACCATGTTTGCAACGCTAAAAACTTAGCGAGCGTTTAGCGTCTCCGCTATATTTCAGAAATAGCGGATGCACGCTATCCGCAAAACTGAAATAGCGTTCTGAGCATGCGCAGTCTGACCCCGCTATTTTATTGCGTTTAGCGTGGTGCCATTTCCGCAATACTAAAACTGTCTAGTTTAGCGTTAGCGTAATAGCGGGGTTACGGGAAATAGCGTTACCGTTCCGCAAACGAACTTTGCAGAAAGAGAGTTTTAGTATAGCGTGATAGCGTAGTTTACGTGCGGGACGCTATTCCATTACGCTTTGAATTTCGCATACACAGGGCACCTAATTCTATGTGTGTGTGCGTCCGGAAAGTGCGATATGCAGCGGAATGGAAGCAGGAGCGCGTTGTATTTTTACTTCACATGTCCGTCGATCTGCAACGAAACAGACAAGCAGTACAAGCTGTCTACCATAGCCTCCAAAATCCTCCCATCTCAGAGGCCATATGCCGTCGTCGCGCCTATCTCCCAACTTTATCGACAGATGGCGCTCGCATCTCAGAAAAAATTTCTCTCGTTAGGCTTAGGCGCGTTCGAAACGAGAAGCGATCTCGAAAATTCCTCAAGATTAGCCATAACACTCTCTCGGCGAAGCGGCATTAGACTAAGCATAAGCCGTTTACGCAGTCATTTGCTACGAACGAAGTGAATTCTACAAAAACAACGCCAAATTCAGTTCGAAGCGGGCGACCGCGACCGCCGCCATGTTTTACGTACACTACGTACACCACGCTAACACGGTAACGTTAACTCTGAGAAATAGCGTGCGCACGGTAAACGGTATGGGTCGGTTAGCGTTCTGCGCATGCGCACTTCGATCCCGCTATTCCGGTACGCCCGCTATTCCGGTAACCACGCTAAACTAAAACTGTCTACTGTCTACTGTCTAGTTTTAGTTTAGCGTGGTTACCGGAATAGCGGGCGTACCGGAATAGCGGGATCGAAGTGCGCATGCGCAGAACGCTAACCGACCCATACCGTTTACCGTGCGCACGCTATTTCTCAGAGTTAACGTTACCGTATTAGCGTGTTTACGTAGTGTACGTAAAACATGGCGGCGGTCCCGGCCGCCCGCTTCGAACTGAATTTGGCGTTGTTTTTGTAGAATTCACTTCGTTCGTAGCAAATGACTGCGTAAAGGGCTTTTGTTTAGTCTCATGTCGCTTCGCCGAGAGAGTGTTATGGCTAATCTTGAGGAATTTTCGAGATCGCTTCTCGTTTCGAACGCGCCTAAGCCTAACGAGAGAAATTTTTTTCTGAGATCCGAGTGCCATCTGTCGCTAAAGTCGGGAGATAGGCGCGACGACGGCATATGGCCTCTGAGATTGGAGGATTTCGCAGGCTATGGTAGACAGCTTGTACTGCTTGTCTGTTTCGCTGCAGATCGGCTGACATGGCAAGTAAAAATACAACGCGCTCCTGGCTTCCATTGCGCTGCCTCTCGTACTTTCCGGACGCACACAAACATATCTTAGGTGCCCTATGTATGCGAAATTCAAAGCGTAATGGAATAGCGTCCCGCACGTAAACTACGCTATCACGCTATACTGAAACTCTCTTTCTGCAAAGTTCGTTTGCGGAACGGTAACGCTATTTCCCGTAACCCCGCTATTACGCTAACGCTAAACTAAAACTGTCTAGTCACGGGGAGCGACCAGCCAGCTCGGTCGTCTCGGTTCGGCCAAATCTTTACACCCGCGGAAGATCACCGCCAAGATACGGCGCGTGGCCCGTGTATGCGCTGAGCCGCGCGGACAGCAATGCTGACTGCGCAGCCACGGCTGGGGTAGATGAGGAGCCGCACGCTCACCTGCTATCCCCAGCAGCGCTTTATCACGTTACCGTGCGCTCTCCTTCGCTCGCCCTAGCGCGCGTTTGATCACCTGACCTCCAATATTGTGAACGCGGGAGTCCACCTTCTTTATCCCACCCACATCACACGACTAGCTGGGCGCGACCATATCGCACTTGGACTTTACACGGAACCTCACGGCGACGGCGGCAGCAATTTGCCTGAAGTGTCCATATATTGCTACCGCAATAAAATGGCTTGCCCCATACTAGGATAACAATTAAGGCGATTACGTGAATCGGCGCTGCATCTAACAGCCGAACAGCAATTCAGCAGTCATATAATACCAGAACCATGTATAAAGCTATGCCTGTGTTGCCCTGATGGTAATCGATGCAGCACACACCGCATGCGGAAAAGTGTTCAGTACTCCTAGTTTCAAAAAAGAACCATATTTGATAAATGTGTGAAAAAAAAAGGCGCTTACTATGGTCTGGGTGAAACTGACAGAGGAAGTTAAATTCTGGCGACGCTAGGGAAAAAATAAATAATCGAGAACCTGAAATAAATAAATAAATAAATAAATAAATAAATAAATAAGAAATTGCCAAAGTTTTGTGTTTTAAAAAAATGCTGGAAAGGGGGTTTGTGTTCGAGTTTCCTCGTAGCAGAATTAGATTTTCTCGTACATTCAAATTATAATCCGACGCCGATTAGTAAACAATCCGACGGCGAATCCGACGGCGGATGGTAAAGTCGTACTTCACCATTTTCCTGGTGGATTTCACTGTGAGAAATTCAATTTTCGTTCACCAAAACCTTGCACCACGTGGAGGGCCTGCGCGGTCGGGGATGGGGATGATTTTCTCCGCCGCCCGCATCACACGCCGACGCGGAAATTTACAGATCCGTATATCTGGATCCAAAAACAGATATCGTAGCTTTGTAAGCTTCATCTGTTAACCATTTCAAGCGGACAAATCTGATTTATAAATTTAAAGCCAACGTAAAATTATTACAGTGTTTACAAAGGCCTTACAAAAGTCCTACTCACAGATTTGGGATATACGAAGAGGGTGTAAAATACATCAATTTTGTTCGCTTTAGGTGCATTATTAGGTGAAGTTTGCATAATTGGGATATCGTTTTTCATTGCAGAGTTGTTAATTTCATCGCAGATTCTTTTTTTTAATTTAGCAATTTTCAATAATTCTTGTAAAAAATAGATGGGTGCACTAAAAAAATATTCTTGCTACAGTCACTCGATTTCTTTTTCATTCAAATGTAACAAATCTCAGAAAAAATCGGTGATGTGGTTGCCGAGAAAAATGATTGATTTCTGTATTTACATGTATTGAGATAGGTGCCAACCGAGCTAAAGCTTCCTTTTACGTTTGAACCAACTGAGAAGTCGTAATAAGCGGTGGGACAAGACTATCCGCCGCCGTTGGCTTAGGCTTCCCGTAATTTCTTCGGGTGTTACTAAATGGATCTCGGTCTGTCATCGTATTTGTTCGTAATTTTTGCATTCATGGAAAGGTCACGCCATTGCAAAATCTTTCTTGTGTTTCTTGGTCACACGTATTTTTAATCCAGATGAACGATTTTACTGGCGGGTTTCACTCTAGCTCAAACAAACTAAAGTATTTTAATTTGTGTTGTAAGTAACGCTAATCGGCTAGCCAGACGTTGGATCCGATAGCCAGGTATGTAACATCGCAACTGTAGTGCACATTGTAAAATATATGCAAATGACAGGACGTCTGGACGTCACAAGAAAGGCGTAGCGCAGGCTTGACAGCTTGGTTGTCTGCTTGTTATAATGTTGCGGGAGCAGTTCCGGCTAACTTCGCAGACGACGCCAGTCATTATTATGAGATATTATAGAGGTGATCTGTTTGTGTGTGAAGTACAAACTTGCAGTTCATGCGGGAGCAGCGTGTTTATTACGAGCAGTACGCTCCTGTATTAATCACTTATGATTGGGCATTCTTATCTACACACTTCTGTATGAATTATTTCTTAGTAAAGGAAACGGATAAACTATAAACATTCCTTGACTGCGGCCGAGTTCGCTCCAGGCTCCGCGTCTCGGCGCGACCAGCCGGCGGACGGTGCGAAAGTTCGGCTAAATGCCCAGAGATGGCGCTACGTGTTTCGCCGGTCCCGCGTTATCGGATGGCACTCGTCAAACAGGTAGAGGGCGAGAGTGGTGCACCTTTGGAGAGCGCCGCCTGCGCCTCTGCAAGCTCGCAAGCGCGGAGCAGCAAAGTCTGCACTGGCGGCAGTTCGTGCGGGCCCGCGGAATGTGCGCGCCGGGCCCCCCCTCCCGGCGTGGCGGTAGCGGCGAGCATGAGGGCGCGATTTGAATCGCGCCAGATTCTTGTTGTGTCGTGTGGCGTGTGACAATGGATACGGCGGCGACAGTGCGGTGAGATGCCCTTCGTGAAGTGGACCATCGAGCCGGTCTTCCTCAGCCGGCAACCCATACCCCCGGATAAAAATGTCACCGACGAACTCGAGGCGAGCGCGAACTCGACTCTGGTCGGGACCCTGCGGCAACTGGCGTGCCTGGTGGCCGTTGCCGACAACATCTTCGAAGGAATCGCCGCCGAGTGCAAAATCATCTACGAACGGAGTGTTCAACTGAAGGATAAGCTCGACCGATGCGAGAGGAGCGTGTCTCAGCTCAACGCCAAGGCTGTCCCAATACGTGAGTGTCATCGTCTGCTTCGTCGCGTATAATATTGAAACGAGCTGTCCAGAAGTACGATGCACAAGTTACCGTCATATTGCCGTCCGGGGCAATGTTACGAATGTACGGAGTTCACCTTTTCAGTTCGTGATCGCAGGGGCGTCGTTTCCGTTGATTGCGTGCACGAGCGTCCCTCTGTACAAGGTATTTGTAAGACTTCGACGATGCAACTGCAGTGATCGCGCATATCTAGTTCACCGCAAAGAAAGAAGGCGCAATTATGCTAAAGTAAGCGCCTACTGGTGGCGCACCAGAGACCATGCGGTCGAGGCAGCTTAGGTTGTGTTTAAAACTTTGTACAGGTTTATTTTTCCCGTAGGAATGCATGTCAGCGAATGTGGCGCGTCGTGCTATTCACAACGTCGTCTGTGAGGCCGATGTTGCCATTGTGAGGGCACGCCGTTTCAGGGACACGCTTCTTTCGACGAATCGCGCGCGCTGCTTTCACGTGGCTGACGTAGCAGCGTAAGCTGCGACGAACGTTGCGCGTTCGCTCGACGTGCTATAGCCGCACCCAGGTGGCCGGGTCCGTCCGTTGCGCTCAAACTTTGGCGAAGTCAACGACGGGGGGAGAGAGCTGTTGGAACTCGTGCTACACGGCTACACGTTGGGCATTCGAAAGCTGCGTGCGATAGCGCGAGCGAAACCCGACGCCGCTGTTCCGGGGTCTTTTTTTCTCGCTGCTGTCTGCTGCAACCGGCGTTGCTTCCACGATTCGTAATCTGGAACGAGGCTCGTGCTGTAGTAACTTGTCAGCCATGCTGCGACTCACTATTTTGCTTTCCTCTTTGGCTTACGTTTCTATCTCTGCCGTGGCTTTATCGCGCACTCATCTGGCTGGCTGCAGAAGGCACTCGCAGTTGCGCTCATAAAAAATGGAAGTGCCAACCAGCTTCGCTTGGGCGGGTCGCTTTGCGGAGCGGTTAGATTGAGTCTGGAGACGCGTGGGTGTCCGGTGCGTTTTTCCCGTTCTGCTGACAACTGTGGGTTGTGTGATGGAGCGGGACTAGTCTGGCGAAGACGTGTTCCGCTAACTGAGGAGCTGCTGCTGCCTCCTTTCCTGACCTGGTGAGGGTTGAAAAGGACCGTTGAGCGAACGAGGGGGTTTAATCGCCCGATGAGTGTTCTCGTAGTCGGTTGATGAACTTACGATTCCCGAGCACCGTATTTATCAACTGCTTTTGTTCTGTCGCCGCACAATGGCCATTGAGATGCGGGATCCAGTGGGAAGATAGGGCTCCGGAACAATGAATGTCGTATTGAGGGCTATTGTAGCGCTGCCTCTCCCATAGTTGGTCTGCTGCGCGCTAGCCTATTGGCGCTCCAACCACTGGCAGACCTGGGGGGGGGGGGGGGGGGGTTAACCCGCCTTGGCCCCCTCCCTAGAAAGACGCCACTTTAGCGCTGACATGCAGTACAAAGCGTGCAGCGAGCCGTTGGTTCTCAGCTGCATGAGCTAGCTGGCTCATACTTTCCGGGAAATCAGCAATGACGTACACAGGACAAACTACGTTTCGCTACTTTCCTCAACATTTATTCTAGCATGCAGCCAACAGCTGTACATAAAACGGCAATCTCTCCGCCCAGATATCAGAACTTTCAGCAGGCATGTGCGCACTTTTAAGCTGCTGTCCAAACTGCGCCTACCTTAAGGCGGCGAGCAACTGATGCCTTCAGGTTGAGGCAACGCCACTCAATGCAAAGCAAGGGTGCGTTGTGCCTCTTTTCTATTTCGTTTACATGACACTGATGGCTAGCGCGTATTGTATGCGTGATAAGTTCAAAGGATGCTCCGCGAGTTGCTGCAACTGTTTCGGGACCGTGTATTTTGTAGTTTGCATAAACGCCACAAAGATCTACTCGGTTAGAACTGTCGTTCTTGTTGGTGTCGTATTGCAATACCGGACGGTATACACAAAAACAAACACAACAACGAGGTTCTGAAACAGCAGCTGTCCTCTGTGGACTCGCTCTGTTTATGCCAGAAAACTTTTTTGTCGCCCTCTCAGCGTTTCGCTAACATGGCATACCCGCTGCGCGTACGTCTGCTACGCATCTGCGCAATTTGCAACTGGTTGTCTGGATGCATGTCATTCGCGTATGGGGCAAATCTACAGACAGCTGTATACTGTCGTAGGGAACTGAAGCGCGAACAGGTACGGGCTAACCATACATTCGGTGATAACCTAGGAATTCAGTGGCAAATGTGTACGCATGCGTCAACCGATTACTTTCTCGCATTTCTGTGACGTCATGGGAGATACGAACTTCTTCCAATGTCCCTTGAGAACTATATTTCGATATGCGGAGGCACAGAGGCCTGGTGCAGTGCAGTACTTGGGGCGGAGCATTTTTAGGTTGTCTCGAGTTGTAGAACGCGTGTTATCGTTTGCGCTTTCGGACCATTTCGTGTAATGTCGGCGTTATTCTGTCTGTAAGATCATGTTTTGAGCCCTGAGGCCTATCATGTTTGGTGACCGCGGGTAAGTAACTGTGAGATCGTCCTCTCGATTTACTAAAATATGCTGTGTTCTAACCTATACAGTTTCCCGTTTTTGTCTCTTGTTGCAATATGTTCAGCTGCCATCAAACTTAACACGAACAATGAAGACGCATGTCTAGTCGCTTAACTTCAACGGGGAGGCTGTGAGGGGCAAGCATTGAAAACTTTGGAAGGAACTTGGAAGACTCATAAAGCTAGCACATTCAAGGCAGCCCCGTGCACCCAGGAATATTCAGCAGCCTCCGCAGAAGCGAAAATGCGCCTAATGCGCGTTAGGGTTAAGTATATATGGCGGAGGCTGTATATACGCATACTATCGAGTCACTGCGCTGTCCTTCTGTGGTCGGCCCGATTTGCACTACTGGTCACCGGGCGGCAGTGCGACGTCGACGGGGAACAAGTCGACCGCGGCGTTTCGCTTGTGCATGCGCCCAGGCCGTAGTCCTTGACCGTCTTTTTCGCTGCTGTACGACGTCATACCTCGCAAGCGAATATGCGGCGACGTCGATATATACGTCCCCGGGCTTCGCGCCTCGCGAAGGCCTGCGTTAATGAGCATTGCGTGATGACATGCGGGGCTTGGTTAGATAAATGTCACTGGATAGGCGTCACTGATGTTTAACAGCCCCCATACGGACGCGAATCAGTCAGTTTTTAACAGCGGAGCTGTTTAAGCCTGCCGGTAGTCCGTTAGTCGCCCACAAAAAAATATGGGCCGATCCTGGTGCTAGTGCAGAAAGGGTTCAAGCGCAGTGGCACATACCCCTGTGAACTAGCGAAGCTGAGCCTGGCTAAGTCTAGCTAAGCACGGTTGGAACTACTCAAGCTTAGTCATCGATAGCCAATCAATAGCTAATCGATCAATAATCAATAAATTCCGTAAAATGTTGGGTATGACTTGGTAGTGCTTAGCCATAGTCCAAATGCATGGCCAATACCTTGCGTTAGCAGATCGATAGCCAATATTTAGCTAATGGATCAATAATAATTAAATTCCAGGAAAGTGCTGGGGATGACTTGGTAGTGCTTAGCCTTGCCGAAAAGCCAGGACTAGATATAGGTGCACATCAGCTCCGCTGTATCTTTAGCATTGCGCCGCAAGTGCAAGCTACGCAAATTTTTTCGTGCAGAGCTCGTGGTTCCCACCGTTCTTGTGGAAAACATGCAGTGCTACGTGAGTTGATCAGAATGGTTATATATTGCACAATCGAGAGTAAAATATTTCTTTAGGTAAGGGTCATGTTGTCAAGTAAGGTGTTTTTCCGGTGAGGTAGTAAATGATCGTGTGGGCGAATGTCAGAAAAAAGTCGCAGTTTCGCCCGAAAGGTACAGCTCCCATTGCGATGGCAAATTAGTAGATAACTGCTGCGAACTAAGGATAGTAATCTTATCGGCCGTATAATCTTGTAAACATTAGCTTACTAAATTAACAAGCCTAGTGTCACAAGCAGGCATGAACACATCTCACTCGAAGACCGCGCACAGTCGCTGTCAAAACGCTGGAGTGAGAAAGCGCGGCCGACTGCAGCGAGCAAGTTGACCTTCGTGCTGCCTCTCGCTTCAGCGCGAACGAAGCGGCGAGAACACAGCGTACACAAACCTATCATATCAGCACTCGGCGCACTCTGTCCTTCCTATCGCAGGTCGCTTTCAAGATAGGGTCGCGCCATACGCAGCCGTCGCCGGTGTAGAACCCCCCTCCCCGCCTCCCGTGCCTAGTGCGCGACGGAAAACGTCGCGCTTCCTCCCCGCTTTCTTCCCTCGCGCGCGCGAGATTTAGCCACCATGTTTGGCTCACTCTCGCGCGCTTTCACTCGCACATACAGCATAGGGCGCGCGGATACGATGTTATCGCCCTTGGACTTTATACGGAACATCACGGCAACGCATAAATGGACCTGGAGTGTCCAAATAATTGCTAACGCAATAAAATAACGCTAACGCAATAAAGACGGTGTACATAGGCAACGTCTGTTTAGCTTTTCACCATTTCGAACACCGAGTTTGTTCTGTCTCGGTCTCTACAGGTCTCTACATCGTGACAGATGCATCAGGAAATCGTACCTGCAACTAATCTAGATGCTTCAGTCCAGAATGCGGATTCCAAACGAAACTGGATTCTATCTCTGTCATGTACCGATGAAGGGTTATGAAAAAAAAATCAATTAACTTGAAATTTATTGCCAGCTTTTCGCTGCGCTGCGGCTGTCGGAATTGAAGCCGCGCTTCCAAGCGGCGGCCCAACAGCCACAGGTGGGCGGGCGGTTGGAGGCTGGTGTGGACGGGGCTGCCGACGGAGCGGCACGGAAGCGTTCGTGCGTGATGCCGCTCGGCCAGGGGGCGCAGTTGTCGGCGATGCCCTCGCAACCCCGGCGACCTCGCACGTCCACTTTCTGCCTGCCCGACCCGCGCAAGCCTGTACCCGTCCTGTATAGTATAGTGGTAAAAGTTGGTGCTTGTTCATTGCTTCGACGTGGCCGCCTCCCCAGACGAGGCCGATGTGCGCTCGTCGATGTAATCTCCCTCGACTTCGCGCCTCGTCCCTCCTTCGACCTCTCGCCTGTACTTCGCTGGTATATACGTTTAAGCTATCGCGCCTGGCATTTAACTTCTCTCTTTTTTTTTTCGCTTCTCTGTTGAGACCGCGCCGCATGAGTGACCACCAGACGGCGCGCAGTAGTAAGCTTCTTTCTGTTGACTCACTATCAGCTGAAGGCTTGGTTGTACGTAGTAGAGTGTACTATAGCTGTAGTAGGCCAGCGTACGTGGGTTGTTTGAATAAATGGGTCGAAAGACGCGTGTACTTTCTCGCTGGCTGAATTCAGGCGCCTGCAGTTTTCTTTTTCCTTTCTATTTTGTGCCTGTTGTGTTACCAATATCCTCATAACTGCGGTCATGGCCGTGTGGTGTAGCCTGTCCTAGTAGCAGCATATACTCGTATGTAGTCGGTTGCTGCCTTACCACGTTGTCAACGATTTAACTCTGTTACCACTCCCGCTCTTTTTCTTTATTGTTTTCTTGGTACCCTCGATAATTCGACATTCGGTTAATTCGGACATTTTGTTCTGTCCCGTGAAATTCGAATTAACGGGGTTTTACTGATTACCTTTGTTCCAGAACAATTTGCCTGGCAGCCAGAGTTGTTGGGTCAAGATTGCCATGAAGTTCCCTAAAGTTGTATAAAATTTGGCCAGTCCGGGTTAGAACTTTGAAAAGTAGCCAAGAAGCATACGTACTTCACGGACGGCCGGCAACGGTAAAAGTTTGTATACGAAGAATGTGACGGCAGAACGCAGAACATCAATATAAAGGCAGCTAAAATACCGGAATCATTTTCTTTTTATCATATGACGTAGTACTCGTGCCCCCTTTCAGACTTGCTGCGATGGTCCAGAAAGCAAGAAAAAGAAGAAAAAAACTTCTTGTTCTTGTCTGAGTCATGGCTTTCTGCGAAGAGAGCTGTGCCGGCCGTATACAGAGTTCGACATCGGTTCCAGGCAATCTGCGATCGTATCTCTGGGAAGAAACGCATTAGTATGCCGGGAAGGGGCTCCTGTCTCCCACCGTCGCCGCCGCTAGTACACCGCGACGACGCTATGTATAAACGCGGCTGCTCCCACCCGAGTCCGCCTTCTCGTGCCTCTTTCCTTCTTTCACGCGTTTCGAGAGTGTCGCAATCCCTACACCTTGCGCAATAGTGGCGGCGTTATTGTCGCCATAGGCTCGATCGGAGTGGCGATCGCCATTTCTGTGTTCATGCTTGTTATTGCTACGTGTTCGTTCTTCTAAGCTAAACGGTCGTTTTGTTTTTGAATGTCCCGCTTACGTCACCTCCCATGTGTAGCACACGAGTCGCACTGAAAAAAGCTGCCTGGTGGCTCGGGCTAGAGCTTCTGAGGGTTTATCTCTCTCTCTCTCCGATCAGCTTTCTGGTCCAACAGTTTGCCTCGAAAAGGGAGGTAGTTAAGCTTGCAGAATTCTGAAAGTATGTGAATGTCCCTATGGAGGTATGAACAGGCATAGCGAAATCTGGGCGTGCTCGATGCTGAGTGATGCGCAGCCTGACGCGATTTGGGGGGGCCAACTTGAGCAGCCGCGCCTGGCCTTGACCATTTTCGTCGAAGTTTGGGCTGGCAACGGGGTGAGGCCAAGCGTGTTCGCCGAAGATGCTGCCTTAATTTATCGGCTTCCTTCCGAGATCAAATTACGCTGCCGCCTATTATTACATAACTCCCCCCCCCCCCCCCCCCCCCTCCGCTCTTACTGGGCGATCGCCAGCCAAATGCGGATAATTGGCACCATATGTTGGTTCTCAAGTAGTGCAGTCTTTGTTGGCGTGGCCTTCACTTTGTGTCGTTCGCTTCACGTTGTCCTTTCGTATAGTGACTGGTGTAAAGCCGGTCCTCGATATCCGACCCCCTGCTGGTCATTGCCCTTCGTGTATACACGGTCGCAGCTGGCCACAGACCCGAGTCAGGAGCTCATTCTCGACTGCGATAAGGCATTGGCGGCTAATGCCGACCGCGAATGGCTCGCTGTCACGAATGGCTAAACGCAAATTACGAAGGATGCATCGAAGTGACAGCCATTACGGCGCAGTTCAATTGCCTGAAGAGTCATCGGACATTGCCGCGTACAGTGCGAAGCAGAGGCGCCGGCACTTTGCATGCCTATGCACGACACGCACGAAGCAAAAGCCTCGAAGCGTTGGGAGGGAAGCCGCAACTGCATGGTCTCTGTTTTTTTCACTTTGTATTTGGGGCCTTCCGCTCGCCTGCCGGAAGAAGTGAATGATCGGGGCCGTCAACGGCAACAATAATCGCGAGCGGACGCGGCCTTATGCCTAGTCTCACCATCCCCGTGCAGCGCAGCGGAGGCTGGAGCTCGTGTCCAACCAATCAGTAAAGAGAGCGGGCTGCGTGCTTTAGAGAATGGGAGGAGTTGGGCTATCGCCCATTGTGCGCCACTAATCCTTCCGTGACGCTTCCGTTCAGTCGGCGTCGCGCGTAGGCAGCGATCAGGGGCGCTCAGTAGTGGAGAGACCCTTCTGGTTCGCTTTCACGTTGGCCGACGCGACCCATAGCTTTGGCTTCGCTGCACGGATTTGGTAGTAGAGAGTGTAGGCATGCCTGGCGGAATGCGGCTTTCCCTTTGGAGGACTCTGAAGCTTTCGAGAGAAAGGGGGGCGAAGAAGAGGAAGGGTTGGGGGGGGGGGGGGGGTCGACATGGTCATGCGCAACGTCGCGTCGGAGAGATGCGAAAGCAAAAGTGTGCATAGCGAAAGAGACAGGCACAGAGGTAGGGGGTGGGACGCTAGCGGCTGTTTTCTGTCGAGCCAGAAAAGAAGATCGACGTTCGCGGCAAGCCTGTCTCAGTAAAAGACAGAGGATAAAGAAAAGAAAGAAAATAAAGAGAACGACGGCCAAGGGCGCGGCGAATGCGGTCGTCCCCCTGAGTTCTTTCTGGCTCGCGAAGCACGCGACCGCTTGCTTGCCTGTTTGGTTCAGGTCACGGACTGGGGATATTAGCCTTGGTTTAGGGTTAAGGTGTGGTAATAATTATTGTTCGCTGTGGTTAAGATTTTTGATGCCTAAGTGCAGTAGAACGGCAATGTTATTTACGCTTTTCTCGGCCCGCATGGGCCGAGAAAGGCGTTTACCAGTTTACACAGTCGCAGTACTTATTTTTTTATTTTTTTTGTATTCTTTTTGTAAGTATTTGTTTGGGTGTCAGCTCGAAAGCAATATGAAGGATCACATCTCCTGTACAGTTATCAGGGCGTAGAAAGTTCTCTGCTCCTCTCAAAATCAATAATGCTGTTCGGAAACTTTCCGCCTCAGCTTGCTGCTTTGTTTTTAGGCGACGCGTTCCCAGAGAGAGATAGAGACAAAGGAAAGTGGAGAGGCAGGAAGGTTTAAAAGAACAGGAAACTCGGTTCGCTACCCCACAATGAGTGACGGGAGAGGGAGGGTTAGATAAGAAGGAAACATACATAGTAAAAGACGCGTGAACAATGGTTCACTGTAGTTAGAATTCAGCATTAAACCGTTTGCGCAAGCCTGTTGCAAGAGCGCGGCAATTGCCAGTCGTCCTCTTTTAAGTTCTTTCTCGCTTGCGAAGCACGGGACCGCTTGCTAGGCTGTCTGGTTGAGGTCATGGACTGGGAATAGAGTAACTCTTGGGTTTAGGTTAAGATAAACGTCCAGCAGTGTTTTCGTCGCCTTCTATAGTATGCGACTATATACTGGTAATGTCGGCAGCATTCCAAGATGCTTAGTTCTCAGAGTGGTCGGTCATCAAGACACGATACAGCGCATCCACGAGTGATCGGATTTATACACTAAAGCGACGTCAGTCATAACAAAGACTGCCCGGATGGGGTCTCCTCGCCAACAAGCTGCGGCGTGTATATATAAGGTGCCTAGGGTGCCTCGATGCCCAGCGCCGCCTACGGCCGTACGGAGAAGCGTGGCATCGAGGCACCCTAGGCGTGTAGGCTATACACCATTCGCCCTTGCCACGCCTACGAAATTTGTCCGAACCGTTTCAGGGACCCTTTAACATTGGAGCGCCGGTGTTCAATTGAGGTACGTCGTGGAGGTGGAAGCGCGGCCTTGTCGTGCTACTGCGATTTGTCGTCGTGGGAAATGGTATATCCGTCGTGCAAGAAACACCTGTTGGGATTCCCGGGCAACGCGGTGTTCCTTTCGAGTCACTAGACCCCCATTGCGCAAGTTTCTGCCATCTTAGGTTGCTTTCAGAGCAAGCTATAGAGCGTATTCCACTTCCATCAGGGCGTGCGGAAAGCGAGTCAGCGCCAGCCGTATCCCATCAGCCCCCATCCCGCCTTGCCCCCCTGCTGATGACGCTATAGACTCTGGGAATCGCTTGGCCAACAGCTCCTATCTTCATAGAGCTTTATCGCACGGATGACTGCAGTCTAGGAATCTGAACTGTGAGAGAGAGTGTGTGTGTGAGAGAGAAACTATCGCAAAGGAGAGAAAGAGCATAACGCTCGCTTCGGGGTGGAAAGGGAAGGCGTTGCGTGGATTGCGTAGCTTCGCCGCCGCCATTAACCTCCTCTCGTGCACCTGAAAAAAAAAAAAAAAAAAAAAGCAGGATACACCGATGCCACCATTATCATCATCATCACCGTGAGCGGCAGCGTCGTCGTGGGGAGGGGAGACGCGTGCAGCGAATGAAAAAAAACACCGCCGTATGGGGCTATAGGCTTCACCGCGCGGCCCGTTTTATATGGACGGTGAGAAGGGTCATTGAATTCCCATTTCAGAGAGGAGGGCCGTTGTTTCGGGCGCATGGCGTACACGGGATATCACGCAGACGTTTGGCGGGCGTCCGGTGGGCGCCGCGGTCTCCGCCCCTCCCCCTCCCACCCACTTTTCCATCACGTCTCCTCTCTCGCACTCTTATCGTCGTCATCCGAGAATGAAGTCGTCGTGATCGAGTAAGGATTTACTGCGCTTCGAAGCCGTTTTAGGATGCTCTGCGTTGGGTAACTCGAACAAACATAAAATAAAATAAAACACGGTGACGCGAAGAGGCCAGTTCTAAGACGGCGAGATCGCTGAAATCGGAAGGAACGAGCAAGCAAGACGGCGAGAGTCGACGTCGGGCCCTATTATTTTGAAAGCGATGTCGGCTTTTGTTGTTTCGGTTTCGTCCATGTAGTTGTTTTTTTGCCGCGGAATGCGAAACGCGTCTTCTTCGTACAACAGCGTTCGTGAAGTGTATACGTAGGTCGTTCGTTTCGTTCCCTTGCTAAGCATTGTAAGCAAACAAGAATTGGAAGGACGCCCGACGACCGTCTTCGCTGTTATAGCCGTTGTTTGTCAAAGCCTTCATTGTTCCGGGCCTGCTCGTCCGAAGACGACACGGAAAGAGAACGGCTTCCATTTCGGCTTCCTCGTGTCAGTGGCCTTATTATTTGTCTCTTTAATTATTTTTTCCGTATTTTTATTACAGCTACGCGAAGAATAATTGCGGAGATTTCAAACGGCCGGGTTGGGGGAAGGCAATGTATTTATTTCTCTGCGAGAGCGCGCGCGCTCTCGTAGCAACAAGTCTCCTTTCACTCTTCTGCAGCTGTCCAGCCTGACTAAAAGAGTCATCGTGCGGCACTTGTATTCGAGATCGGCTCTCGGCTTTCTTATCGCGTCGTCTTACCAACTCCGCGCATGCACCGGTCGTCAACCGTCCAGGAGCCAGACACGGAAGAAGGGCGTGTGCGTTGCTGTCCGCCGCTAATCCTCCCGTGCGCTAAATCGGTTTAACGGGAGAATTACGGACGGATTTGTAACTGATAGTTGCAATTATGGGCTTGTCGGCCTGGCATCGTAAACTAATCAAGTAGCGCAGAAAGGAATGCGGACACAAAAAAGCAACATATGTGCGTGTTTGTGTATTTGTGTATTCTTATGTATGTGTTCCTGCTTACGCTACTATAGAATACCTTACAGGATTGGTAGCGCGCGGTGACTTCCTTATTGAGACACGCAGCCGGTCCTCATTCCTGTCCGGCTGACGCTAGCGGTCCATAGCTTTGGCTTCACTGCACGCAATCGGTGAGTGAAAAACCTCCGAAAGTTCGCAGATCTACTCTTTCCTTCGGTAGCTGGCCGCTGGCGGACTCGTCTACTTGGATGCAGCGACGCAAGTGGAAACGCAAATATACTGGCAAAAAAACAAAACAAAATTGGCGGCCCATCTTCTCACCAGGAAGGTCGGGCTAATGGCCAATACCTTGATGGGTCTCCGTGTGCACCTCTCGTCGGTCGCTTTCGCTTTGTCTGAGGACCGCCTCTCGACTCTCTCTCTCACCCCCTCTCTCTTGTTGCCCGCTTCGAGGGCGCGCGGACCAAACCCCGTGGAACGTGGTACCGGCCGCCGCTGCAAGGCATCAGCTCTTCTGAGCGGCACTCGACGGGAGGCTATTAATCATTGCCCGACGTCGCCGACGCTTCTTTCCTGCGACCGCTCCCTGTTCCTCAACCCCTCTCTGTTTCTCTCCACGCTTTGTTAGACTCGATTCGTTGCGTCACTGGTCTTACGAAAACCGTGCAGTGAGATGAAAGTTGCAGAGTCCTCGTCATCCGACCGGGGTGCCGAGTCTACGCGAGTGTCAACTGACGTCAGCCGGCTGCCGTGCCGCCCCTACAATTCACGGCGCATCATCATCATCATATTTTATTGTCCCGTGCAGGATGAAGGCCTCTCCCAGCGATCTCCCGTCTTGCGCTAGCTGTACACAGGTTGCACTGCACTGTATACACGGTACTCACTATATAGTCCTAAACAACAACAACAACAACAACAAAAACAAAAATTACGTGGAACTGTGCGTTACAACAGTCATTGTTATCAGTCTTACGTGAGTTGCGCCAGATACTTTCCTCCCAGGAATGCCATACACGTGTCAGCGTCCCGTCGTGTAGTGTTTAACTCGCAGTTAAGTACCGGGGAGGCTGCAGTGTGTTAAAGAGAGCGCACACAAGATTAACAAACGTTGTTGTGCTGCGAACTCTTGCGGGAGTAAGTGCTTGTCTAATGTTGGAAGTCCATTTTCGAGGTTCTCGTGTACCGTAAGTGTAGTACACAACGTAATCTATCGGAAAGTTGAACTTGAAAATGCGGTACAATTGGTTACTCTCTCATAAAAACGCCAGCACACCCTTTGGATATGAGTTCCGCTAAAGGTGCGCCATCTCAACCCACATGGGGCGTGTTTCCGACGTATTTCCTGCGCGTCGTCGCCGTATAGCGTCTCGCATTTCACAGCGTGCATGGTTACCACGCTGGAATCGCATGCAGCCTGGTCACGGTGCACATTCTGAAACGGAAACAATGTTCCACGTGTGTTCCAGACTTACGTGACGCCCACTTGTAACCGATTTCAGCTCTCCTCGCTGTCTGTTCAGCGTGCGGATACATACCTCCGACAGACTTGACTAATTAAAATTATCAATTTTTGTGGGGATGTCTCCTCTTCAAGCAACCGAACGATCTCAGTCTTCCTTCTTGATTGAACTTTTGCTGCATGGATTTACGGTGGCACGTCATGTAGCTGGTTTCAAGAAGACGTTGACCTCTTGCGAAACTGTCAGTTCGGTCCTCGTAGGCTGACGACCTTCAATTCTGCGTATGGGCGGTGTCATCATGGAATACTATTAGAACGTCTGTTTCGCTTCCGCGCTGGGTGGCGTCTATCTAACGCGCTTCTGAAGACGCCGGGCGAATCGGCACTGCCGTTTCGGGACTTAAAATAGTAAGCAGCAACGTACGTTGACCGTAACAGCTATAGAAAACGACCCTGTAAACAGCCGATGATGGCGGACATTTGCTGCACAGAACTAACGGAAATACTGTGGCTGAGGACATGTACTATGGGCTTGGGGACGTTTGTTTGCCTTCAAAGGGGCTGCTCCTAGCCTGGTCCCTAGCCAACTGCGCCCCATCGGTCTTTGGTTTCGGATGTGTCTTGTCTTGTCTCGGAAATGAGTTTGCGCGGCCAACCGTGCGAACGGCGGCGCTGTGCATGTACATAGTTCTCCGACGAAACCTCCCCCTTCGTGTTTGTTAGAGAGACGTCGCCGAAAATATATTCCACCGTGCCCTCTCTTTCAGCCATGCCTTGCGGGCAGTGAAGTGTTGGACCCGCCGCTGTGTAGATGGCCTCGCGCTTATTACTCGAGCTGCGTTAAACATCGCTGTATCACTGTCGTTCGCGAGAAACGCAGTAAATGGTATCTTAGTATGGTATCTGGTGTCTTAGCAAAGTGGCGTCTTAGTATTATGACCTTGGAGGATTTTGTTGTCGAAGTCGCATGTTTCGTCACTACGTGGCACGGATGCGTCGGGTTTCGGTATAGATACAGAGGTTTCAAGGCAGAGAGAAAAGATTAAGGAGAGATAGACAAAATGCTAGACTGATAAATATGTATAGATTAATTAATTAGCTCAAGTAGGCTAGGTGACTATTTGTCGCCGCCCCGTTTCCAAGGGGATGCCAATAAATAATCATCATCGCGGTGTGGTATAAGTCTTGTTGTAAAGCTCGCGGATTGGTTATTCGATGTTGCAATTAATGCTCAGTATCTCGAGAACAATTTGATCTGTGCACGGTTTAATCGATTGTAGACAGGGGAATGGGCTGTGTAAATCGCCCAACGTGTGATGGTGCGGTAACTGATCGGTTTCACGTTAAAGGGGCACACGACAGTTTAGACAGCTAAGGTATTTTTTAAAGCTAGATTTTTATTCATTATTACTCGAGAAAAATGAAGGCCAAACTTCCCTCGTTGGAATTTCGACTCTGAAACAAAGCATTGTTCATTGAAAGCTCCTGGATCTGTGGTATATATATATATATATATATATATATATATATATATATATATATATATATATATATATATATATATATTCTCCGTTAGCCGAGCGCTTGCGGGATTTTCAGAATTCTTGGCTGCAATGCAGATGTGCTGAATCGACGTGCGTATCTAAGCTCTTTTATAACTTGCAACTTCTGTCTTGTAAGAACACAAAAAGCGCCCGCTCATCAATTTCTAAAGCGCCGATGGCGAAAGTCAAAACTTGGATATTGCTTCCGTCTGCGCTGTAGCTAACTGCAAAATGAAAAACATTTATCATTTCGTTCGCATCCAGCGCGATCGTGTAGTCTAAATTAATTTTTAGCTAACAAATTCGGTAAAGAAAGGAAAGACGGGATTCCCGAAGTTCATTTCTGCCTCTCGATCTCTTCTGTTTTTGCTGGGCCAGGCAGTGGTGTTAGCGCTGCGAACTACCGTGTCCGTTTGTTTCTTTTGCCATCTATCGCCTCTACCTCGCTCGTTCCTTCGCCTCCGGTGTTCCAAACAAACAGGCCCCTTCCATTCCTTCACCACCCCCCCCCCCCCCCCCCTCCTTCAGTACACGGACGCCGGGCGCGATTGTTTGGTTCCGTTTCGGGGTGTGGGAAAAGGGGTGGGCTTTCGAGGGGAGGTGGCTGCCGGCGAAGCACCCAGTAGTTGCGGGCGTCGGTGCATCGACTTTTTTTTTTTTTTTTTTTTTTTTTTGGAATCGAGAAATAACGCGGCATCGCCTCTTCCATCGGAACGAATTGGATCGAAGCGCGTCCACTTTAACCTTTCTTTTTGTTTTATATATGACACCCGTAGACTACGCACACTTCTCAAATAGTTTTTTTTTTTTCGTGCAAGTTTGCCTGCATGTGTGTGTTGTAAGAATTTATTGAGGGTTCCGTGTCCGCAGAGAATAGTCGATGACCTAGTCTTGTTCTTTGGGAATATTGGAAAGCTCGCAAACTTCAAAGCATGTCGTTTTTAGGCAAGTCTGAATTCATGGCTGCCTTCCGTTAAGTTTGCGTTTTTCTGCCCTTGTAATTGAATTAATAAGACTCAATGGCCTAAAACTGTGGTTAGCTAGTGTAGTTCCTTCGGTCTACATACTTGTGGGTGGTACACCGGTTTCCACGCGGGGTTGTTTTCGAGAAGGATTATGACAATGGTATACATAAATCCGTACACACAGTCTGTAGATAGTCTGTGCACTTTCCACCCGTTTTTCTTAAAGCAGTTCGTCTGCATTGATTCTGTAGCTTTGTTCTTGCGCATGCATCATAAATACAGTATAGTTTACGACATTGAAAGAAAAGTCGTTAACAAGTTCTTTCAGCATTTCTTATATTGCGCATACTTCCATTCGGTTTATTTACAGAGAGTATATAGTCTGAAAAAAAGGCTTAGCACAGTAGCGCCAACGCACAACGTTGGTTGTGAGTCAGCACCGGTTGTGTCCAGTTCCTCCTTTATTTGGGCCTCGAGTTGTCCTCAAGCTACTTTTCTGTAGCGTTTTGTTCTGGAGGCCTTTCCCTAACTGACTGGGATGAATAAAACATTCATTCATTGGTCCTTCTCCTAAATGTGCTACGTTTACAACTCTTATTGTGCAACGCTTTTTGTCGTACATTGTCTGCCTGTGAACGACCCCGTACGGGCTACTCTTACGGATCGCCAAAAGCCGAAATAATACGAGTAACACAGTAAGTCCATACGTCGTCTGTCTTCAGACAGTTGATAGATTTTATGCAGGAAACCGTTCGTAAACATTACGAACGTTTAACATTAAACGTTCGTACCGCACTCCCGCTGTCCTTCGTGCTGGACTCCCCCATATGTAAGAACTTCGCACGAAGACACCCAGCTTCCGTCGTAACCCCAACGCATGCGAGGAACACTCGGTTCGTCGGAAGGCGCTCACGATCGAGGCGCGCAAACGTGACCACGTTACAATGGCAGTTCGCATATCCGCGAACGCACGTATACTACCATACGCACGGCGCAGGTTGGCGCGTTCGTTACAATTGTCCAAGATCCGGTTGGCTACACAATGTGTATTAGCTCTCTCGCTCTCTCTCTCTCCTCGCCGCGTGGCTCTGTCGGAGAGGCTTCTTTTCGCGAGCTTCGCGCGGCCTGCAGCATCTGGCACCGTAAAGTTCTGGGATCGTGCGTTTGATGCTGCCGTGCACTATCGCTCATTTATTTATTTCGTTTTCTTTTTTTTTTTTCTTATGCGTGTTAGCCGTGTTTCGCGTGGAAAACAATTGAGCTGTGGCCCGTGAGCGTCTCGGATGATTCTTTCTCCTTTATCTGATGCTTCGTGCGGCGCTTTGATTTATGGAAGTTATCTTTATGAGGATCGAGATGCGCGTATGCAGTATGTGTGTGTGCTGCGAAGTTGCACAAGGAGCGCGTTCTGTGAGGTCGAGCAACTCGCATCTCGAGTATGGGTCGTTGCGATAGCCCCGACCACAGCCGTACTCGAAAGGAAGATTATAGCTCCGCGTGTACATAAAAGGCAAGAGAACGCGTGGTATACTTACTGCTTGTTGTGCGGGCAGTCGCCCTGACTCTCGCGATGTGAAACTTACGTTTGTTTGTTACTACTGTTGCCTGCAGTGGTAAGCACAATCGTACTCGCGCAGTCCGAAACTAGTTCCTATACAAGTTTCCTCACCACAGTCTATATTATATAAAGCGGTTCTTGTGAGCAAGAGTATAGCTATACAGACGCAAGAGCCACAGTGAATTCAGCCGGGTACCTTAAACCTCGCAGCCGCTATGCGCTATTATGGTATTACCATTTCCTTGCTGTGTATAACGCAATGCTATACAGCGCTGTATATACACAGAAGTGTGTTCACCGATGTGGCCTTCTCTTGTTTAGCCCATATATAGCCTCTCGCGTTCGATCACCGCCCATGGCTCCTGCCTGCGCGATCCCCTGGGGAAGCAAAACGGAAAAACGCCCGTGTATGTATGCTCGTGCGTGATATATAGTGAATCCCAGGTTTGTTAATCTCACGCGGTTCTGGTGTCAAACCATTGAGTTTTACAAGATTTCGTTGAGTGCTCCTCCTGCTCCATATAAATTGCTCGGTTTTGTTTGCAACATGTCATGCTATAGGCTCCACATGTCAGGATTTGCTATAATGTGCGGGCTTCGGCCGCCAACATCCGGGACAGAATGGGGAAAATGGCTATCCATCCCAGGATCAGCACACGGGTTTTTCAGAACAAAAAATTATAATAAGGGGGGACTTCGCAGTCACGGAATACCTGTCCTGAGTCGTGATAGCGAACCCGGGACCAATGCATTCCAGCGCAGTCGCTCTGCTATCATCCGAGTTAACCATTGGAGGCTGGCAGCTATGTATAGATGAGCGCGATCGACGGCGAATTAATCGGCAACTCTAATATGTTCAGTGTTTTTCCACTTATTTTGCGTGGATGGCAGTTTTGTTGATGATCATGATCTCTAATGGCATCCCTTTTGAAAACGCGGCAACCACAAGTTTCACAGCACTTATTGCAGTCTAGCACTTTTCCTATCTCTGCGTCATTTTCTGTCTCTTCACTGAAACCTCTATATATCTATATTTTAAACTTCAACTATGCCTATATAATAACTATACCCTGGCTCCATCTGTTCCCCTCGCCGATGTACTATAAATGTCTCTTGCTTTTCTCGAACGCTGACGATTTCGTGCTCCTATCAGCTTTGAACTCCAGCGCTTCAGGAAGGTGCACGTTTCCTATACGGCCCATGGTATATGTCCATTTCGCTTTCATGAGCCTTCCTCCACCGATAGCGGATTTTCGCAATACTGATTGACAAAATACGGGAAAATTGTGCGCATCTGCGCACTACGCAGTGCGTGACAGCATGGAAATCCGCGTCGTCATTTCTGAGAAGCTCATTAGTGTCGCCGCGGTTGCCCCGTGTCACCTCCCTTCAATTTTCGTGTTTGCTCAGCCTATATATGTGCGCGACCGGGACCGTTGCTTTTTTTTTCTTCTCTCTCTTCAGTTTTCGCCAAAGCACGTACACTCGTAAAATGAAGCGAGCTGGATAATAATGAGAGTCGGATGTTAATAACTTTCTTTTCCGTTCGCTCGTTGTTTCTTATTAGCGAATTCGCTTGACGGTCGTTCTTGAAAGAATCTTGTTAGCCGACAGGATTCTCGAATTGCGCCGCGCTGCGGCTGGCATGCTATTGTTACACTCTGTGGGCCGCCCGATGATTAGGCACGTGGACACGAAGAAGAAAGCCGCCATATTTTCAATCACTATAGACGCCTTCGTTGGTACCTTCCTTTTTTGTGGCATATTTGTTCGCATAATGGCGCCTACAATAGCGGTGGTGTTTCTGTATGACTGCTATTGATTCACGTGTGCAGCCTCTCGCGATGCACGCGCATACGTTATATATATATATATATATATATATATATATATATATATATATATATATATATTACAATCCATTTGTCTTACTGCGACAGCAGTTAAAAACTTGAACTAGGGTTCGGCGTGTCTGTCCGTCCATAACGCCACCGTCGCCGTCAGGCCACCTGTCCCCCTTGGCTTCACTCACTTCACCCTCGCCATGTGGCAAAGAAAAATGAAATCTGGCCTATAACCAACGTCCACAGGGAGTCGAACTGCCGCAGTCGCTGCGTATACGTTTACATGAACCATACAGGAGCGGGTCGAGTCATCAATAGTCGGGCACAGCTGACAGCCCGACTCGACAAACGTTTACTTCCTTTATCCCCACCTTGTGCAGGAACACTCATCTGCATTGACCTGCATGCATTTCCTTCTCTCTTCAATTTGCATGTTAATTTTCTATACATTCATCAATGCGCGCTTCGTGAATGAATCACATCGTGTTGTTGAACGCTTTGAAATCACAAGCACGATTATTTTCCCTAGAATTTGGACTCTTCAATAGTTCATGTTTTGGAAAGTAACAGCGCGAAACGGACAAGGACTTAGGCGAAGAAGAACACGACATTGGTGCTGTGTAGTTCGCGCAGTAGTTCGCCGACGTAAGAATCGACGTAAGTTCCACTGATTCTGCGCTATATTTTCTTTTCAGTTCCGTGTCCGCGTGTCACCGATATCCCCGTGTCCTTCGTGTGTATATACTGCCCGTAAACAAACCTTTAAAGAACTCCGCCGGTTCTTGCGCGCGCAACGACTGTTTTCCAACGCCGCAGTTTCACGCGCTTACTTACGTGCGTGTACTCAACGGTGTACTCGGCTCGTACACGGAGGCGGTGTATATTATAGAGCGTGGGCATATCTTCTACACGCTCCGCGTACTCACGCGACGGTCAAACGAGAGAAGCAGTTCGGTTTTATCTAACGCGGCCGTCGTCTCGGCGGCGTGCAGAGGCCCGTATACGTCGGTCGCGGGGTCGTGAACTTTTTACGCGAAGGTTTTTATTACCGCTTTACTTCCTCGGATATCCTTCCGCGTCTCGCCGCCGTCGCCGGCCCGTGTGTGGGCTCGGCCGTCCCGCTGTTTGTGTGCACATACGAAACGCGGTGGCTGTCACAACCCCTCGTTGGTCTTCGCCGCTTTGTATATATATGGTTTGCCTTTTGCTGTCGCATCGAAGGTTTATATATATACCTTCGCGGACAAATAATCTCGTTCTCACGCTTCCTTCCGAGGTTATAAAAAGTGTGCTTCCGCGTTCTAAGCACACTTGCACCGTCCTGAAGCGGAGACAGGTCAGCGAGCGCCAGACAGACAGCGCGACAGATGTGCGGTGTTTACTGCCCCGGTTCTATATCTGAAAGCCACCTAGCGGGCGGCGGTCCGTGCTTCTCCGCCATCACTTCGAGTCTTTCGTCTGCTTTGGTCATCGCTTTAGTCTTTCATCAACGCCCACTGGCAAGGCGAGGATTCGGCACACTGCCCCGTATCATGGGAAAAGTGTATACGAACGCCATGAACAGCACTGACAGGCATCGATGCAAGAAAGACAGAGGTGCTATGCATGCATGACTTCGCGAAGGAATCTTCAGGCGCAGTAAAACATTCTATATCGGGCCAGTTGGCGCGGCGTGTCAGCCTTGGGTAAAAGTTGACAGTCACTTTAGCGTAATCCAAAGAGGATGAAGTCGAAAGCCTGAGCGCTCACGAGACATTCATTAAATTAGTGGCGTTCTCATTCGAATGCGCTGTGACTTCCTATTGGTACTCGTTTTCTCCCACCAAAGGTCGTGGGTTCGAGTGCCTTAAATATCACTCTATCTTAATTAACTTTGCCTTAAGTAACACCAAACATCGCGCGGGGTTCGACTTCCACCAATGGTGGCGCACCATGGGGCATGGTATTACCACGAATTTTGGTGCCGTAACGCCGGACGACGGATTTTTCGACCCACGAGCCATCTGAGGTTTTCGTCTTAAAAACTGCGCGATGAAACGTACGACAAACGGACGAACGACGGCATCGTGCGTGTCAATAAGCGTTGCATCATTTCTAAAACCACCGAAGTAAAAGGATTGACGGGAATCGCTCCTCGAGGGCGATCCTTTGTAACTCGAGTTCCGCGCGGTAAATTTCTTGCCGTCGGCAGCAGATGTGGCGACCGTTTCGTGGACGCCGGTTTTTGCGGCGTCCGCGGTGCAAGCATGGCTTACAAGCCTTCCTGTTTGTGCCGCCGTTCTAAGTTTCTCCACGTCCTTCCGCTGCTATAATACATCACCCGCCGTTGAGTGCTGTATGGTTGTATACGCGAGAACCCGCGCAAGAAAAAAAAAAAAAAATGGTATACAAACGCGCGAGGTCGTATGCGCTCGATCCAGCTTCTGGCTGCAGCCTTCAATTTCGAAGGGCGTTGCCTCCTGCCGTATTCCGTGCCTCGCAGCCAAAAGCCGTGGCGCAGTATACGCACATCGCCATATCGCCGCCACGCTTGCCTTTTTCGCTGCCAACTTTATTCTATATAATACAATCCCTTCGCCACCTCCTCGCTCTTTGCATGCATTGTGGCGGTCGTTCGTTCGCTCGCGAGCGAGCGTGTATACGTTCGTGCTTGCTCACTGCGTAGCGCAGGTATTTGTGAGAACAAACGGCTCTGCGACACCTCCCCCTCCCCCTCCTTCCTTTCTCCATGACTTAGATTCCACGTCGCCCTTGCACGTTTGCCAACAGATCGAGTCCGCTCTTCGACGTGTGGAGCTTTTTCTGTCTCTCGTTGTTGCGCGTTCGGACTGCTCTATAGTGCCTCTTTCCCCCTCTCCCTCTTGTTGTTCCCTTCACCCCCTTCTCCCTGTGAAGGGTAGCAAATCGGACCTCCCCCTTTCTCCATAACTTATATCCCACGTCGCCCGTGAACGTTTGCCAACAGATAGAGTCCAATCTTCGAAGTGTGTAGCGTTTCATATGTATCTCGTTGTAATACGTTCAGACTGTCCTAGTGTCTCCTTCCCTCTCTCCCTCTTATCGTTCCATTCATCTCCTTCTCCTGCGAAGGGTAGCTAATCGGCAGCGCGTTTGGTTGACTTGACTCAACGCCACTTGTTCTATAGGTGGTGTTGCTTCGCTACCCGCACATTTTTTTTTTTTTTTTCTCTTTGAACGCTCAGAAATTCAGTTTGCGCCGTCGCTGCTTCGCATAACCCTCGTTGGTGCCCACTGATATATATCGGCGCGCGAACGTCACGGAGCGTGCTTTCGTTTGCCGCATATGCGTTTTACGTGCGTCCATCTTGTTATTCATTTCGCATTTCTTTTCCTGCCCTTCGTGAGTTTTTCGTTGCGTCTTTCGTCTCGCTTCGACCCCTTCTGTGGCTCTGAGTATTTGGTCTCTGTCTCACATTTCACAAGCGGGTGTCATATCGGCCGGAAAAAGAATGGGGGATTGCCAACCCTGCCCGAACGACGCCAAAGGCTCTGCCGGCTTTTTTGCGGCCGTGCGTGCGCCGTGCATTTTGCTTACGTATACTATAATACCGCGCAGCAGAAAGACCTAAGCCGCCGCCATCGGTTTTTATACTGCGTCATTCTCTTGCTCTCCTTAATGTTTTTTCTTTCTTTTTTCTTTACATTCTCGTCGTCTCTGTTCTGAAGCACCCCGCCATCGCGTATTTCTCTTTCGGAGAACGCCAGCCGTATACAAGTGAAGGGAAATATTAAATAGTATACCATATGTCCGTTCCCGCGAGGTCGTTCGCTTTTTCCTGTATGATCCGCCTTCCCGAAAGCGAAGTATGGTTTAAGGGTCATGCATCTCGGGGAGATCCGGAAACTTAAAAGCGCGCACTACCCGTCTCCCACCTTTGTTGTTGTTCTGATTTTTTTTTCTTATTTTAGCTTCGTTCCCGCCACTTCCCGTTAGCCATAGTTTCCTTTCGCTCCTTCGCGTGTTTTGACTGCGAGTGTATTTTTGAAGGAAAAAAAAATGTTCCTGACATTTTCCATCTCACTTGGCGTTCTTCGAATATATTGACGGCCTTAAGTTTCACGCGTGTTCAGTTTTGTGAAAGGCGCGCCCTCGTGGAAATCGATTTCGAGGGTCTGTATTATGGACCGTTTTGTAAACTGCACTTGCTTCGATAGTGTTCTTTTTTTTTTTTCATTTCAGTGCCTGTTTCTTTTCTCGTTCTTTTTTCTTGGCTAAGATATTTTTAAGGTCTTGTGGAATATGTAGCCGCAAGTCTTTCAGTGGGGGCCAAACTTCGCATCTTTCACAGCCATACAAAGAAGCTCGTAAACTTTACATGGAACGTTTTCTGACTTCCCAAGACTTGAAAGAAATTCGTCTGCCCAGATTTTATTAGGTAACGAGGTTGAGGGGAGGGGCGAGAGCAGCGTTTCGCATTTTGATCTCCGTAAGCCATAACGCCTTTGGTTTGTGATTAATGAAACCTGTCTCTTTCTACGTATTCGCGGTCGCTCAATATACGATTCTTGTTGCTTCGTCCATCACTGCCTCGCGCAACGTTTGTGATTGCGATGAGACTATGGTGCACGTCCTCATTTATACTGTCGTTTGAATGAAGAATTTATGTGTGTGCTTTATAAAGCCGTCTGGACTATACAGAGTGTTCGCAGAAGACTATATCGGGACCATGGACTCGACATGTCATCCGCACAGAAAGCCACCAGAGCGCTGCTGAAATTAAAAAAAAAAAAAAAAAAAATGACCGTCTTTAAATGCACGGTGAACGGGAATGGGTTAGAAAAGTGCAACCTGGGGCGTTCACTCTGAACTGCGCTCAAATTCCGCCATATTGTCGAAGTCGCCATCTTATGTGAATCCCGATTAGCCCAGCGGGGCTGCTGCGACCTCTCTGATTGGTTCGATCAAAACGCCGCCATTGCTGAATTTGACAGTGTGGCGGTGTTTGACAGTTTTTCCAGAATAACACCCCATGGCTAACGTTCACCTTGTAGTGCGCTGAGTACAACTGAGTACAGCTAAAAACCACGATATAGGGCACACCTTATAAGGACGAGAAAGCGCGGTGTCATATCTATCAATGTAATGTCCTCCATAACCTCGCTGCCAATCGCAATGCCAAGCCCATGAAACTCCCACAGTTTTTGTCACTCCTGTTGCGGCTGATCGATTGGCAGTGATGTAGAGAAGGACATTACCATCACATATACGACATTCCGTTTTGTCATTCTTATATGGTGTGTCCTATCGTGGTTATTAGTTTTACTCGGTTGTACTGAGTGCATTAGAAGATGAACTTTACTCCATGATTAACCTCCCTGCCTTTCCTTCCTTCTTTCTTTTTCTCTCTTTCCCTCGATCACTTAAACTGCTTCGAGATTAGCGACTGGGCTGATGGAGGGTAGGTGTTTATGTGCCATTGATTGGCCAGTGATTGGCCTGTGATTGCTGTAGACCAAAGGACGCCACAGGTGGAAGATTAAAGCGCGCAGTAGCCCAGGGAGTTTCTCTTCTTCTCCGGCGGCATCGCGGCAGCCAAGTTTTCTTTCTTCCTTTTCCGGTCGTTGTAATGACCGCCTGTCACGAAGCAGTCTCCGGAGGATATTTTTTTTTCCCCGCGCTTCGAAACTGAGCCCAGCCGAAAGCCGTGACTTGCCCGTCGGGCGTTTGCTAATCATAGCTTGGTGTACGAGAATTCCGACGGCGTAAATGCTCGTTCGTCAATCTCCTCCACGGAGAACCCGCGCGCATTTCTGCTTGCGCGCATGCATGCGTGTTTCGCCTTCTTCGAAGAAGCGTGTGCACCAATCTTGAGACTTTTGCGTATTGATTTGCGGCGTTCCGTAATACGTGCGTGCGCGAGAATTGATTTCCGCCGTTATTGCGGCTGATCGAACCTTGGAATGTTCAGAGAAGCTCGTGCTGTTTATAATATCTCCGACATTCCTTTATTATTATTATTATTATTATTATTATTATTATTATTATTATTATTATTATTATTATTATTATTATTATTATTATTATTATTATTTATACAACTTGACATTATTGAAAAGAAAGATGAGTGTGCGGTTATTTCATCAAGTATTTGAGTTCGCTCGCGCAAAACGATTTCGCGCTTGTTCCGCTTAATACGAACGCGCAAATTGATTCCCGTGGCTATTGCGGATGATTTAGTTGCGAGTATTCGAAAATCTGTGCACTGTTAGTGCTATGTCCCAGGAGTTAACTTCTTAGAACTCGACGTGATTTATAATAAAGATAGGTTTACAGTCGTGGCTGTTGATCGATTATTTGGTTTCCCGCGTGCATGCATGAAAACGCATCGCAGCGTTCTGCACAATCTTTTCGTCAGTTTTTTTTTTTGGTAAGCAAGCGTTCAAGAGCTCCACGGTTTGGTTCAGCGGTGTATTGCATAATTAATAGCTACCTTCTAAATCATGAGCGGGACCCGTAGAAGATATTTCTCTTTATTTATGTCTCGTATCGGTGAGTGACCAAGTGTCGGTAACACGTTTTCCAAGCGTCGGAAAAATGTATATTGACCGTCGCCGAAGCCAGTTAAGCACGTATACTTTGGGTGTTGACTTCGTTCAAGTTGGTCATAGGTTCAACATACAAATCGAAACGCCGTCAGTGCTTTACAGAATAAGGTATTGACTCTGGGGAGACAACAGTTCTGAGTCGCAGAAGAGAGTTACGACGACACAATTAAGCGCTGACTGGCAGCCGAACTGAAAGTTGTCAGCCCTTGAGTCGTCTTCTTACTACTTCCTCTGTTTTAATTCACTATAGAGCTTTACAAAGCATGGGTTTGTACAAGAGTGAGAGGTGTCACTGGGGGGGGAGATAATTCAAGCGAAGCTTGTATACGCTAAAGCCCCTCCATCCACGCGCCACCGCCGCTTTGGAGGGGCTTTAGTATACGCTAGCCTGCGCGACGATGTAACGCGAAAACTACTACTCATACCCGTATTGGTTATGCGGGTGTGAGCCAGGGACAATAAAGACAGAAGGAAGAAAGGCAGGAAAGAAAGACAGAAAGGAAGGAAGAAAGAGCATATGGGCGGGGAAAGCGTCGCTGGTGCTGGATCACGTGTGCGCGCGACCGATCAGGGTTGTTTGGTGTGTCGCGGGGAGGGAAAGGGAAGGAAAGGGGGGTGGAGCGCGCTCCGCTGGGCTTCCCTCGCCTCAGATCAGTTTCGGCGACCGGAGGACGGTCGGGGGGGGAGGGTAGGGGAGACTGCGCGGGGTGCTTTCTGCCGAGGAGCAGGCTGCGTTTGAGCAACGGCGCCGCGAACTCGCGCGGGAAAGGGCTCGTCGTCGCCGATTCTAGCGTGGGGGCTTCCGAAGCTCAGACGAAACCCCGAGTGGCGGACCCCGAGTTGCGGGAGCGCGATGTTGAGGCCACACGTCAGCGAAGAGCCGCCTACCTTGAGTTCAGGGCAAACGAAGCGGAACGCCTGCGACAACGTCGTCTTGCCACAAGCTTCGCTTGCCCCATTTCCTCGACAAAGGAATGGCTCGGTTTTTTTTTTTCCACAACAAGTCGCGGGGATCGAAGGCCATGGTGCCACAATCTATAGGTGATGCTTCCTGGCTGTTTACTATATATATAGTAAACAGCCAGCAAGCATCTCCTATAAGCCCCGCGTTTTCTACGGTTCACATGTACACAGCGCTTTCTGGAACGGTCTCAGGAGAGTAAGCGGCGGAAACGCGAAGTCGGCCGGCTTCTACGAAGCCGGCCTCCTAGCCATGCCATAACGCAATACACGGCGAATCGTGTGGTGCGTTCTCTGGGGGGCGACCGGTCGGCCTTGGCGCATTCATGACGACGCTGGAGGGCCGGAGACCGGAGGGAGGGGAGAGAGAGCGCCGCGCCGGTTGTGCGAGTGCTTTCGTCCGCTTGCCTGGGAGTTGTTATGCCTGCGATTTGCTTGGTGGCTGCGCCACGCGCTGCCGTAGCCGACCGGCGGCGTTTTTCTTTCCCGGGTCGCCCCACCGCGGGCTCTCTCTCTCGCCGGCTTGATTGGCAGAAGCAGGGCGCGCGCAGCGGTGCGGAAAGGGCCTGCACACAGCGGCGGGCGCATCGCTATGGGAGTTAGGCGCAACGTCGTGAAAGCTGGGAGCAACGTGTTGTGGGAAACTGCAAGGTGTTGGCTGTAGCAGACGAGATCGACTCTATAGCGTGTAGCGCTCGGTGTTGTTTCGACGGCCCTTGAACAAGAGACGCGCGTGGTACGATTCCGCGACTTTTCGATCTGGCGTATGTTACTATAGTTACGGCTAGTCGTTACCAACAACCGTGTCTAACGAGTTTCGGATAAACTCCGGCGGATTCCAGCGCATAGCCTCCAGATATCTGGGCTGCGCGGCGCTCGGAGGCCATGAGTTATGTTTCCGAATCGCCGCACTTCGTATCTTTAAAACCCTTCCTTCGACAGCAGATGATGTGCCTCTTTTACCGCATCTTGTTGAGAAACAGTCGGTTGGGCCCCTTGTTCCGAAATCCGGCATTGTCTCGGTCAGAAACTCGAATGTGCATACAAGATCGTACTTGTATGCCGACAAAATTGAGTCACCTCCTTCATGCCAAAGCGACGAATACTTTTCTACGGGGAAGGGTTGAAGGGCTCGTTCTACAGCTCCGCAAGATTCAGGTCGCAGATTACTACATGGTATGGATGCCTCTGCCGCGATTGCCTTATACATGTATACTCGGTGCAGATGTGCGAAAACTCCCTGTACGTTCTCGAAGGAACACGCCGCGTCTGCACTATCGCTGTACTGGGGCCGTATTTTGTAACGATTCATTTCATGTTCCATTCTTTTTTTATCTCTGGCATATCGCTCTACGCAGGACCCCCGCTATCGCGCTGGTATCGGCCACTCGGCGGTACGGAAGATAATAACTGAGTATTTTTAACAAAATACACAGCTCCGCTCACCGTGTTTTGAAACGACCCATTTAATTCTCCATTCTTTTTATCGCTCGTACGTCGTTTGGTCAAGCATACAGGACGTCTCGCTGCTGCTATCGGCAGAATCGGCCATTATGCATGTAGAACGGATAGTAAGACGTTAATATAATGTGACAAAAAGAATCCTCGCAAAATGCGGCCCCTGGCGCCGTATTTTGTAACGATCCATTTCATGTTCCATTCTTTTCGACATCCGTCATTAGCCCTGGCGCCGCGCCGCTGTCGCCGGGATCGTCCATTCGGCGGGACGGACGCTAAGAACAATAGCAAATTAAACGGAACGTTACAAAATACGGGCTTTCTTTTTTGCTGACGCCGTATGTATAGCTTCCACAGTGCACTGCACGGCATTAGCGTTAGGCGCTCCTCCTCTGGCGTTTGCGTCGGGGCGCTTGCTGTGTGCAGTCGCCGGCGCACCCCCGTCCTCCATTGTCTATTGTGAGTCGGCAGGAATCGCACCCGGCCGTGCCTGGCGGTGACCGTCCATCGCGTTAATTTTCCGCCTAGTCGCCATTCGCGCAAACCGCCGCGCCTTTGCGTATGGCTTATATCTATAGCAAGGAGGTAGCTTGGAATTTCCTGCAATATTTACTAGCGGGAAACCTGCTGCTATATATATAGAGAGATTCAAATGTGGCGGTTGAGCCAGCATGCATTGAATGATGGGTGGTAGTGCGCATGGGATTTCCCTGAACCTCCTCCGCCTTCTATATTGCTTCAAACGGCTTTCTGACTTGGCAAATTGGTCATTCCCAACAAAGCACGGCGTTATGAATGCAACAATTCGCAATGGTTACGCATGAACACCGCGAGCCTTATCTTCGTGCGTTTAGAAATCTATACGGTTGCTCGAAAATGTAGAAGGGTTAAGCGTAATGAATTGCGCCGCAAGAGCGTCTGAAGCCATAAACGCGAAGATTATGTACAAATCCACGTAACCACCATTCATTCCCATTGCGGCTGAGCGGCCAAGTGCCAGATTTTTCCCTCTATAGAGATAGAGAATGGATACATAGAAAGGCAGAGAGGTTAACCAGAGGTAGTTCCGGTTGGCTACCCTGCACGGGTAGCCAACTGCATAGCCAAACTCTGTGGCCATGCTGTATACGTGGCGCGTTCGAGCGGGCCAAGCGGCGTGCGAGTGTTTGTCGTTCGCCCAACTCATGCTGCGCAGGATTCGTGAAGGCGTGTGCCCTTGGAGAGGCTATGCGTCCAACTGCGTAGACTGCCTGCCGTGTTGTATGCCCTGTCCGCCCGTATTGTCTGAGCAACGCCTGCTGCGCTGTGAAGTGATGGATTGGGTCGAACGGTTTCAATGGCCAAAGCACGAGCGCGAATGCTTTCGAAGGTTAAGGCTGTAAAAGTCACTCACGAGGTCGAGAAGCGTCGAGCGCGCTTGGGCAGATAGAAACATGACGGTAACTCTTTATGGACGACTGGAAAAGCCACATGAAGCTGCGTTCGTTTGCAAAAACATTGCTGCTCTATCTGCAATTTCCTTCTTCGTTCCCACAAGCCCCGTCACTGACTCACTTTTTTTTCTTGAAACTAACCTTCAGACCATGCTTGCTCTTAACCAGCATCCTTCTCCGAAAAAAAAAAAAAAAAGTTACCGAAGAACACAAAAGGCACAGAGTTAAAAATATTCTCGTGGGACCGTATACTTTATAACGATCTATTTCTTTTTCCATTCTTATTTTCCTGTGATCATGCGACCAAATTTTGTGACGATTCATTCAATTTCTCATTCTTATTTTCTTATCATGGGCCGCGTGTTGTAACGATCCATTTATTTCCCGTTCTTATTATTATTATTATTATTATTTTATTATTATTATTATTATTATTATTTACCACGAAGCCGCATTTTGTAACGATCCATTCCATTTTCCATTTTTATGATTCGTCGCATCAACTGGCCGATGCTGGCTATATCGGCCGCGAGTTGGCGGCTTTCTAAGCCAATCACGAAAGGCGGAAATAAAGAACATTAAAATGAATAGTTACAAAATACGACCCCCCTGTAAAATACGCTTCAAGCCTAGGGTTTGTAGCTCATGCCCCTCTATGTACGATGACTCGCAAGCGGCCTATACGATGCGCATCGTTGGTCGTTTTGGGTGGGGGTCTATAACGTTGGCGGTGAATCATCTCTGCTGCTACTCGCAGTGCGCAAACGTTCCGACGATGATGTGCTTTTGTGGCACATCACAAAGGATTGCGAAGAAGCAGTAAACTCGGTCAAGGCCGTGCTTCCGTTTTCGCTTGTGTAGTCGTTCAAACTTGGACCTCAACCGGCGCTGGAAAAACCCGTCCGGCGACGCCGTAAGCCCTATAGCAAAGGCGCGTTCGACATATACGCCAAGGAGGGTGAAATGCGAACCCGAAATACTCAATATTCCCCAAGGCGATCGAACGTTCAGCAAAGAAAACGTTCGCCGTCTCTCGCAGCTTATAACGCGACCGTTGGCCAGTGATTTGTTTTCGAGGCGCCTTGCGCTCCCTCGGCTCTGTTTCCGCCATCCGATGATTTAAAAGGCGGCGCTGCCGCGGAGAAATATAAATATTTAAGGCGTATCCATCGATTCGCGCATGCAAAAGAAATAAAAGGATGTCTCGTGCGGGAGTATATTAAGAACACGTTATTTAATTTTAAGTATATATATATATATATTTGTTCTGTGTGAAAAGGAGTAGTCGCGACGGCACCTTTAATTAAAGGCGCCAATGAATATCCTGAATGTCATGTAATAGTAATAATAATAAAGAAAAAGAAATCAGATGACAATGCCAGCCAGCTAGCACGTCTTGCAGACGAAACATGCAGACGACATTTGAAAAACGATATCGTCTGCTTCGCGGCGATGTGGCGCCATCTTGGACGTCTGCATGGACTCATCGATATTGAGTGGAGTTCCAACAGTGCGCGCGCTCCACTTGTTCCCTAACTTTTGTCAAGCCTGTATAGGGTCGATGCGTCCATCCATCCATGTATGCGAGATGACGGCTTGGAGCTTTAGCAGAAGGAAAGAGGGACTCACCGCCGGCTAGTGAGCCCGCGAGCTATACCACGCGGCACAAAAATTAAGCAAAGCGGGTGAAAGGCGCCCGCTGGCTCGCCATATCTATATAGTGCTGACAGGATTCTTGAAAAACGATGTTGTCCGCTTCGATGCTCGCGTCAGCTGCTGCTGCGAAACAGCGCGGACGGAGCCGTCAGCGCGCGCTCTGGTGTGCGCTGGTGCAGACGTGGCATTAATTTCGGGAACCGCTTAATGCGTCACACACGTCACGTCTGCAGCTCGAAGCGAACTTCTTGTTCTTGTGCGAAGTGTCGTTATAGCTTCTTCCTCTTCTTCTTTTTTTCTTCTATTTTTCTGCCCTTGGCTTGTGTGTATATGAGAGTGAATTGAGCCGTACGTCTTACATCGCGAGAACTTTCTTCTGTGCCGATACGTGCCCGGGAGTTTCAGCTAAGACGGGCATGATTCTTCAAAATAGGGCTGTGGAGAGCTGTGCGAAAGTCGTGGCTCCGAAGTGGTGGCCGACAAGGGCCAGCCACAGCTGTTGGTCTTGTGTCTTTAGAATAATGTTGCTATTCGGGCCTGTTTGTGTGCCATTATTTAACTAGTACAACTATATACGTAACGCGTTACAGACAAGAACTATATAAAAAGAGACAAATGACACACACTGTGCTAACTCAACAATTTACAATTGTTGCGACAATAAATTGTGAGTTAGTGCCCTGTGTTATTATTGATATCTTTCTGTTATTCGCAACGCGTTTTGTAATCTGTACGAGAATGTGTACTGTGTAATCTATACTACGTAATATTTGTCCATAGACAGACAGCACATATATCCACAAGGGGGATTGACTACACCGTGAGATCTAGATTCAATAAAAGTGCAAACTAGCACCACATTTTGCAAATGTTGGCAATATGTTCTGCGTCTTCATATTCGTCTAAGCCTGGTGCACGATGTCACAGGGGCTGCCCAACCTTGCTGCACATTGATAAAACCCCCAAGGCGGGAGACGATATTTTGCTCGGAGACGCATTATTCGCGCTGGCAGATGTCGGAAAATTGTGCGAGATTGATTTGCTTTTTGATTAAATAATATTGATTAAGCAACATTAAGTTAATGATGACGTCGATGGGCATATTATCAAGTTGTTGCTTGGGACGTGTAAGGAATCAAGAGCTTAGCTACGGTTTTCGGATATTATCCTTGAAATCCGCCTCCAAATACAATTGTATTCGACGTAGTCTTGTTCCGCAATGCCAAAGGTTGGTTTGCGGGGGAAATATTGTGTAGACAATCAATGTATTTGGATGTATGCAAGTGTTCGGGCGGGTATCTCGAAACTTGTATACTGTACTATAGCTGCAGAATTCACAATAAGCGGACACTGTATGATGCCTTCCATTCTGGGCTCACGACACGTGTCTTGCAGTAATTCAATAACAGGTAATTAACTAGTTCTAGGTAATTAGTTTAGTAATGACTGTCTCAGACTTTACTGTACCTGGCCGACGCCAGAAATTTGTTTTTAACACATTTTGATTAACACAGCTGGTATACACAGAAGCTGTTATTTTTGTATAGCTATCACCCACAAAATCGCTATGCTATCGCCGGCAAAAGTATGGCGGAGGTGTTGGAATCGTCAACAGAAAGGGGACTACAAAAAAAAAAAAAAAAAGGGAGGAAAGAAAGAAAGAAAGAAAAACACTCAGACGACGTACGCGACAGTTCATTCTTTTTTTTTTTTTTTCGTTCATTCGAACACGCATTGAAAAAGAGACGGCGTGAAATATAGCAAGAGATTATTGCCCCGTCTCTCCGCTGGCCTTTTCCAGCTTGAGTTCGTAATTTAGTTCCCTGGCATATGCTCTTTATCTTCCAGTCGTTGATGGACTTCCGGGCAAACTCAGTGGCGTCTTCCACATCGCTACGCGCGAATATGGGAAGGGGGGGGGGGGGGGGGGGGTTGCGTGGTACATTGACGCTTTATAGCGAAATTCGTTACGACGAAACGCAACATTGTATATATAGCGGCACCCGTATGTTTTCCTGGTGTGGTATGTATACGTATACAAGCGTGCCCGGCGCCACATATCCCGCGAGTTTCTTCGAATTCTGGCTTACGCACCATCCCTTTGACGCTTTAGATTGCCTTTTCTCTCTCTCTCTCTCTCTCTCATGACATATCACGCAACGAGGAATGGAAAGGCGCGTAGCTCGCAGCGCGCGGCCGCATTTGAATGAAAAACCCGAAAGCCACGGCCCCGAAATGAGGTGCTGAAAGAAAACGGACGCGCTTCATTCGCGGGTTATTAATCACGCCCATTCATTTAAAAAGAAAAGAAAAATAAAAATCCCCCTTCACTCGCTCTTCACAGTGACCGCCTCAATCCCACTTTCCCTCGACCTCCCTTTCCCCATTCCCCATCTTTTAAAAACTCTCCACCCTTCTCCCGCATTCCCTAAAGGAAGCGCCGCAACTCCTTGGTCGGGGAAAAAAAATCTGTTCGTCGCCTTTTCTGTCAGATGTGGCCTGTATGCGCCTCTCTCTATGCTCCGCCGTACGTACCAAATTCGCGCAGTGTGGTCAACGCTACACTGATTGCGCCAGCCAATCAGGGGTGATGTGACCAAGAGTTACAGAACGTACGTGACTAGCGCCTGGCAGACCTGGTCAGCGATTGCACCGCCATGAGCGTCTCTTTGTGCCCTAAATGTGTCACCACGTGTCGATCAGTCCTGTCTCTGGCAGAAATGTGAGAATAATGCGTGACACTTCTTTTTCGTACTATCCGCAGTTCTTCCGGGAAGACTTAACTCTTCGACACGTTCGTGAGGAAATCCTCTTCTTCCCATTCTGTCCAGAAGTTTCCTACTTTCAGGGCATAAGCGCTTGCAGGACGAGATGAAATGTTCTACGTCGCCCACTATAGCTTTATTGAACTCGGTGCCCGATATGCATGTCCTTGGGCGTTGTCGACTTTCTATGCGTATACGCTCAAATTTTTGTCAGGGAGTTTCGAGTGTGACTGCGCGTAAATCGTTGGAAATGCAGCGCATGCGGCGTCAGCTTCCACACCCACTGCGTGGTTTTATTCTGAAACGGGGTCGTATAAAGCGGAGTTTCGCTTCGCGTGGCGTACCGGTGCTCGCCGCAATGCGTTCAGCGCTATTAGCGAAGCATGAAGGAGGAATGCCTCCGGTAGTAGCGCCTCCTTCTTTTGTTGCACGCAATTAAAGATACAAGGAAACGAACGGGTGAGGGGAAGGAAAATGAATTGCCCCTCTGCTTTGATCAATGACAGATGCTGCGCTTGCTTCCCTAAAGCTTGAAAGAAAAGCGACTTTCCGTGGGAGAACTTCCTTTGAATGAAACAAACGGGAAGTTGGTTGAGATTGAGTTGCATGGTCGTTGCCCCGTGGGAGTTCTTGACTTGCTTCGTTTATTTCCTTTCTTTCTTCTTTCTTTTTTTTTTTCCTGGCGAGGCTTCGACTTTACCGTTAAGTGAGAGGCACGTCAGCGGAGGGCCTGCAACGAGCTCGCGTTACAGCGTCATCAATTACAAAGTCTGGGAGTTACGGATGCAGCGGAATCTGTGCCGTTTTGTCATGACGGTACGGTGGCAGTACGGAACGTGTTCCCTCCGAGATTGCTCGCAGCAGCATTAAGGACCAGTGCCGAAATGGGAAAAAAAAAAAAAAAAAACTGGCTTGCATTTCTGACCATTAAATATACTTGCTTTACGCAGTGCAATCTAAATAAATGAACAGTGCATCGTGATGCTTCCCTGAGCACATTGCCCGAGCACGCTGGTGTCAGTTATGTAATCACGTTCCAGCTGGTATTTCCGCAGCGATTAGCTGTTCGAATATCGATTAGGAGTTTCTTCATGTTGAAGCCGCCTGCGACCTACTTGCATATATGCTGCCGTTTCAACTGCTTCTCTGCAGTTCATCATCATCATCATCTTCAGTACGAAGGCCTCTCCCGTCTCTCTCCAATTACTCCTGGCCTTCGTGATTATCTGTCGTCCTCGACTGCGTTTTTCTTCTCTTGATGTTACTCTTAAGTTACCTTTATAATATTGTAAGTTTCATGTGCTATACGTGAAACGTGTACTTCACCTTGATTATTGCCTGTTAACAACGATATTTTAAGCCTGACTTTTATATTTTGCCTACCGTTTTCGTTTGCAAATGACTGTGTGTGTGCGCTGTATTTTGCTGCTGCCATAATGTACTTGTGAAAGGGGCTGCGGGATCGTCAAGCTGCCTGGGCGCAGCCTTCATCTGTAAAGAATTGAGGGGCTTTACTTATCTTCCGTCCTACCATCTACATCTGCTGTACAAGTTGTAAAATAAACTCAGTTCATTTAATAAATCACCGGCTATCTGCTTTACGCTTTATCATCACTCAATCAACTTTTTGTTTCCTTCTCAACTGGACACCATAATTTATCATCAGGCTCTACGAAGTCTACGGCTCCGTACATGGCAAGCAGCAAACAAAAACATCTAGGGCGAAAAGCGAACTAGTTAATACGAGTAAATATCCGGAAGTCGGTTATGACTATAGTATAAAGACCGGAAGTTTAATGCACAATAAGTCATCTCGGAAGTACGTGACACTACGTGACCTGCCTCAACTCCGTTTCCAGCCCCGAACTTCATAGAATCGTTGCGCGGTCCTTATGCTCCTTCTCAAGCTTCCTTGAGTTAACCTAAATGCTTCTTACCCTTGGGTTAGTATTGGTAGAGTGCAATGATATTGTACACTTCCATTTTTAAGGATTGCGGTAAGCTGCCGGTCATGCACTACAAACACATTTTTATCATTTTTAATACATCTTCTGTAGAGATTTCCGTCTCCTGGCTAATCGGCCCAGACAAATGTAGTCTGCCATGGCTTCGAAGAGAGAAAGTCAATTAGGAATCTTTTTTATGTTTTATTCCTTGCAATTACTTTGCGTAATTTATTATTGGCAGTGAATTCCCGGGAGCCAGGACTTGATAAATTCTTCCTATATCCTCCCAAGGGAAACGTAGTGCAATAGAATTGCGCGGAGCTCTGGCGTCGAGAAACACGCAGCGAGCGATGCGGCCGGCATTTCGTTTCCCCGGTCGTGCCACCACCACCGCGGGGTCAAATTTGTTTCGATTTCCCCGGGGCCATTATTTCCGCGTCCGTATATCGTGAAACTGTGTGTGCGCGTACTGCTCGATGCGGGAAGCGGGTGGCGCGCGCATAAATGATGCACTCTGGTGCTTGCTTGCGGTTGCCCATTCGGGTGTTCTTATTACCTAATGCCCTCCGTGCCCCCCCTCCCAGGGTTCCTCTTCCGACCCGTGTAACCCGCATTATGACGAGCGTGTGCGCTTGGAGTGACTCACTTTCGTATTACCGCATTTTTCGGACTATTATCGTCGGCGTACTGTGTGTAATGTTGAAATTTGACGTGGTGCCGACTATATCTGTGGGTGCGGAATATACAAATTATCATGTATTTTCTCTTTTTACTCGTATAGACGCGCTTGGAAAAAAAGAAAAAAATAAAAAAAAACGTAAGACCAGGTTGCACCTGCAACATTTTAATTTTACTGTTATGAGTGACATAGCGAAATTAGCGTTATTTTGGCGAAACCAGCTTATGGTTCTCGCGTGTTCAACCTTTAAAACAAACTAACAGAAAAGCTTATCTTCGGACTAAACTTGGTCCCTAAAACTATATGCAGCCGGTTTAGGATAGATATCTATATGGAGGAACTTATTTCATGGCTATAGATTTCCTCCTGCGGAACGTATACGCCGGGCGCGGACGATAGTCGGGAAAATTCGGTATACTGTACGTAACGTGCGAGTTCGTATACGAAAGGTTCCCGCATGCCTGTGCAGTTAGACGTGATGGGTCGTCATAGAGCCTGTCCTCTTGCGGAGAACGGCTTGCTGCGTAGGGCGGGCGCGCACTGCTCCACCCCGAAACCGCCCGGCTTTCTTTGATTGCGAAGGTGCGCCACCGCCCAGCCCTGCATGGTGGGGCGACGGTGTCTGGGTGTACCTAGCTTTGTTTAGTTTGCTCAGCTGATCTGTGGCTTTGTGCTGGTGACTTATTGGTTAAGCCGTTAGGACGGGGTGAGGCGTGTAACAGGGGGCTGGAGTACGGAGCAGCGCAGCGTACGATCTTCAGCGGTGAGCTTTCCGGGCGTGAAAGATGACGTTCGCATGCAGACAGGGATATATTTCGAATGTCCTACACGCCCAAGGTCAGAGGGCCATTTTTCTTAATTTTACTGACTGCGCTTGTCTCTCCCTCTTACGTCGTTTTGTTTTTCGTGCTCTCGTTCGACGCCAGGAGGCGATTATTCATTATCGTTACGGTTAAATGCGAAGTTAATTGCGCCATTGTGCGTATATATAGAAAGGAGCGAGCTTTTGAGGCAGCAGGCCGGCAGTCTTGAATCCAGTCCCTGGTGCTTTAGATGCACATACACAGGGGCACATACTGCACCCAGGTACATTACAATGGACTAGCCCAGCTCCTCATATGTCCATGTGTAGTGTTTATATGTTTGTTGCTTAGCTATATATTATAACTGGCTATCCCAAAATACAGTTAACTGAGGCTACTTGTTTCACCGTATCCTGCGTTCACACATAAGCGTACATAAAGCACACAAACGTACTGTCTTTGCTTACTAATTGCTAAGTAAAGTGCTAAGTGAAGTAATAAGTACTTTACCCACTAGCTAAGTGTGTGTTCTCGCAGTGAATTAAGTGATAAGCACTACGTACTTTAGAGGTAAGAGTTTCAGGCGCCTTGATGTGGTGGCGCGGGGAAACTCCTGCTTCTGTTGGTTACGACACGTAGAGCAATACTCGATCCGCGGCAGTGTTATGAAGCGGCCTTGTGCGGGGATAGCCAATCCAGCCAAACCGACCAAGCTTTCCAGGAGACCAGGCTACCGGCTCTCTAAGCTAGCGCTCGTCTCTCACCGAACTGCGTCGCATGCAGTGTGTGTGTTCCTTCACTTGGCCGCGTGCGGCCGTTCGAAAACTCGCGGATGCCAAACAGCGCGGCTCTTGAGCTTCGAACATGTGCTACTGCAAGGCACACAAGTGATCGGCGTAGGAAAAAAGCCTTCTCCTAAGCGCCCCGTATACAACATATACATACAGACAGAGCCAAGCCTTTGTTCTCTTCGGTTCGAGAAAACGCCGGCCTCCGATTGTGTTTGCGCTCGGCGTGAGCCGCTGACCCAGCTCCGAACCGTTAAGTGCGTGTGCGGCCGTGCGGTGGTGGTCGAAGTGCTCTTTTCGCTAATCCACCGGCACTGCAGTATATAGAGAAGCGGGGACTACGTTTCCCACAGGAAGGCGCAACAAGCTCTCGCTGCGGGATGGCGCGCGCCCAAGCTGTCTGCAGCGACCCGGCGGGAGGTCCGCGCTCTCGCGCTAGACTGGTATACATGCGACTACACACACACACATAACACCTTTTCACTGTAGCCTTCCTGGACGCCGCCATAGCGCCAGATAGCTCACCGCTAGCGACATCTTGCGGCGGACCCATCTTGGGCTGTTTGCTCTCCGGTCTTTCCGTCGATACGCGTACATTCGTCTCATCGTACGTCCTCAAGTTCTCGTGTTCGTTTTGTGTAAGCTTTGCGGAGACGTTAGTTCGGTTTGTTTGTGAACCTCTGAGCTTACCTCACTAACAGGACGGTCGGCATCGAGTGCTTTGCAATTTGTGGTGTCTGTGCATGGGTGGTGCGCGCTCCACGGCCGTGGTTACGTTCCGATGGCCGGTGTTTCGTCTAAGGAGCCCGTGGACTTGGGAGGTAAGTTCACTCAACATGTTTCTTATTTAATTCACCGCGTTAATGTTCACAACAACGCTATAGTGACAATTCTCACAGCGAGCACGATGAAGTAGCACTTTTTGCTCATCAAATGCCACTACAACGCTGCCGTGCCGCTGTCGGAAAATTGTTCACCTAGCTGCAGTAAATGTGGCACCGCACTAGCGCTGCACTTGAAAGCTATCGCTCGCAGTTTCTTCGTGCCAGCAGTTCGCTGTAGCTGTACTGCATTGACGTCGTGCTTGTCCTGCTTTTCAACGTGGTAAAAGTCGGTGGTCCGTTGAAGCTAATCGAGAAACCTCGCTATTGACTCGTCGCGATATGCTGTCGCATGAGGCCGATATGCGCCTACATATTTTTTGTTGACATCAAAAATGATTAATTGCGTGGGCGCCAACAATCTGGGTCGAACTACTTAAGCTCAGTCATCACCACCTAGACTTTCCTGGGTGGTGTTGGCTCGGTGCCTAGGGAAGGCATGCGACTGCCTGCAGTGTCGATTGACGGATCGGGAATGCATAGATCCGGATGGAGCAAAATCGCTGTCGGTGTGTCCGTGCGAGAATTATGCAGTAATTGATGGCATATTGTGGACTTATCGTTGTGAGCAGCCGTAGTATCTTAGAAGGCTTAGAAGGTAGGCTGTCGCGCTGCTGAGATCGTACACGCGGGTTCAATTATCGGCCACGCCTACCGCATGTTGAAGCGGGCGAAATGCGAGAACACACGCGTATCCACAGTTTGGTGGTTAAAATTAATCTGGTGTTCCCCACTAGGTTGTGCCACATATCATGGTTTTCTCGAATACAATCTCATAATTACATCAGGTGTCGTTGCTCTCCTTGACTTAATTATTTTCTACTTACGGTAAAAAATAATTTATTCACGCTATTTGTTACCCATCCGAGGAAACCAATAACCCTTTTGATAACTTTTTTTAGGCGGCCGCAGTTATGACCATCCTGACATGGTGAAGAGATGGCTGGACGACATGCGAGAGTGGCCTGCTGTGAGAGCCCCCGACATAATTTTTTACTTGTTGAATTCCAAGGCATGCGACCTGCAGGCTGTGAAGAATTACAGGTCGCTGGAATCCTACAACTATCTCCAGAGTGGTTGGGTCGGCAAGTTGTTGGTCCACCGCATTGACCAGGAGCTTAGCTACGTAAGAGGAGAAGTGTCTCCATCACAAGCTGTTAGTGGCACCCCCCGTACTGCTTGGATTTGTGCAAAAATGTGTGGGGAGGTCATGACGGCTGGCTGCACATGTATGGCTGGAAAAGGTAAAGTGTGTAGCCATGTCGGAGCCATATTGTGGAAAATTGACATGGCAGTGTGTCAAGGGTTGACGACCAAGACATGCACAGATCAAACAGCAGCCTGGAACGCAGGCACGAAGCGGAATGTTCATCCCGCTGCTCTTGAAGACATAGACTTTCACATGCAGCAAGGTGTTGTGGACACTCAACCTGCAAGGCACTCAAGGCCAATGTTTATTGTGCCACAAACCAAGCTGGAAATACAGAAGCAGCATGAGGAATCACAATTTCCTGACCTTTTCACCATTCCTGGTATGTATTTCAGATAGTACACCACTGTCATATGCCCAATACTGGGAACCTAGTGCTGCTCTATTACAAAACTCACCCACTCACTTTATGTCCAGCTAAATGCAAAGGTGTGTTACAGGCTGCTTTGTATGTGCTGATGAACAAAAAAAAAAACTGCCTGAATCAGATTGGAAAGTGCATCATTGATTGTCTTTTAAGAAGTTGCTGCATGTCCCATCAACATCTTGTGTGTTTATTTCTAGTTTCATGTTACATTATTTTGTAAAATTGTTCCAAACACGTTAAGGCTTGCATGATTCAAACATTCTGCTTAATGGCTGTTGAGATGACATTCATGGATGGTATCCTTTTTCTAAAACGTTTTCGCATCGAATGAGCACAAGAAAATAAGTTCCGCCAGATTAGTCTGATAAACAGTAATTTGAAAGTGTTAATCTGCTTATAAATTACATTGAGCTTGCCATGCACCTTCCTGCTATAAGATAGTAGAATTTGTAATTGAATGTGGGTTTAAAGATAAATTTTTTGTACCACAAGCAGCAATGAAAAGCAGTGTTTAGATGAAGGGCTCCAAAGCACTCGTGCTTTACCACTTTTATATAACAGCTTCTGCTAGGTGGGGATTATGTGTTTGGAGCGGGAAGGAAATTTGCTAGCTCAATGCTCTAAAAGTCTATTGAATATGTGTGGTCTGCTGACTGACCCAAAATATCTGTTGTGCACCAGCACTATTTTTGATACACGTGTTAGTGACACTTGTGAGGCTGCAATTTCAGTCCTTCAAGAGGAGTAGTACTTTCAAAATGAGTGACAAAGCCTTTCAAAGGTTTTCTGAAACTCTCAGTGAATGTTGGGAAATCTGTGGCTCTGCAAGAGTGCTTTCAACGTTAGTGTGCAACATTTGTGATAAAATTTGCTGCCTTGGAGACAAGTTATCTTGTTGGAACATTGTCATTCCCTGTTCAGTTGTTTCCCATTATTTCAAACTTCAACCTTCCCCAACACTGCTACTCGTTTGCTTGAAATTCGTGATAAAAGGAAATTACCTTAAATTTTGTCATGCCTCTATATTGCTGCTTGTAAGTCTGCATAATATGCCACATGAGCAAAGCTCTCTGGCTTTGATGGTAATATATTTTTCAGTTAAGCAACACCATTGTTTTTCACGATTCCATCACAATGTTTTCATGCAGGTACACTCCTATATGAGACCCTAAATGCCCCTCCACGGCCACACCGCCACACAGCAGATGACGTGGTAAAAATAGTGCATGGTGACCACTCCGTGGACAATGCTCCCAATGGTTGTGCACTGTGCAGCGCGTTTTACTGCAAATATGTTGCATTATCTACTGGAGCTGCTGCTGCCCTCAGCGCAGAAACTGCTAACCAGTCTTCGCAGCTGTGGCTGTTTGCTCGCAGAGTGCGACTAAGTGCATCCAATGTGGCTAAAGTGCCGAAAAAAGAAACCACTTCAGGTGAAAGAGCTGCAACAAGAATGTTGTCGCCAGTGTTCTTTGGAAATGCAGCCACTAAACATGGAAAACGTATGGAGGCAGTGGCTCGCGTACAGTTCTCAAAGAAAACGGGTTTATCGGTCACAAAAGTGGGCAGTGTTGTGAGTGAAGAGATGCCGTGGCTTTCGGCAAGTCCAGACGGCATGATCGATGGCGAGAATGCCATTCTAGAAATTAAATGCCCCTTTGTGAATGACATCTCACAGCTAATTGAGCATGGCAAGTATGATGTCAAGAAGAGGCAGGATGGGACGTTTATCCTTCTAGAAAACGGGCCGAATGGCTATTACAGCCAGGTGCAAATTCAGCTATTTTGCACCAAAAAGTCACTTTGCTTTTTTTATGTGTGGAGCGCTCAGAAAGATGTCGTGATTGAGGTTCCTTTTAATCCTAGCTATGTTTCCAAAAATATGGCACGACTAAAAAAATTCTACTTTTCTGAGTTGCTTCCCCGCATGACTGACATGCTGAATGATGGAAAGTTAGACGTACCTGATGAGTATGTCGCAATTTGTGAAATGTGATTTATGCAAATAAATGAGTCTGTGCATAGCTTTTCAATTCTGCACTGGTGTGCTTGAAAAATGGTGTGGAACACTGAAAATTTTGCAGATGATGCAGCCTGGGAGGTTTCCAATGCATTTCCTTAGAGCTCACTTATATCATTCACCATTTTTACCACACCAAAGTTTAGATAATTAAAACATTGAGGCGAAAAATAGTGGAAGTCTATTTATTTTCTTAGACACCTGGCTTCTTGATCAGGTCTGACTTGAAGTTGCAGAGTCCTGCGCATACAAATACCATCTTACTGATGGTTTTCTTGGATCGTATGGGCAGGGCTTGCTTGAATATTCTATAAGTTTTTAAGCGGTTAATGGCACGCTCAACATGTATGCGTACTGATGCTATTCTTCTTGTACTTGTCACTTCCTTGTTGGTCAGCTGAGGTTTTCCTGAAATAATACACCAGCCAGTTGGCACTCATGTTATGCAGCACATTCAAGAAAAAGGAAGCTGACATGAATGTGCTGAAAGTCACAGTTGTGCGATTAAAGCATACATTCTAGTCACTTTTGTAATCATTTCTGGCATCATGTCAAAGTTCAAGCATGAAATTCAAGCAGGAGTTGGAAACAAGCCTTTGGGCCATGTTTTTTCACCGCATACTGGAATGCCAGCAGCTGGCATGTTACCACATTTTGATAATTTGACTCAAATCGAGGGAACGAGAAAGTAGCCTAAACATTTTTCTTGCACCACTATAGCCTAAAAATATTGTCAAACCTGGCAACCCAGATTAGAACTATAAACAAAAAACGCAGCACGCTATAGTTATATACCTGGCCAAACTCAACGTATTCTGCCAACCACTATGAGAGTTTAAACCATAATTGGAAGTGATAAGCCTTGTTTTCTTGGGCATTAGCTTCATGTGACTTGGCAAACACACATATGAGTCCATTATTTAAAGCTTCAGCCATTCACATCAAACTTACAATTATGAAAAATTCGAAGGCCAGCTTTCCATTTTCTGGTAGAATGCTCGTGGTCTGAAAAGGTGAACATGCTGAGGCAAAGAAAACGTTACACTAGCTTGCTGTGCTATCTTTACTAGGCTGCACCGGTAACAGAAGTCTAATGAATTAAGGCGTTATATTTTAAGTCAACCCTTTGATTCAGCAGGGCACATTAGCTGTAATCAACAGCATAGAACAAGAATGATAAATAATGGCCAGATACCTTTAGTGAATGCTGGTGTGTTCAGTCGTACACCTTGAATTTGCATCTCATCTGTGAGCGCGAAGCCTCGGTCCGCCATCACAACATCACCATGTCCAAGGTAGTGACTGATGCCACTGTCATTTGTTATGAATTTGTCCGAGGCACGCCCTCCGTAAGCTTTGGACACGAACATAATGAACCCGTTTGGGGCAATTGCTACAAGGAACTTTACAGTATTGTGAGCTTTGTAACTGCTGTATGTTTGTGCCCTTGCCATCAGCTTTTTTGGACGCTGCAGAAACACTTCAGTACAATCCAAGATGCATGTTGTGTCATCATGCTTGTTTTCCACAAAGGACTGCGGCATGCTGTTCTGTATGCACGATTTCGGCAGCCATATAACAACGTTCTTCATGATTTTGCTGAGCAAATCCAGCATGTATAAAACGTTGTTGCTGACAGTCGACACAGACACCTTGAAAATTCGTGCAAGGTGTCCATGCAGCAGCCCAAGGCGAAGCCTCATTAGACACATTATTAATTGGTCAGCACGTGTTAGGGCACTTGGCTTCTTTGCCAAAGCAGACACCGCTTTCACAAGCTTTTGAAACACTATCTGGGATACGCCAGTATAAAATGTGATATCATCTCCAGTTAAAGACTCAGCAAATGATTTTCCCCTGAATCCAATGGGCAGATACTGGACATATGTGTGGTCGTCATACGGGTTGGCTTCCCACTGTGTCCACTGGTCACGTGTTTGCACCTGCAGGCAAAGAAACATAAGCTTCAGAACCCTGCAGGTTCTTTGTATTGAGTATATGGTGAGGCTGAACAAACAATGATAAACACACACATATTTGTAATAGTATACATAAGTGTGTCTACCATGCAGGAGTTGCTGTCAGTGGATAATACACTATCAAGTATGTACAGGTTATACACAGGACAACTGTACACTCTTTCTTTGCCAGCACTCGAACAACACACCCAGATTTGCATGCACATAAATACCCGATAAACTTTACGAGAGGATGACCACAGCTGTAGCTCAATTAGTCGAGAATCAGGCATGATATCCAAAGGTTGCAGGTTTGGTCCCTGCCAGTGGGAAGTTGTCTTTTCATCCACTTCACTTGCTTCACATCTGTGTCACAATTACTACAATACATTTAAAAAGTACAATTAACGTGCCCCTTCACATTTTTTGGCTTCATTATCTCCTGGTTTCATTAAACACATGTGTTTTAGGTATACATACACATATACACTCCACAGCATTTAGACTTACATGATGCTTCTGGCGTTCACCACTTGTGTCATTGAAGTCTTGCATGTCAGTGCCTGTGTCCTGCTCCTCAGCACAAGCTTCTGCAGGAATCTGCAGTAATATGAAAACAATGCTTTGAATGCATTACTCTCACCTTAGATGTGGTACCACAGTTGCCAGTCTACCATGTTGAGTGTAAGATACGTACAGGTGGGGCCAGTGTAACGTGGCAAAGATGCAAGATGGCATCCGCAGCAGCCAGAGTTGCATTTTCCTCTTGCTCCTGAAACAATTATTTTTGGATGTGACACACATGCACTACCGGTATAATACAAATATACATGCCACAGCATTTACAACAGTACTGACAATTGGGTGAGTTGGTACTGATTCATGACTGGCTGCGCAATACACACATGGAGAAGAAATAAATAAACACCATGGGTGCAAACTCGCAACTGTTTTATTGGACACGACGAAATGCACTTTCATTATCTTCATGAAACACAGACACCCCCGGCGGTGGACACGAATAACTCTGAGAAAAAACTAGATAAACATATTCAACAGTCCTATGTCATTTAAGCAATACAAACAAAACCCAAAGGAAACTCTTAACAAACTTGTGGCTGACGTCACACATCTGTCGCAGGATTTCTACACGTGCTCCGCAAGTAATCAAATTCCTTATCGCACAACGTGATGGACGCCGGACTCGGACACTTCTCTTCCATATTTCTAATATAGAAGGCTTCAATTAATTCCCCGTTTATTTTTTGCCGGTCTGTTGACAGAATCTTTGCGACTGGAAACAATGGTGAGCAGCCGCATGAACTACAATGAGCGACCAGATGTGTGCGTGCTGAACTACGTAATGCAGTGTTGCAACAACCCAGGCTCAGGAGCATGACTCCGCAACACCAGGCTACGGGACACAATTCCCGTGTTATTGTAGTTCATACGGCTACACATCAATGTTCACAGACACAAAGATTCTTTCGACAGACCAACAAAAAATAAATGGGGAATTCATTGAAGCCTTCCATATAAGAAATATGGGAGATAAGTGTGTGTCACTTCTGTGACTCGCAATGTCCGATAAGGAATTCGTTTTCTTGCGGAGCACGTGTAGAAATCCTGCTACAGATGTGTGACGTCAGCGTCAAGTTTGTTTCGAGTTTCCTCTAGGTTTTGTTTGTTTGGTTTAGATGACATAGGACTGTTGAATATGTTTATCTAGTTTTTTTTCATAGTTATTCGTGTCTGCTGCCGGAGGTGTGTGTGTTTCATGAAGACAATAAAAGTGCATTTCGTCATGTCCAATAAAACAGTTGTGACTTTGCGCCCGTTGTGTCTATATCCTTGTCTATGTGTGTATTACCACAACCAGTCATGAAGCATTTACACTTACATGCTGCTTCTGGCATTCACCACTTCTGTCGTGAAAACCTTGCTGCTCACTGCCCGAGTCCTGCTCCTCAGAAGGAGCAGCGTGAGCTTGCGCAGGCATCTGCAGCAATATGAAAACAGTGCTTTGAATGCATTGCTTTGTTTTGTTTAGATGACATAGGACTGTTGAATATGTTTATCTAGTTTTTTTTTTCATAGTTATTCGTGTCTGCTGCCGGAGGTGTGTGTGTTTCATGAAGACAATAAAAGTGCATTTCGTCATGTCCAATAAAACAGTTGTGACTTTGTGCCCGTTGTGTCTATATCCTTCTTGTCTGTGTGTGTATTACCACAGCCAGTCATGAAGCATTTACACCTACATGCTGCTTCTGGCATTCACCACTTCTGTCATGAAAACCTTGCTGCTCACTGCCCGAGTCCTGCTCCTCAGAAGGAGCAGCGTGAGCTTGTGCAGGCATCTGCAGCAATATGAAAACAGTGCTTTGAATGCATTGCTTTGTTTGTTTTGTTTAGATGACATAGGACTGTTGAATATGTTTATCTAGTTTTTTTCTCATAGTTATTCGTGTCTGCTGCCGGAGGTGTGTGTGTTTCATGAAGACAATAAAAGTGCATTTCGTCATGTCCAATAAAACAGTTGTGACTTTGCGCCCGTTGTGTCTATATCCTTGTCTATGTGTGTATTACCACAGCCAGTCATGAAGCATTTACACTTACATGCTGCTTCTGGCATTCACCACTTCTGTCGTGAAATCCTTGCTGCTCACTGCCCGAGTCCTGCTCCTCAGAAGGAGCAGCGTGAGCTTCCGCAGGCATCTGCAGCAATATGAAAACAGTGCTTTGAATGCATTGCCCTCGACAGAAATGTCGTACCACAGTTAGGAGCATACCACGTCTAATGTCAAATACGTGCGAGTGTGTGTGTGTGTCTTTTCTTGCCACAAGAAGATTAGCACCATAGGTAGCATTTCAAGAACACCCCATTTTATTTCATCAGCGTTTCGGTCAGAGCCCGACGTTTTTTTATGAAAATGGTCTGGTTCCAACAGAAATGTCGACAAAATAAATGAAGTCTTCTTGAAGTGCTACCTCTGGTAATTTGTATTTATACACAAATACACGCGTATATTTATTCGCCAGTATCATTGCACATTTTCTATAGCATTTCTGCCTATGCAATGAAAATGCAACATACAAACAACTAAACGTCAGGCCCCACTAACAATGATGCTGAATAATAGATCGAAACGCTGCGCAGCAGAGGCGAGGGCAGTGATTTGCAAAACATGACTGTTGCAAGCGCTTGCAGCGTCGTGCTCGCACAAGTGCGGTGACTGATGCACTGTGCGTGCGAGATGACTAGTAAATGCAGTAGTTATTCGTCATAAGCACGGTTGGATGAGCGGCAGTTTTTCCATCACCGCCTCCCCCTCGTCTCTTGGGACGTCGGTAGTACAAATGAAAAGTGAACAAGCGAGCGCGGTGCGATGTTGTGGAGACATCCTGCATTTACTCGCTAGCCCATACGTTGGTTCATTGGCGGCAGCTGCCCGCTCGCAACTGGCACGAAAGTAGCCTTCCGAGACAACTTTCCGTGTACATACCTTCATAGAAGCGGCAGCACAGAGCAAACGCAGCCCTTCGCTGGAGGTGTCATCCTGTAAGCGTACGATAGAAAACGTCGTCTCGCAATCACGGCGTTAAAAATAAATTTCACAGTTCTCGTAGAAAAAAAAAGAATGAGTTCAACCTTTTCTTGGCAAGCGTCCTTGGGAAAGTCGGCTTTTCCTGTGTCGAGATTGTGAATGCCTAATGGTGAGGCTGGTGCTACGTTCTCAGCTGTCCTCTGAAAAAGCACCACCAATTACTAACGGTTCGGTCGCTAAGAAGCCTCGTAATACCTTTTTCTTTAACTGTGGACCGTCGTGCTTTACTACACGTCTTCGTCCTTTGAGTACCTATAATGAGTAATTTTGCATCATCCAGTAAGAGACGCTTCGACTGCCATGTGCTTTACCAAGTCTTACCTTTCTTTCGTATCCGAGGCGAAGCATCGGCACGGGGTTTAGATCGGTGCGCTTGCCGTCAACAAAATGCGCAGAACATAAACGTGATGAAGGCGACGGCACAAAATCTTTTCTGTTGACTGCGGCGACCCACTGTCTTTTCAAATCGGCGTCAGCGGGAAACCGATGCAGCAAATACACGTTGCATCCGCATACCTCTTGCAACACGTTGTGCGTGCCGCAGAGCTCTTTTCTTGCAGCGTTCCTCTTCTTCTGGTTATAACTGCAGCCGTAAACAACGCAGTGATGCCCTGTTGATAGACTGTTCTTGAAAGACATTTCAATGTTTCACAAAAACAGCAAAACAGCGCACGCATTGAAGAGCCACCACATAACGTCAAGGGGGAACACGCTCCAGCAACAGCCCAGAGGAAGGAGGCGTTGCTCACAAGCCTGCTACTCTCGTCACCAGGCGGCAAAAATCGGTTTGCGGCTCGCTGGTTCGAGAGTGCCGCTGGAAAAGTGTATAGCAGCAAGTGGGCGCGGACTTGGCCCAACGCTGCTTCCTGGAAGGGGGAGGGAGAAGTCCAAGAAGAAGAAAATGAGGGGAAATGGGGGTGCGTATAGCGGATTGACGACTAGCTTCACGTAGGAATACCTGTACGTACACCCGCTGCTAACCTCTCAGGTAGTAGAGAAGAAGGGGGGTGCCGGGAGAAGTGTAGCGGATTGGTGGCTTGAGCTTCAGGAAGGAATAGCTACGTTCTCCTGCTGCCTCGATCCCTCTCAAGTAGTGGTCATCTCGATCTCTCTCTCCCTCTGTCTGTGTGGCTGGCGAAAGCGTGCGGCGTTTAACATAGCTCCCCGCTATAATCGGCCCCGGTTATTTTGGCGGTGCTCTGAGTGCCGGTCGTGTAACGACCTTGTTCCGCGCGCTCCACGTCGGCCTGCCAGGGCGCGTTGTGCCCGCTGTGATGACCAGCTGGATCGGCGCACGAGGGGAGCTTTGATCCGTGTGTCCTCGCCCCTGGCGGTGCCTCATCGTTCGAGGCTGGATCGAACGCCGCACCAGTCTCCACAGGTGTTCCGGCGTTCGTTGTTAAACTATAAGCGTCAAAAGGAACTGAAGCTTGGCTGCGGTTTGTCTCGGTCTGGAACGATGGACATGCTTAGCGCATGTTGGACCGACGCAACACGAAAAAAAAAAAAAAGACCCCAAGCATTTGTTATTGTGTAGTATATATATTGATTGTCGCGTTGTCACGCAGGCGCGCCGTTACTATACGCCCGTGGGTGTTTTACGAGTATGTGAGCGCTCCATATTGTTGTTATCACGCAGCCTGCTTTACTTGTATACGCATGCCACACTGTTTTGAAGAGAAAGGAATGCGCGCTCATGCCGCACGGATATATGAAGACAAGCGATAATCCCCCAGCACACTGCTTGGCCGAAATTTCCTTAGATCTGCGTCGCTGATGTTCCTGAGGTTCACAGGCCTATACGTAACAGACTTCGATAACCATGTAGACCTGCTACCGTTGCTCCCGCATGATTGTGCACGCAGTTTCAGTTGTTCATTTGTGCTCATATCTCTTGATTAATGCGGCGAATCGGGTGTGTTGGTACATGTTTGAAAAGGCGGCAGTGCAAAGAAACAGACGGAGACGAGACGACAAGGACGAGCGCTGAATTAACTTCCAACAGCACTTCCTGTCTCGTTACCCCTTCCTTCCGTGCAGGGTATACCCGGTCAAAAGTATACTTTTGGTTAACCTCCAAGCCATATCCATACATCCTTTCTCTCTCTCTCTCTTTCTGGCTCTCGTTTTACGTCGCTTGTTTTCATCGACGCCGTAGCGGAATCCATTTCTGCGATCAAAACACGGGGTGTTTTTGGACCATATTGGTAAATGCCGCTGGGTCACAAATCCATAATATGTGAGGTGGTTTCTAGCGCATTCCGCATGACGGCCTTCAGCGTCTTCAAGAACCGCCTCGATTCGTGGTTAACGAAGCTTGCGTGCAAGTCTTTCTCGAGGCGATTCTGTCAGAACCGGCGCAGGTTGCGGAGGAGGGGGCGAACTGAGATCTCTGCTTAAGTGCTTCCGGTTGTTGCCGCTCTTTCTCGCGCCTCGCTTCTGAGATGGAGATACGGAGATTGTGCGCGAAGCGAGCGTTACCGCTTCCTGCGACCGGTATACAGGCGTGCGTGCTCGTCGGGCGTTTTTTGGCGCCATGGCGAGCGAAGAGAGCGGACGCGGACTGGGCTGAGTTCGGCACAGTCGCGTGAACGTCGGGCTCGGCGAGATCAGCCGGTCGGACGGAACGGACTCTGAACCCTTGTTGAAGTACGCCTCCGGCGTGAGTTTGGCTGGATGGTTTTTGCGTGCCTTGCGGCCGTGAGAAAAGCGCCGTATGTGCTCCTTCGGTCGCTGTATTATATCGTATGTCCTTTTTACGTGGGCGTCCTAACTACACGGTTAAGCTGAACCCCAGTTGCTGCCTACCACAGCTACTCTTATTCGTCCAGTTGACTATAGAACCAGTTGACTATAGACAATGTAGGCGCTACACGGGACCCAAATAAATGACGATAGTTAGCATGCCCGTGTAACTGGAATATTAGGAGGGTCTCACGGAAGGTAAAGAGGAAGGTGTGCCCGTGGGCTATATAGTTACAGGCACTTAACCATGGAGCTGAACGCCATTGCGACGTGGCGAAGTAGTTCGTTTACGAGGAATGCTTTCCGGTATTTGTGTTGAGCATTTACTATATAGGTAACATATTCTTGATGCTTACCAACTGAGGAATTTCGTTTCCCATGAGGGTGCAGCTTACTAACGCTTTCATTTTCTGCGTGGTGGTTCGCGTGCGTCTTTCGTACGTTGAAATCTTCTTATTCTTTTTTTTTATGCAATAGTCATTGGCTTGCTGTTTCTGCGTTACCTGAATGTTTACTTATACGTCACAAGTCTCTGAACCAAAGTCAGTCATTCTCGCAGTGGATCACGCGAGTTCTCGCGACGCGAAACGCTTCTGATACTACGTATACGCTATATATTGCCTGAGCCTTCGAACGTAAAACACCGACTGCGGTGTTACTAAGCCCTTTTCTCGTCTTAAGAAATCACTTTTTTTTTCTCTCCGTATTTATTGTCTTACAACGTCGCCCGCGCTGTTTGGATTCGAAAGCGTGGGGGTCTCTGCCAAGCTTATAGTATACTCCCAGCGCTTGTTCCGAATTGTAGTGGTGCTTATGGCTTATATGCGTATAAAAACAGTGCATGCTTTCTGCGTGGCTTATCTCTTCGCTCACGCTGAACGGCAGCCAACTCCGTTCAGTGCATTGAAATATATTTTTCTCGCGTCAGCCAATCCCTTCAAAGAGAACCAGAACAAGGGATCCTTTGTCTGCCTTTTACCGCCCTCCGCGCGACGCCGACAGAACGGGAGCGTCACACGGAAGGATTAGTAGCCCACAAGAGCTCCATGCATTATACATGAACTTGCATGAACTCGACACGAGCTGGTCGAGTCAGATGTCGTTGAGTCGGATGTCGAGATGAACCATCCCGACTCGACCGCGTTTTACACATATATCTTGCCTAGTAATGGGTCGGACGAGTCAACCTACCCTCGAAGGCCTGTAGACCCAACTCGCCTCGACTTTCGCTCGCTTGGCCCGACGATCTTATTGCGTTTGCACGAATCCGACGACCGAATTTCGGGCCGACAAGCCGACTCGACCCGACTCTATCGCGACTCTAGCCTTGCCTCCGAGATTGCAGGTTTTAGCGAAACCTTACCATCGCGTATCTCGGAGGCCATTGACTGAGTACTAACACCTTTCTGCTACCGCTACCGCACATAAATGCGCGGGGCACTGGCGCGGTTGGTTGTCCGTAAAACACCTGCTGCCGCTCTACCGACGCTTCCTGCAGTGCGGAAAAGCACGGACACCCGCGTGTAGAAGTTGATATGGGACGCTTTCCGCAGTCCATACCGGCGGGCAACCTCCGCTGCTATTGTTGCTGCGTGCGTTCGCGTCGCCTGGATACGCGCTCTCACTGCGCGTGCGCTGTGCCTGTGTGTTTGTGTGTCGCGTCCTCTCACACACATACATTGTAACGGAAATTCCTCGTGCTCATGCACGCGTTCGAGAGCGAAGTGTCGCACTGGCGGAGAACGAGGTCGGAACGGCGTTTCCGTTCTTTTCGTCTGCTGTTTTCTATTCTCTCAATTTCACGTTTGTGGTAATTGAAGCCCGTAGAGTTTCCTACAAGAACTTACTATAGATGAAAGTCTGGCGCTATATTATTGTCTGCGGGAGCGGCGACTATGCGGAGGCTGAGCCAGCGTGGAGGTTGCTGTTGTGGACGTTGTCAGATTCCACCATATATATCGTCAACTCTGATTGGTTGACAGCGCTGCTACGGGCTCTCCGATTGGCTCAATATACCGCAATTTTCAGAAGTTGAGAATATGGCGGAATTCGACTGTTGTTGCAGAATAGCACCGCGAGAATGGTGGGCATTGTTACGTGAGTTTGCCTCAACGTCGCCCTTCCGGCTTCGAACGACGTTTGCGACTTCGCAGGTTGATAATTTTCGAGAAGAGTATATATTTGCGTTATAGATACAATGATTCGCAATGATTGCGCAAGCACGCCGCGCCTCGTTGTCTTGCCGTATAGTTATAGACGACGTTGACTGCAGGTCAATATAGAATGATAAAACCGCGAAAAAAAAAAAAAGTGAAGCCGCCATAACGGCCGACGCCACAAGCTCAAACATTAGACAAATGCACGTACCACCCACAGTTCTCATATACATGTATATGCACAGTGTATTTCAGCGAACACTTTCAAAAATTTGTAAAGGTTGCCTGTAGCAGATAGCACAATTCTAGATCATGAGCTAGTCTACTCGATGAGGCGAACATTACTTGCACAAGAAATTGAAATGCATAATCGGCTAATTAACAGAAATTTACTAATTAAGTTTTTAACTAATTACCTTATGGCCCATATTGCAATTTACAAATGATAGCCGTGAAGTTCGCAAGGCGGATCGGATTGACTTGGAACGAATTCTCGGGATGACACCATGCAGTTTCGCGATATTAATTCCCGAACTTTGCGGAGAAATTCATTGGCGTTCCAGTTACTATCTTAACAAAAAGTCGTTTCATGCATTGAAGCGCAAAAATAACTGCTACGCCAACGCATTTCTCCGCAAACCCCTGTTTTCACACCAAATAGGCAGTTACAGGCGTCGTACATCCTTGTTTGTGGTTTTGTGTGGGTTTTTCTAAACCCAAATTTCATCCATAAAAGAACATTCCGTCTACTCCACGAATAGTATAAACGCAATTACGGCTGCATTGCTGAATACAACAGCGCGGGAGGTATAGTTATGGACCTCTTTCATTAAATTTTGCGGCCTTGGGTTTTATTGAAAACCTCCGCTCATTTTAACTTTGAATTGACTTGAGCCTGCTAGTTCGTGGCGTGGCGCGAGCATTTCCGTCGCCTTTTTTTTTTTTTAATTTTAGATGAAAAATGGAAAAGTAGGCCTCCTTAGGGTCCGCTATCCAAAAAAACTCAAATACTCAACAACTATCAACACGCAGCAGACACACAAGACACAAGCGCACAATTCTCTCACCTTTAGTTTGTCGTCATCGTCGTATAGTTGTTGGTCCTTTCGCTAGAAGAGCAAGTAAAGGAGAAAATGTTATTGCTGGTATAGGCAGCATTATTGCTGGTATAGGGATGCGAAACGACGTGACGTACACAACGCTTTATACGCAGCATTTCCATCATAGAGCGCGCGCGGTGCAGATCGTGCGGCAAAACAGCTGATTTAACGTTCGCGAAAGACGGAAAGCGAGGATATTTTACTCGCCGCAATGAAGCGTTATGAGTCGCCGGGCGTAATATGAAGCCCCGAACTGCAGAGGCATGCTCTGCGGAGGCATGTGCGCGTCATTATATTAAATTATCGCATAAAAAGCAGCCGCACCATAACGCGGAGTATATGACCCATTTTTTTTGTCTCTTTTTTTCGTGCAGGAAGTATTGCGAACGCGACAGAACGTCAGTCGAATTGCCTTACCTCGGAAGGAGCAGTTCTGAGCAGGAAATTGGATGCGGGAAATATTGTGCCTCGTTCCGTTGGTCCGCAGTAATACATGTCAAATTGCTTGTGTAAGAGGAGAGAGAGAGAGAGAGAGAAAGGATGATTTATGAGGTTTAACGTCCCAGTAAAGCGACACTGGGGGTATACAAGAACGTCGTATTGGAGGGCTCTGGTATAATTTTGACCACCTGGGGTTTCTTTAACGTGCACCCAAAGCACGCTACGTGAGCGTTTTTGTTGCATCCCCCCCCCCCCCCCCTCCCCCCCCTATTTCAATTCGGTCGCCGCGGTCAAAAAATTGAACCCGCGACCTTTGTGACGCGCTGACGGCGAGGCCGCGACGCCGCGCCTGTAAGTGCGCCCCAAACACGCTGCGTGTGGTTCCCGCTTTAACGATTGTTTGGACGTAGAGGGTCACGTGCTCAGCCGGGTGCACCCGATCAACTTGCATATCGGTATGTTTGAAGTGGGTTGGCGCGCCCAGCTTATTCCTACACGGCATCGTCTCCGTGTTGTATGAGCGCGCGCTGAACTCCAGCGATGAGTTAAAAAAAGAATTTAAAAAGGAAAGGAAGATTCTTGCTTCATTCTCTGGGATAGTGCTGTATGCATGATCAGCGTCCACTTTCGCCATTGCTACGGGGGGGCTCCTCGACTTTATACTACCTGAAATCTACATACCTGCGTCTGTGCGCCTCCGTATGCCGGCGTCCGTGTCTGTCTTGTGTAGGCATGCTGCAATGGGCCTGTGCTGTGTGCACGCCGGCAGCTTGTGTCGAAACATGCGCACGCATCGGAGCCACCCCTCCCGGAGAACCAGGCACCTGCATGCATAACGACGGGTGATGAAGCTTCCTCTTATTGTGTTTTATATTTGTCGGTTTTTCTATTTTTTTTTTCTTTTTACCTTTCCCGCCACTTCCATTCTATTCCTTATGCCATGCTTCCGCAAAATTTCTTGTGCAGCCTCGCGGACACACTGCGTACTATTTCCTGTCGGAAGTTTCCTTCTGCCTCTCTGTGTATATTTATTCATTTTATCTTTCTTTTCGTCGTCGACGTGCCGGCGAAGTCTTTCAAACGCTTCGCCAAAAGCCGGCGCTCTGAGGCGAAGATAACGACCAGCTACTTATAAGATGCCCCCCGGGAAGATAAAGAGAGATTTGGAAATCAAGCGTCAGGAAGAAGAAGAAAAAAAAAGAGTGAAAGGTAGTAACATAAAAGGACGGTGGCCAACGAAAAGAAACGCGAAGGCAAAGCGCGGAAACTTGGGTAATCTTGTTATACGCGGGTGCCGAACGTCTTTGCCGCGTTCCGCACTGCGACGCTCCGGGCGACATTGGTGGTCGAAGACATGCAAATATCGGACTTCGCCGGCATGCAGGCGATGGTCGCTCGTGTAAGGTACGTGCCGGCGAGCGGTTTTGACGAAAAGTACGGTCTTCTCTCTCTCTCTCTTCTCTTTTATTCTCTCTATCGCGTACCACGGGGATCGGTCCAGTTCGTCCTTTCGAACCGGCAGCTTCGGGAGTTTGCTTTTCGTTCTTTTGGATTCGCCGCAAGCGGCCGCGCACGCGTTCAGTTCACTGGCTATGTTCCTTCCCACATTCGATCACGGCTCCTTCCAGCCCGCGAGTTTTGTTCGCTGTGGTTCCCCTCGCTGCATTCTCCCTAGCGTTTAATATTTACGTATTTATGCATGTATGGAAGGGACGTTATTAAGTTTCATTGTGGTTGTAAGTATAACTTTTGGGATTGACTGCTGACTGCTTAGACCTATGGAGTTCGATCGTCAGCATTCTGACAATCGAACACCGTAGGTCTTAAAATTGTATCTTGCATCATGTTTTTCTAATATATATATATATATATATATATATATATATATATATATATATATATATATATATATATATATATATATATATGTATTGCGTTCAACAGCTTGGCTAACGTTAGCTGGGACACCCCATATACGGTAGCATGCACACTTCGCTTCAAGCGCTGAAGCAGTGTGTGCTGCTTCTTACGCGTGTCTCCCTTCCGACCTGTTGGAACTTGTCCGAAACTTGTTGGGCGTGGTTATTGGCACCTACAAGTCCTACGCACCGGATTTGGCCGCCGAATCGCATGCCTATAATGTTCCGCGCTTTCAGTCACATTTGCACGGACAGTGCTTGCGATCGACGTTGCATTATCTTAGCTCACCGTAAAATGAACCGTTTGTCCTTTCTTTTCTGGCGCTCTCTCCTACGAAGCCATGCCCATTACACGCTTTCACCTTTATCCTTACTTTGCGCGTACCTTTCTCTCCCTACGCCATTTTTCTCTCTCCTTCGCTGCATCGACTTTTCTAATCAGCGTCGCCGCTCCCGCTCAGCGTCGCCGCTCCCCCAACTCATTTTCTCCCTTCTGTTTCTCAGTTTCATTAATCCTTTGTGGTTTTCGTCTATCATTCCGGCATCCATCTCTTACCCCCAAGGCCTTGCTCGCTTGCATTGACCGCCCCCCTCCGCCCATATACTTTCTTTTTCTTCCCGAAACGTTTTCGTCTGTCCTCCCCCACATCCCTTTTTTGCTAATCACCCTCCCCTCGCGCACGCTTCCTCCCTTCACCGCCTCTCACATTCTTTGTCTCCCGAATTTTCTCTAGTCACTTCCCAATTCCGCCACCTCTCTCCCCGCTGTCCTCGCGATCTCTGCTCTCCCGTATGCACCCACTTATTAACTAATTCTGTGCGGCGTCCTGAGAAAGTGAGATAGCGTATGAGCAGTGGTTATGCCTCTTGCGTTCTTCTGAATTTTATGAAATGTCTAGTTGTTTTCATGTTACCGTAGCCATGTCTTGGTGCATACTTTCGTTATGTCACCCAACCTCCTCCCGTTTATGTAATACCCCGAAAGAGGCCCTTTAGGGCTGAGCAAATGGTAAAGATGATGGCTCTCCTGCCGAGGGTACTGGATATTTCTGGTTGGGGGTGCCTTGAATGTGCTAGCTTAACGCTTCTTCCTTCCAAAGCACTCGATATTCGCTCCTTATTCAGTCCGCGTTGGTTAAAGTTAAACCACTATAGATTCCTTGGTTGTTCAAGTTAAGCTTGCATGACGGCGGCTGTATGCATCACGTTTCTCAACCAACAGCTGGAGCAGCAGGCAGGCCAAGCCAAAAAAATCGCCAGCTTTTCACTAGTCATCATATCTGTGTCGCATGCATTTAAAACTCTACATCTCGCATACTATACATGCTTCCCGGTACGTGAAGTCGACAGGTCAAAGCGACCGTTTGTAAACTTGGTGTGCTCCTTCGAGTGTGCGCGCGACTGGGGCTTTCTCTCTTATTTATCTCTTTTCAACTCGTTACCCCTTCCCACAGTGCAGGGTAGCAAACCGGACGTGCGTCTGGTTAACCTCCCTGCCTTCCCTTCCTTCCTCTCTCTCCCCGATGGATCACGATGGAATACGTTTACTCTACTAGTGCTTTACGCGACTAGTACTTACTGTCGAATAACTAGCACTTACTCTCGGATAAAGGGAGTTACGCCAGTACTCCTTTCGTTGTTTTAGTGCAATATACAGCAACCGGATACCGGGACGAGTGCACTTGCAGATGACGCGAGCTTTTTTTCAAATTCTCTAACGCGTTAAGAGCGTTGCAATCCTTGCCACCCGATCGGATTACGGCAGTTCGACATAGCTTTATAGTGTCCACGATACTGCACGGCTTTATATAGCGGGGCGGACTATATAGAAGGGAAAACGGGCGGCGGGCCGCGCGCCCCTGTCGCCCGTCGGGAGAATCGCGGCGGCCAAATGCAATTTGTCGGGCTTCGTGGCCCAAACTGTGCCCTCGGGGCCACGGGGCAGGAAGCGTGGCTGCTGCGCGGTCTTGCGCCGCCAGCAGCCGTGCACACCGCCATTCGCCGGTCAAACGGCGCGGAGCTCTATCTGGCAGCGGCGGCGACTTCAAAAAAGAAGGAGGTGCGCAGCGCCGCGAGTAGCCGCGCTGTTTGCACGTGTTGTGTTTTACGTCTCTGCGCTCCTCGCCCCCCCCCCCCCCCTCCCCCCCCACCCCCATCCCCCCCCCACCCCCCACCTCGCTCCCGCTCACTCCCCCCTTCGATGCGTGGATGGACCGTCCTCTGCGAGCTTCTTCTTTCTGCTCATTGCTATTCAGCGCGCGGCTCATTTTCTGCTTTGCGTGTGAAATTTGCGCGTCGAATCCGCGCTCACGACGAGAGTGCGCGTGCTATGTTTATACGTATGTGCATGCTCGATGACCGCTACGGTCATCGGAGCTGGTTGGTCAGAGAACGCTGCGCGCCCCCTTCCTTCCTTCCTTCCTTCCTTCCTTCCTTCCTTCCTTCCTTCCTTCCTTCCTTCCTTCCTTCCTTCCTTCCTTCCTTCCTTCCTTCTTTCCTTCCTTCCTTCCTTCCTTCCTTCCTTCCTTCCATATCCTTCTTTCTTCATTCATTCAGTCATTCACTTGGTGCCTGCGCTTTGCTTTGTGCGCGTTTTCTTCCGCAGACGAAATTTCTTGGCGGCGGTTGTAGTGAGTCGACATGTTCGTCGCGCAAATGTTGGACGTAGAAAGCCTGACGGGGGCTGGCGTTCATTTTTAAAACCTCGAAGCATGCATCAATAACCACTGTGCTCTTTGGCCGAAGATGCCGTTGTGCCATTACAACCCTGTAATAATAATAATAATAATAATAATAATAATAATAATAATAATAATAATAATAATAATAATAATAATAATAATCCCAGTTACTTACCATCGTGCATCAGCTGACCTTGTATTTACTGTGTCCTTGTGTATTGTGCGCGCTACAAATTTCACCATCAACGCGACAACAGACTCGCTCGCCGACTCGATGCTGTGTCAACGGCAAGCCTTTGTCGACGGAATGGCACTGGCAGTGCTAAAACCCATAAACGGAAGGCAGACAAGGGGTTAGAGTCCTCTTCGTATAATCAAACACCACTGCTGGTCGATCTGTTTTCGCCGTGAGCGTGGTTGTTACGGGGAAGCCTCGGGGACAGCTGGGAGCATCTTCTCTCGCTGGAGCTTTTCTCGAGGGAATCGCTGACAGGGTCGGGGTCGTGGGATTTGGGAGTCCGTTTCCTGCATGTTAAAATTTTCGCCCTTTCGGGCGAAGGCAAGAGACGATGAAACAACGCAAAACAAAAGTTTCTGTGTGGACTAAGAAGCCCGTAACGAGTAGCTTTTTCCACTTTCGGCCCCAAGGAGGGGGGGGGGGGGGGGGTGAGTAACGAGTCGTTATCTTTCCTGTCGAAGAAGCTGTCAGCACTATGCCAGGGTATCGGCCTTGCCCGCGGCTTCGATATGCAAAATGCCGGGGGTCTTCCAAATCCTGTTTTGCATCCGCTAAGCACGGATATAAAGAGAATTACGTAAGGGTGGAGGAGGAGGGGGGGGGGGGGGACGTCGGATATTGCATCATCACCGAACCTCTCGCGTCGACTCTAAAGTTACGCGCGGGAACTTCCATTTCTCCCCGCTTCCTTCAAGGGGAATTCCTAATTTTTTTTTTTTTTTCATTGCACGCCATGTCTTGCCGTTCAAGCGTATATATAGCCTTAATCTAACGGGAAGGCATCTAGGCTTTCTTTACCTCCCATCTGTACGCAGGAAACTTTTCATCGCAGTTTGCAAGCCGACTTAGGAACTGACGCGACAGAGCCCGTTGTACCACATCCCTCGAGAATGCTTTTCTCTATAGCAATTTTTGGCACGATACTGATGACCACAAAGTTTCCTGCAAAAAATATTTGGCGCTGTAGTATAGTATCTACCTGAACTGCTATAGTACGCCGGTTTAGCCAGCATGCGTTTGAAGGGTAAGTTCATGTATTTGTCTAAAGGTCGTCTTTCCGGCTTCGAACGGCTTTGTGGCTTTACAATTTGATCATATTGAAGAAAACGCGGTGTTATTGAATGCAGCGATTCGCGTCGATTACACACGCGGGCAGAGAATAATTACCTTGGTGTGCTTAGAAACCTATGAATGCTCGGACATTTCTACACATTAAGCGTGATGAATAAGCGTCACAAGAACGTTTGAAGCCGCAGGTACGAAGATACGACAAATCCACCTATACTAAGCGTCATCCCCGTGGTAGTTTAACGATCGGAGCGCACGGTTCCCTCAAGTGAAATTTTGTAGAAAACACTCGAATTAGGAAAAGGAAAAATGCGCTTCACAAAGTGACGTTTGACATTTTTGGCGTGATGCACCTAAATTTGGTGTCATTTTTTGAGACGGGCACAAAAACATTACTTCGCTTCGGGTGACAGAGCACCTTGAGAAGTCTCCTGGAAACGTGGCCTTCAAAGATCGGCGACGCAATTCAGAGGTCGTGCTGTTATATGATTTCCGATCTCTCTGTTTGAAGAGCGGAACGCGGCCGACCGACTCCGGCAGTGTGGCGTTTACTCAGCACAGTTCTGTATCTTTACGTTGATCTCTTCGTGTGCGTGCGTCGAATGAAATGGGTTCGATCTATACGTGGCGGGCCATATACCCCCTCTCCCCTACCTATCTCTCCCCTCTTCCAAATAAAGATCAGAAAAAAGAAAAAGGCTTCAACTTTACGGTTGTTTAGAGCGAAGCGAGTGATGGAGCTAGGATCGATGACATGAGAGGTTTAGGGTATACGAGAGAGAAGAAGAAGAAGAGAAAAAAAAAGGAAGACAGAAGAAAAGAAATGAAAAAGCAGCAATGAGTAAAGATGAAGACGCGATATCGGCAGTTTCGGTTTAACGGCCGTAAAGATGGCCATCTCGCGAAGGTCTATGTCTCACGCGACGTGGGAACTTAAACGAATTTAGGTACGAAGTGTTCCACGCGGCTTCGGCACCTGGCTTCCTGCGGTTGCGTTTGGTGTGATAGGCGGGCGTTGCGGATATAAGTGGGCAACGAATTTTCACGTCAGGTCTAGCTTGATTGTAAGTGCAGATGTTTTTATTTGAGTCGTTTGTTCAGAGCGTTCGAAAGCGCCAATTCTCTCTCGATCGTTCTGTTAACTTTGCGTGCTCGTGCTTTCTCGTCAGTGTGTCTGAGCGTGCGTGCGTTCGCTACCGACGTTTGGAGGGAGGAAAACGGGCATTAAGGAAAGAAAGAAAAGAAACGAGGAACTGTGAATATGGGGAACGCCCCCACAACTGACGCACGCGAGCGCTTGCGAGCAGCAGTGTTACAGACGGCCTCGAAGCCCTTCGCGAAACCGAACTTTCCGCATTATGGTTTCTTGCGGCCAAAGTCCTAAGGCATTTACGTTTTATCGCCTAACCGGTTCTAAACGGTTATTTTCTCGTCTAACCGATCTAGAATATATAGGGCGAAAACACACTCTATCCACCTTACGCGAAGCACAGTGAAGATGTGATGAGTAGAAACATCGCGGGTAATGCGCACTCGTGGTTTGGTTGTCGGATCGCGCATATGTAGTTATATAGTTGTTAAAATGTAAAACTGCTGTATATAGTTCTCCGACGTCTCGTAGTAGAGTAAGTTGTTAGAGAGCTGGGAGGTGTAGTCTCGAGGGATCACTGTTTTTTAGATTTCACTTTCAGGATGTGTTGATTTGGGGGGGGGGGGGGGGTAAGAAAGCGATTGATCAATTAACAGTGGCCCAATTAGCATATCTGCCAACCTGTCAACGTTAAAATTGGTAAATTCCCACGGACACGACACCAAAATGGGAGGGGGTGTGATTGCATGGAGTTTTTTTTTTTTTTTTTTTTTCGAAGCTTGCTCTTAACACACCGCTTTAGAGGGATACATAGGCACTTTATTAATGACCCTTTAGGCCAGTTAGAACATTTAGCTGTAGCACGCAAGCAGTGGCAAACTATGAACAGCGGAGACTGACAAGCAACAGCACATGCAAATGTGACGTTTTCAGCGAATTTGCTGTTGCTGATTTCGCCTTCTTCAGGAAATCGTCTGTATAAGCTTGCTCGAAGCAAGTGCTCAATGGCATCCGTTCACTATCGGAGCACTATCAGAGCACGAGACCGATGAGTGAAGCTATTTCGCCAACAGAACAGAATTTGATGCAACATACGTAAAATCGTAACAGAAGCCCAAATTCGTAAACTTTACCAAATATTCTTGAGGGTTGGCAGGTATATGAAACTGGGGAGTTCAAAATATCATCATGGCTAGCGCGGCGCGGATTGCACAGGCTTGTGCATCCTTACCGCTGATACACATCACCGCTGTGTCCACTATTCATTGATTTCTCGAACCCTATATATAGTTGGTGCGTATGAGGCAAGGCGAGTTCGCTCGCTCACTCGCTCAGCGCACCAGTCGGGTGTGCGTTACGGTCGTCTTCTCGAACGTCAAATACCCCCAAGATCGTCACGACAGAACTGACCGGAGATAACCGCGAGGACACTTCAGTATGCAAAAAGAAGAAGAAAATTAAGAAAGAAGAGAAATCGAGAAAGTCCCACAAACATTACAAAACGAGGCCGCGACAGCACTTATAGTCTCCGCACTTGGCCAAAGGAGGTCGTCGAACCCGCCGTCATCCAGTCGTCGCGCGCTCGTCATTTCGACTCGGGGCCGCGCGCGGCGTTATTATTACGTCGGTGACGACGACGACGAAGATGACGGCCGGCTCGCTCGCTGTGATGCGAGAGGGCTGGGAGGTGGGCTGTCATATGGTATATGCACCGGCAAGCCGGGGTGGGAGGCGAGCGTCGGCGCATCAGAAGTAAGGAATCTCTTTCCATGATGAGCGTAATTGGACGAGCGCTAGTCAAGAAGCCGGCGCGTGCGCGAATAGTTGGACTGCCATTAGGAGTGATGGCAGCGGGGGAGGAGGGGCAGGGAGAGAGGGGAGCAGTGACGGCGAGTGGCGGTGGGAGAGGATGATGACGAAAGGGGAAAGGGGGGCAATGACGGCGCGCGCTTTGAGTCGTCGGATAGTCGTCGCGCGCTAATTAAATGCCTCCCCTTACACGTGCGGGCTGCCAGAGCGCGCGCGCGGGCTCAGAATTAAGGCCAGTCAGTGACAAATCGCATCTGTCTGTCTCTCGCTTTCTCTCTCTCTCTTCTCGCTCCGAGCACATATTGCGGCGTGTATCGCGGCGTATCTTGTCTCTCGCATCCAGCACCGTTCTCGCGAGCGCGCAGTGAGATGAAAGTTTGTTCGAGAGAGAAGTATATATGCGTTCCGCGGATGATGTTTCTTCGAGCGTATGCATATGTCTATGCGCCACTGCGACCAGGCTGGTGGTAATTACGGTGGCCGCGCTGTCTGTTAGCCGAAATTAAATTGTATGCCGCAGTCGGGGTCCGGATGGACAGGATATATATACGAAGCTCGTGTTTGAGATGGAGTAAATGCGTAGGCTTCGGGATCTGCTTCGTTTACTGCATAGCGTGTTGAGAAGATGAACGGAGTGATCTTTAGTATGTACGCCTCGGCGTTTTCGTTAGGCGATATCCGTCAGCTTCGGTCGCTTGCTAGCAGAATTTCGGCCTAGATTTACTGCGTTTCCGTCACGGGTGAGGACCTGGATCTTTGGCACGGTATCCTATACATGAAACATGGTGCGCTTAAGCATCTTCTTCTTTTTTTATTATTATTATCATCGTCATCATCACTGTGATCACGAGTCCACCCAGATTTTGGTTTCGTTAGTGATTGGCAAGTAGCGAGTGTATGCAATGCGAATTAACTACGAATGAGAAATGTCTATGCAATGGTAGACCGAAAAAGAATGGGTTCTAGAAATGTAAATTCGTGCGTACCAACAACCACAACAGCGATAAGAAAAAAAATCACTGCCCCTTCCTTTCCGTGAAGATGGTCGCACAGCGAAGATGTTATTTATACCAAGTGTTACGAGTGTTACATGTGCATGTGTTGCATGTGATTGCAATTGCATAAACACAAGTAAACACAGATCTACAACAGGAAGTTGTATTGAAACGTTGCGAGGCGAGAAGAGACTTCAGACGCTACTCGACAAGTGTCCAGTTCTCTGGTCGAAACCTGCTGAGCCGCCGGCAGAGGCAACTGCTGCAGTCATGGACACCGCGCGCGTTCGGTGCGAACGCGGGGAAACGCGGACGGCGTCGGCAGCTACTCTACGCGTTGCACTTTATCCGAAACGGCGCGCCGCACAGAAACACTTTCTCTTATCGCCTCTCCTCCTCGCGCCCAGCGCACCCTCTCATTGGTTGTCTCCTCCCTCAGCACGCCTCTTCTCCTCTGCTGATCATGTGACCTGCCCCCCCCCCCCCGGCGCGACTCCCTCTCCTGGTCACGTGAACTTCGCCGGACATACGGCGAAGGGTCGACTAAGAACAGCTTCGCTGTTGAAACAGCGAAGGAAAAAATCAGCATAACGTTCTTCGCAGTTGTAAATTACCTGCTATCACGGAACGCGTATAGTCGGACGGCCCCATTTCGCCCTGCGAAGGTGGATGTATTCTTGTAGGCCCTCCGCCTAGCGCAAGCGCGTTAGTGAAGGAAACTGAATTTCTCTAAGTACAATGCGTTAGAAAATTCGTACAGTACGGCTTACACACAACATACTGACATGCTAACATCGGATTGTAGTTCGAATATACGAGAAAACATTAAATTTGTTCGGCGGAAACTCAAACACAAACCCATTTTCCAGCAGCCGTTTTCTTTTCTTTTCTTTTTTTTTTTTTTTGCGGTGGGGGGTGGGCGGTGAGCACGCCACGAAAAATACCGACCAACTAGAGGCTAACAGCTTCGCTGTAAGACAAAGAACGCCCGAGAGTTCGTTGTTTCGCGTTGCGTTGCCCCGCGCGCGTCCCATCTAAGCGCGCACCTAGTCCGAAATGCGCCCGTCCGCTGAATCAACAGACGGTTGCTGACGCGGTGCGGCCGCCGCCCCAACAGGTGTTTGTCCTGCGTTGTTTCAGCCAGGGCGGCGGCGGCGTTTCGGCGCAAGTTCGTTGCTCCCTCTCCCCCACTCGACGATGCAATGGCCGGACGCGAGAGCGCTGCTGATTGCGCAGGCGGCCGTGGTGGTGGCGGCGGCCAGCTAGGAAGCCGCGTGGATCGTGCTTTCGAGTGGAGTTCCCTCCCGCACTCACTCGCCGCACCTCTGTTATATACGGTATACGCCGTGCTGTTTATACCAGACATTAGGTCTGCGCCCCCTGCTCCGGTGCCTCTTGCGTTTTCGCTGCGCGGATGCTGTCAGCCTGGCTGTTTTAACGTGCCTTGCCACCTGGAAGCGGTCAGGCGTACGTCTCTGCGCCGGCGGCAGCGGCGGAGTTCGCGTGCGCGCCGCTATCGTGGGGAGTGAATGAACGGCCGGCGGGCGTTGTGCGTTTCCAGCCTTCCGCGGTGTCAAAGCGCCGTGTGCTATAACTACAAAGTCGCGGGTTGGATGCCTGCTTGGCCGCGGAGGCCTCATTTCGCTGTGAGGGTAGGAATGCAAACACCAGTCACGTGCTAGTATTTCCATGCATGTTAAAAGAAACCGCAGGTGGTCGAAGTTCAATGTATACGCTAACGAAACCATCCGACCGGTCGTGCAACCGGTCGTATACCAGCAGGCTAGAAACAAGTTTCCAACACTATGAGAAGTCATGTTGCGACGCTTTGACGCTTGCAGATCGGACTGTTTTTTGATGAACATGCTGTAAACGCATGATCGTCAAAACTGTCCCATCCGTCGGGGTCACTTGCCGGGATAAAATGGCTGCTCTGACCGTTGGAGCCTGTCGGAAACTCGGATGCACGATCGTATCGGTAAACGTATACGGCAAGTACTTACGACTTGTTGCGCACATTACGCTGATTTATGCATTCATATTTCGAACCAGAAAAACGCGCCTCTATAGCGCCGACCACCCTTTACAAAGCTATACTGTCTTCACATATAGTGCTCGTTAACTGCATCGTGCTACGCGCGCGCCGCCCAGTGAACGAAGGGTTTCCGTTAGCTTATTTGTTGGAGAGCCCTTGAAAAGCGGTTGCCGCCGTTCGGACCGCCACCGTTAACCGTTCCGCGCTGCTCGGGATCGCTAATCTGTGGGTCGGAGAGGCTTAATCCGTTGTCCCGCTTACCGCGATATCCGGCACGCTCAGCCCATTGAGCGACCCCCCTCCCGGCCGTTCCCGTCGCCTCCGCTACTTTGTGGATAGCTTTCTATACTCTCGACACTGCACTCCTCACATCCCTCCCCTCTGCTTTTGCGAAAGGAAGGCCGGTGGTCGGCGCTCCGCAAACCCAATTTCGGTAATGCCATCTCGAGTCCCAGCATGCGCCGATGGCCACCAGTCGCGTTCCCTGCATTCGGGAGGGGACGTGGGAACTGTGGCCCGGATATAGCTGCTTTTGTCTGCGTGTGCGCGCGACCGGGGCGCGTGTGTCTTTCGCTCTTGTTATGGGGGTTTGCGACCGCGTCAGCTTATTCAGTGTCTCGTTATAACGAAGTGAACGGGCGCACTCGTTATAACAAAGTGAACGCCAACAAAGTTTGGTTTTAGGTGGCATTTCGATAGAAAGGGAGATGCACTAAGTCGTACTAAAGTAAATTACGGACTTAAACACCACGTGATTGAAGAGACGTTGTAGCCAATGTTTGATTGCTGCTGACATGCGACGATATTTTGATAAACAGCCTAGGCTCCCTCACGCTCTCTCTGTGACTTGAAGGGGAGGGGGTTAGCGGGTGGATATATCGAATGTGCTGGATAGCAACAATGTAGCCGATAATTATGGCCGGCGCTAGCAAGCAGGGCTTCCCTTCACGAATTTTGAATATACCTGTATGTAGTGGGTAGTCAGGCACGTGCATTTCGGTTCGGATGTGGGTATAAGTTATAGTAAAGCGATAATTCGAATAAATCCGTTTCTTTATAACGAGTTTAGACGTTGACGACGATGAAAGGCGGCAAGCGACCGATTCAGATGTGGCCGAATATTCAGTTTTACGTACAGCTGGCTGATCCAAATTTATGGCGGACACTATCGGCTCTCCGTAGAAAAAAATCTAAATGTCGAATTACAGTGACAGGCGCATGCGCAGCATTACCGACGCTTGGGCACCCTAGGTCGCGCGCTATTTCTATAAAGCTTTCTCTCATTTCTGTCCGGAAGCCATAATCGGAACTTCCATCTGCGAACGCCGGTGTCGCTGATTGTTTCGGTTGAACGAGATTGCAAACCGCGAACACGTGTAACCCTCTCCGGTCGGGAGAAAATTCCTGCTGGATAGAGTCCGAGCCCAGCGAGGCAATTACGCGCAGCTTTCCGTATGGGACCCCCACCGTCATTTTAGAACGAGTAATTGAACAATACAAATGACGAAGAAAAGTTGGAGAAGGAGCGAACAAAGCACGATAAAAACGTTTAAGGGTGGAAGAAAAAAAAAAAGAAAGAAACTGTTGATACAGCCACATAAAACACGGAAGATGCGCTCTCGCATACTAAGGCGACTGCATGTTTAATTATTATACCGCGCACGAGTCGTCTCCAATTATTCGCAACCGGTCGCCTCTATATGCTTGGCCAGTAATGGGTCCATTAAGGACATCGGCAAGGACATCGCTGCTGCGAAGCCTTCGCAGCCGTATCCTATTGCAAGTTAAAGAAACAAGAAGGTGGGCAAGGGGCGCTGCTATAGCTCCGAATGCGCTCCGTTATTGTTCCCAACTATATATATGCCGAGACCATCCGGGAGCTCCTGTCTTATTTTCCTTTACGCTCTCGACGTATAACCATGCAGGCTCCGCGCGGATTTCGCGAAATGAGAGCGTAATTGGATCGCGCGACGAGCCGAGCCATGTTACGACGTCGGTATATAACAATTGTACTGGACGCGGACCCGGATACGAACTTGTCGCAAAGGGAGCGGTGGCGCTGTGCCTGCTTGCAGCATGCATTGTTACAGCTGGTATGCAGTGTATACTATGCACTGTATAGTGCACCGAACCGGCAGCAAAAGTATTTAGAGCGTATGTTGCCGTGCTTGCGCGTGCGTGTGTCTGTACGCAAATTGTTCTGCGCTGTCGCGTTCGTGCTGTATGCAAAGTATGTCGCGTGTTTGTTGACCGAGAGATTATATATGCGGGCGCAGAGTAGAAAGGGGTAAGGGACTTAGTGGGGGGAAGCGGCTTGCAGATCACTAAATGCAGACGTCGCTTCAGTGGAAGAAATACAGAGAGTGGGCTGGACTTTAAAGGAAAGAATCCCGAGTCCGTTTTGCGGTCGCGGCTTGTTTGCATGCACGGCTTGAAGTCATGAGGCCGGCAAATTAGGAGGGCGATGCGCGCCGCCGTCTCTGTCGGTGCGATTCTGTTCCGCGACGCGTAAGTTGAACGGCTTGTGAGTGGCGTCGGTTTTAAAAGTGGGACACTGGCGCATATGTACTGTAAGTGCGCGTATACGCGACTGCAAATCACCGGATCGAGTCGTAAAACTGGCCGAGCAATAAATTATTGCTCGGTGTTCCTGATTGTTGTAGGTATAATTCGCCTATGCAGTCGCGCGTGACGTTCGCACAGGCAGCGTATATCGTTTTCTGCCGGTTAGAGTATATATATCGGCATAGTTTGGCCTTCCCGGTTCGATGGTTTTCTTAATTACAGCCAGAGAGGGCAGACGTAGCGGTACGGTTGCGAAGCGCTGTATACTAAGCGGGAAACACGTGTGCATAAAGATCGTGTGGCTAGTTGTGCCAACGAGGCATGCAATTCAAATCACCAAGTTTCATCAAGTTTCCAACAAGTTTGCAGCATTGAAACACCTGCGCTGTACATATGTTTGTCGCCAACTTGTCGTGTTTGACTCAGTTGGCCATATATACATATCAAAGAACCAGCTTGGATCGGAAAAGAAAGCATCGGATAAAATGAGCCTCCGTGTTATCGTTCTTTCCTATTTTCTAGTACATGTGTTTATCGCGAATGCGTTAACGGTGCGCGCTCTGTAATCACAAAGGTTGCTCACTCGCCCCTCGGCACTATATATAACGCAGGCAGACACAGGAGACAGGTGATAACGGATAGGCAAGGAGATTAACCATGCTGAGCTGGGTTGTCTGTGAGGTGCATGGAAGAGGAGAAAAAGGAAAGTCAGGGACGCCAACTAGAAGTGCGGCCCGTATATACCCTACGGAGTGAGAAGTTAAGGGATGAAAAGAAACAAAGGCAGGGAGTCAGTATCAGTGTGAGCACGTTGGGTTGCCCATCACACTCGGTCACTGAGGCCGGAGCCTGCGGCCTTTGTCTCTGAAAATGGTCCACGATTTAGCCGGTTTAAAACACAGTACGAAAAACGTCGCCGTTCGTCGTCAAAATGACGATAAAGAGCCCAATACGTGTTTCTGTTGTTCCTTCGCAGTCACATGTGTACGTTTATACCGGTTAGGTTTGCCAGAGCAATGTGAACTTATTCGAAAAATAGCTAAATATATAGAATAAGTAGTGACACCCGCAAAAGGGAGTCACTGCTTATAAAGGGTGTCCCCTTGGACGCTGTTTTGCTCTTCGAGCGCAAAAAGAAGTTTCTTTCTTCTTTTTTTTTCCTTTTTCGGTGTCGATGCAAGAGATGCAAGAAAGTAATGTACGAATGCGCGTGTACTGTATATACACGTCAAACCTCGCATGCCTTCGTAAAGAAGTTGCATCGCTGATTAATGACGGATGTCTCGCGAAGATTGATCGTCGACTGCGTGCCCGTTTTTTCACTCGCGCGTCCTCGAGACACGCTTTGCGAGAGAGAGCACGAAATGGTCGTCGTTGTTCCGTTTCCGTTGTCCGCGCGGCGAGATGAGAAAGAAAGTGACACTGACGCGCTGCTTGTTGATGGAGTTACGATGGCCTGCCCGTCGCATTCTCGCTCTGTCTCTCCTCAATAGGGCAAGCCTTGTGTCCCACCGATGGTCCGTCCCTATGGTCCGTATAGCACGTCCCTCGGCTATGGCACTGCTCTGGCTCTCTGTAGCTCGTGAACCATTGCCCCTGGTTCGGTGACGTTCCCTCTTTGTCGGTGCCCACGGGAGCATTCCCCTTTATGTTTTGCTAGCTGCGGTCGTCGTCGTCGTCGTCTTGGCTGCATCGTCGCGCGAGGGTCGTTAGGGCCGATTGTCCGGACGTCAATGTTCTTCTTATATTCAGTCTGACTAAAACTGTGCAGCAGCGTGGAGGCTAGAAAGCGATTCAACCAATCAGGAGAGCCAGTGCGCTATTGGTCCGCGTGCTTCCTCTGCGTTTTGCCGGTTGGCAGTAGCGTAATAGTAGTTTTCACCGTGGATGGGGCGCGCTTGATGGTTTGATTGTTGATGGGCATTGACGGTTTTACCATTGATGGTGGGCTAGTTATTGGCTGATAATGACATTAATGGTTTTTACCGCTGTTGGTGGGTGGCTGATAGAATGATATAGCTGATGGCGGTGTATTGACGGTTTGTTATACATTGGTTTGTGGAACGTTAACAATGGTATATTGATTGTTTTACCACTGGTGGGTGGTTTATGTCCTTGATGGTCGATAGTCGCACACTGATGGTTTTAGCATTGGTGGATGATGGCTGCCTCTTGACGGTTTTACGAGTGGTTGTGGGTGGCTGATGGTTGATAGGGTGGTAACCGCATATTGATCATGAATAGATGATTGTTTGATTGTTGATTGGGGAGCAGTGATTGTTTTTTCCGTTGATTGGGTTTGGAGAATGTATTGAAAGAAAGGCAGGTGAAGCGGCCTGAGCTAGTACTCCTTACCATGCTATACTAGATTGCGAACTGGAAAAAGCCAACGAACGAATGATGGAATGTGATGATGATGAGAGAAAAGTCGTGCGGTCATGCGGGTGCACTGATGAATAGCAAGCTGACATTTTCAAAGCCTGGAGTACAGCGCGATTGTCGTGTAAAAAGCTGCAGCATATAACGCGTATAGCGGTCACTGCTGCTTTCGCTCCACGTTGTTCTGCGCGCTGGTGATCTCGACAGCCCACCTCGTATCCGCACCAAGCGCTGCACGCATTTAGGGAGAGAGCGCGCGTGGATTGCCGTTTTGTCCTTCCTCCTCCATCCAGTAGCCGATGTCTTTTTAGCGCTCGTCGTTAGCACTTGCCTCGTCTCAAACCCTCCCTCCTCCTCCTCCCTCCCTCCCTCCCTCCCTCCTTCCACCTTGTGTTTCTATTGACGACGTCTTGTAAAGGGCCGAAGCTAATTGGCCTTCTGGGGACACGTTTGGTAGTTTGGACTAGACGACGTCCGGCTGGAATATATTTACGTTCATTTGTCGCCATTGAGCTGCGGTCCCCGGCGCCTGATTGGGAGTCCTCTCTTGCGATTCTTTTTTTGTCTCCCTTTACGATGTGCGCAGATGTTCTAAATCTCTGCGGTGGCCGCCGTCGCCTTTGCTTAATTACTTTCATTAAGCTCCATTGTCCTGCTACTATAGCCAAATGACCGAGGCTGTGACGGCGCCCGTTGGTTATAGGTGACACACGATGGGCACGTGTATTCATGGAAATGTTGGCGTAGTTCGCCGCATGGACCTTTTGGCAATGAATTATTTGGGGGTTAAATAAAACATGCAGAGGACCCGACGTGGAAGCAAGAATATGCAGCAGCTGATGCAATTGGACGCTGTAGTACATATCATTCATTCATTCATTCATTCATTCATTCATTCATTCATTCATTCATTCATTCATTCATTCATTCATATACGCATGCACTTGCGCATGACGTACGCACATCCATACATGCATCAGTGCAATGGTTCCTGTATGAGGAAATGTCTCGTTATTGGTTTCCTTTTTTTTTTACTTTCAAAACATTCGTGTGACGTATCAATCGTATTGTTGGCCAATCTTGCCGCGACAGTGGAAAAAGCCAGGCGAACGCGATTTCGCGGCACGACGCGGTGAAGCGGTAACTATATACAACGGTCGTGGCGTCGAGACTAAACCGAGAAAACACGTAGATATAACAGCTTTTCTGTACACCTAGTGTCCGTTTCGTTTCCAGGAGGATACTGTGTCGTGAAGTGGCGACACAGTATGCGGGAGCAGGACATTGCGACGTTTTCGACACTCGCTCCGTCACGCTCGGTCGGCCTCGTATGCTGCTACTCGTTGTGGGCGCCGATGTAGCAGCATATATAGTATATATCTACCGGACGACCAAGCGAGCCGTAACGAGTGTCAAAACGTCGCGATGTCCCGCTTTCACGTGACCACGTCCTCCTGGGAAACGAAAACCAAACCTGGCTGTAGAAAAGCTGGTATTCAAAATTATTAACGGCGCTCTGACGCTCGTTATTTAGTTTCAGGCGTGTGCGAATATTCGAAACCTTGGAATAACGAATCGAATAGCGTCCTATTCGATTTGGTCTTCGAATCTAATAGTCATTATTCGTAAATGTGAATATTTCTCGAATACTTTTCGAATATTTCAAAAGGTCAAGTGCGCGCCCAAATAAACTTAAAATTGGACCTAAAAGTACGGTAAGTTTTCAGTCCCGTGGGGCATTGTGTATAGACATAAAACATGAGAACTTAGCGCAGTGGAGCAGGCTGCGTCGCTTAGGTAGCCGTACTTTACAGGTTGTACAGCGATCATTCGCTGTACAGCCTTGTGAACAGCCTGCACGAGCCCTGTGCATGCGAAGAAACTACTTGCTTGTTTCCGATGCTCCATATGTGCTTTAATAATCAACGCTTCATAACATACTGTACAATGACAGGAAAGTTGCTAACCCTAAGAATTCTGGGATGTGAAGATCGCTTTATATCAACCGTGATAACGGCTATTCGTTATTCGAAAACCACTCGAAACATATTCTATCTTCGATTCGCTTCTGACACGATTCGATTCGTATTCCATTTGGTCTCAAAAATCACTATTCGCACACCCCTAAGTCTAGTTTTTCTAGTGTTAAGAGCTCTATAGGGTCGACCTTCGTTTGACGAAACAGAAGAAAAACTTAATTGTTGGCAATATCACGTCAGTTATACCCTTAAGAAAAGGAAGAAAGTGAGCAACTCCCCTGAGGCAGTCTCCTCTCTGCTTTCTTTCCATAATAGCGGCGCGTCTATTCGTGTCGGAAGCTAGCCCGGGAACCATTACGCGTGATGCCGGTCCCGCTCCCACGCTGTCGCGTAGGCGCGGCGCGATTTCGGCCCCGTTTTCTGTCCGGTTCGGTTCGGAGCATCGAGAAACGGGCACCGTGACGCAAGATGTAGTGCCGGCGTCCGACCCGTGCGACGGCCAGTTGTCGCCCACGTGTATTATGTGCCGCGAACCGCCCCTTGCTGCCCTGGTCTCTCTCTCTCTCTCTCTCTCTCTCTCTCTTGCTTTCCGCCATTTCCCTGCCCCTTATTTCTCTTCTTTTCATTTTTATATCACCCTCTCTTTCTTCGAGAGCCACACACCAGTCTATAGCGTGGTATATTGCCACTCGACGACGGCGGCTACTATCTCTTGCACTTCAACGAAGCTTCGATAGCAGGGTGGGGTGGTTTCACGGTGCGCCATCACTCTTGGGTGTACTACTGCCCGACGTCGATTGACGTCGTGCAACAGGCTTGGAGATAAGAGGGAGGGAGACTGGCGGTGAAGACACTAGAGTAGTGTACGTATGCGCATGCGCGTTTTGATCAGGTGGTCTTGCCTGTTTGACATTCGCCTACGCGGTTTTTCCCTCCCGTTTTCGCTTCGTGTATCGATGGAAGCGATATAATGCACTGTGTCGATGAATCATCTCCGCATAGTGATAGATGGCGTGGAGTTTATCATTTCTCACTTCTGTCGGTTCGAGTCGATGTGCTCACGGTTTCGCGTTTATCTCTCGCTTCTCGGACACCACTCCACCTACGTTAAACATAAGAAAGAAAGAAAAAGAAAGAAAGAGAAAGAAAGAAAGAAAGAAAGAAAGAAAGAAAGAAAGAAAGAAAGAAAGAAAAGAACACAAACGTTCTGGTCTGTGCGCTTGGCTCGCTCGATAATGATACGGCCTCCTGGACTCTAACCGCGTATCGAACGGTCTATACGGACACAACGCGATGCGTTTCGGTTCATCGAGTGTTTGCTGTGTTTATAGATGATTTGAGCGTGGCCTGGTAGGCGACACCGTCTTTCTTGGGATCTTGTCTTTTTGTGGGAGGGGATTGGGATGTTGGGATTTGCAGCATGTATTTCGTGCTATTTGCTGTGAGTTCGCCAGCGGACTGTTGGCGACGTCTCTCGTTTCGCGTGACCGTGTTAATGATTCCACCACTGCTGTGTGTCGCATTGCGAGAATTGATCTCCCGAGACTGTAGGCCATTGAACAAAAGGAAACTATATTCTCGCTGCGCTAGGGAAAGTGAAAAGGCAAATGGAAGAGGAAAGACATGGAGGTCAATCAAACTTACTACGACACATACGAAAGAAAAAAAAAAAAAAAGGGGGGGGGGGGGGCGCTGTTATTGTGGCGAGGTTAGAAATTGGTGTGATTTTCGCTTTGATATTTTCACATGTTTGTCGTGTCGTGTATTGCAAATCTGCGAAACCTCAGTTTATTTTTGACTTCTCAATTTTAAATTGACCATCTGTGAAGTGTTTGCGAAATGTTTGTGAACACTAGAAGACTTTTCTGCATTCTATGTGTCAGGAGCATGAGAAGTGTGATGTAGCTTCGTTTCTATACTTTCTCTTTTAACCGCGACTGACTGCCCCGCATTTGGCGGCGAACTGCTAAATAGCTGAAAGTTTCAAATAAATCAATAAATGAAGGTATGACGTTTAGTTACTACAGTATTACTCTCCCGTTTTAAAAGGCATACGTTTTTCTTCATCGGTTATCGGTTGCTACCTTTTACTGCCATTCTTGTACCATGCAGTCATGAGCGTTAAAAAAATAAAGACGAAAACAAGAAGGTCTGATGGATGGGTGGATGGAATAAACTTTATTGAAGTGCTGTAATTTGTTTCTGACCATCAGACCTTCTTGGTGCATTGTGCATAAATAACATACACGAAGAAGGTCTGATGGCCAGAAACAAATTAGCAAAGCTTGTTGCACGATCCCGCTTTTAGCGAGGCCCCACGCGCTGACTGGGAACCGAGGAGATTCAGATGAACGTCGCGGTGATGGCAAATCCGCTTAGGGGGAAAGTCGCTCAGCGGGGTTTCTTTCGCGCGGCCGGTGAACGTTCCCGGCTTTGGGATATTCGCCGTGGCAGTTTTCGAAACAGCTGTACCAACAGCGTCGCCTTCGACACCCTCTCTATTTACGCACGTGACTTTGCTGAATGGCCCGGGGCTTGTACTGCGCATGTCTGCCGTTGATGGTGACCACGTGCGCGCTTGTGCGAGTGTGCCGTGCTGTTCGCCCTCCGGCGCCGCCAACAGCGGCAGGGTGTAGCGTATAGGGGGAGGAAGGTAATACAGTTAAAACTCGATCTAACGAAACCCGATTTAACGAAGTTCTCGATCTAACGAAGAAATTTTCATTTCCCGAAAGGTACTCATAGGGTACAATGTTGTCACCAACCCGAATTAGAACATGATAGCTCAGGCCGACCTCTCTGCCTTCGTTCAAATAATTATCTCTCTCTCTCTCTCTCCCAACCCGAATTAACGAAGCTAATGGCCACCAAACCCGATTTAATGAAGTTTTTCTTGAAACGAGTAAAAAAGGCGGTGATTTCTTTCTAGTTTTAACACAGACGGGTTTTCTCGCACATCGCACAAGCAATTCGGGCTGCCCTCGCGGACGTTTCACACGCGCAGGCGTGGGTTAGCGCAAATACAATGCCGCGGTAGCTTTTGGGTGTCGATACGTTACAATTTTAGATGTCGAAGGACCGAAATATGCCTTTCTCGATTTTACGAGCTTCCCGATTTAACGAAATAATTCGAGCGTGGTCATCACTTCGTTAAATCGAGTTTCAACTGTAGTAAGTTGTTCTTTATCTGGTTAAGGAAACAGAAGAAAAAATTATTGGCTTCCTGCATCGTCCCCTACCACCGCTTGACTCTTGACCTATCCGCCCTGGTAGGTTGGGGCATCTCACTTGGGGCCAACCAACCGCCAACGAACTGTAACTGTTTAGTTTTGAGGCTGACACATCGACAGACACCGGTATGGAATGGTCATATGGAAAGTAGGGACAAAGCTTATAGGGGAAAAGGGAAAAAAAGCCGGAGGAAGGCTTGATAATTTACACAAAGAGACTTATTGTCAACGCATCACCTTATTCGTTAATGATAAGGAAAAAGTACAAGAAAAAAAGCTTATGAGCAGCTCGCTACCAGAAAATTTGTCTGCGGTGTCTATATAGAATGTGGTTCATTTCAGTAGACTGTGTGCAGTTCGCGGACTGTTATTGACGTTCTGCGGATTTACGGCGTCGCGCCTATACATTTGATCGATTATTGTCCCCAAGACACCGAATGACAGTAATGCGAGTGCAAATCGGACAAAAACAGTACAAGGAACAAATAAGACTGCTTCGCCCCACTTGAGCTCAACGTGGCTTTCTCGCAACTTACTCTTTCTGTGTCCATAGTATTTGTCCGTAGGTTATGATAAGTGATGTACAGAGAAAAGAAAAAGAAAAGTATATGTGGAATCAACCAAGAAATTTTCTACAGACGGTCTCGATACATCTGTATGACAGATGACTGTGCACAGGGGACGGAAGCATTGAAAACGTATACACGAACGTGACGTGAGAAGGTTCGTTGCTATATGTACGCTGGCGTTGCCACACAATTCGGTGCTTCTTCCTAGGGAAGCAAATAAGCCGTTCTATTTTGTTGTCGCCGTTTAGCCAACCAGTGCCAATGGTGATTCGACAAACCGAAATGTACGCTAAAGTTGCGCTTTGTGAGCGACTTGATTTTGTTGTTGACGGCTAGCAGCGGCGTATGTCTAACATTGTGCCTTCTTTCTTTTATTTTTTTCTTTATCTCTTTGCAGGTGAGTACTGGTCTCTCATTGGTGAAACAAGCCTGGTCCATGCCCCCACCTTCGAGCGTTGGCGCTGGCGACTACGGAATAAGTCTCGTCTTGCCTTTTGTATAATGTAGATGTTCAAAGCAATAGGCGAACTTGCTACGAGCTTACAATCAGCTTCAAAAGTTTACGAATCTAAGAAGACATTAAGTTTACAAGTATATCCTGATCGTAGCCAGTAAAACCGTACAACGCTGTGTCGTTCGTATGTATACTGTTGGATATCCGGGCAGCGTGCTCCGGCAGCGGAAATTTCCTGCTCTTTTAGAGGTCCTGCGGACGCCGGCTGTGTATACTGCGACAGTGCATACGGGACTGTTTATACGCTTGAGCCGCCAATCGCCGCACCACTCGCGTGCGGTCGTGCGAAAAATTGCGCATATCGAACACTTGTGCACAAATTTCCGTTTTCGCTATGCACGCAGTGTAAACCGTACGCAGTGTAAATCGGAATTCGCGCACAAGTGTTCGACATGTGCAATTTCTCGCACGACCGCACGCGTGCGGCTGGTGGTGATGGGCGGCTCGAGCGTAAACAGTGCTTCTGAGCGTTAGTTTGCGGAACGGGAAACTGTGTAGTACTCGTTTACTGTTTTCGACTCGGCTACGTGTAAATATAAGTCCGATACTGCACGCTTCGGTCAAGGAAACGAAACGAAGAGCGCGCCGCCCGCACGCGTGTTTCCTTTTTTTTTCGTGTATCATCTTGATCAAGAGCAGGCGTCGCGTCACAGCAGGCATCGCGAAAAGAAGAAATAGTCGAAATAACGAAAGAGAGAGAGAGAGAGAAACAAACAGGCGAGGAAACAAACTAATGAACCAAACACAGACACGGTCGCCACGGCTGATTCTGTTTGCGACCGCACGGTGCGAATCGGCGTGCGGAACATGCGTTTCCTGTATACACACACATACACGCTCGATTATTGCGTGGCCGTACGCGGAACGGACCGGACCGCCTTTTCCGCGCGTGTGTACGTTCCGCCTGATTTTTTTTGTCCCTCCCTCGATCACGAGTTCGACGCGCTGCCTGTTCCTCGTCCGTTGTTGCCGTTCTCGTTGCATCGTCTCGCTGTTCGATTGCCGTCGCCTGTGGCTCTATGTACTGTAGTGTATAAAGAGTCCGCGCGCCACCGCCTCTTCGAGAAGAGGCATTCTTGTTTCTCTTCGCGGTCGAGGCGGAGTTTGGGCGGCCGAGCTCCTTTTGTTGGGCGGTGTGTGTCTCGACTGACTATAGAACAGGATCGAGCTCGCTCTCGCGAAAATACTTCCCCCTTCATTGTTCACCGCGGACCGAACCGAACGGGCTTATGTGACGTACGTGTTCGTGGACTTGGTGTGCAGCTTTGGCGCTCGGTGTGCCCCTGCCTTGGCGCGTGGCGCTGAATGTGCAAAGTTTTCGACGGTATATATAGAAGTTTGGGCGAGTTAACGGCAACGCGGGCACATCGCTGAAGACGGGGTCACAGAAAGGAAGAGACGCTGCCTTCCAAACGTGTTTATTGGCGATGCAGAAAGCACATAGTATATTACTCGATCATGTCTATAAACTTTAATTTGTCTTTTTCTTTATTAAGAATGTGAAGCTTATCGCAAATTCAACTGTTTTCGTAACACGTTTCCCAATGTTTTCCTTGACTTCGTTATGTGTTGGCTTCTGATGCTCGTTGCTGAATCCCCAGCCTCCCGGTTCCCACGATCCTTGTTCACAGAGTACCTGTAGCGACCTTTATAAGGGTCATGCCCGTACAGCGTAATTTGCTAGTACAGCATAAGTTCCTTGTTTGTGTCTCTCTAACCGAGCGCCAACCAACGTTCCTTAGAATTAAAGGAGAGAGAGAGAGAGAGCCAAAAAGAAAGATGCAGAAGAGCATTAAAGTGTTTTCCTTCCTGCGGAAGGTGAAGGACGCACTTTTTTCTTGAGCCCTTGATTTTCTGTACCGCCCTTTTCCTTCGATAGCGGGGTTGTTCGGATCGACGCGCTTTCCTCCGCGCGTGCTGGATTACAGTCATTGGCCGCATCCCCTCCCCGTAATCGAGACGAGGAAGTACGAAGACCATACCTCTGTCTGTTTTTTTTTTTTTTTTTTTTTTTTTTTTTTTTTTTTTTTGCGCTCTCTGTGTTATTGCGCTCTCTCCGACTGCGCGTATGGTATACACTGACGTGCACGCGCCCGCTTTTCTCCTATAAGATGGCGGGTTTCTCGTGATCTGCTGGGATCTTTTACTGCTTTGATGTTCTCCGCTTTGTGCACGTGTGTGTTACTTTGTTTTCTGTTATAGTTCCTGCAGTCGCGGTTTCTCGGGTTTCCATGACTCATAAAACAGAAGCAACAAACCTTCCTTTGGTTTGTTCCGCATTCTTTCGTCTGCTGCATTCGGATAGAAGCTTCTATCCTAATGCGGCAGTCGAAATAATGCGCTAGCGCATATATATATATATATATATATATATATATATATATATATATATATATATATATAAGGGAGTATCGACCTTTGTGTTCACGCGTTGAGAGTCTGTTCGCACTGCGGAAAGTTCATCCCAAAAGCTAGAGCCGTCACGTTCCCGAACAGTCGGCCAACGTATTACCGCGTAACATCTGTTCTTTTAAACTTCTTGTCCTACATACTGCATGTACAACAAAACTGGAATCGAAGCAGCGCGAAGGGCCGAGGACATGAACAAGAAAACATGCAACCGCGACAGGGCGTTTTCTTGTTATGTCCTTGTCCTTTCGCGCTGCTTCAAGTTGTATGCAAGGTGAACCAATTCGCCCAAATCAAGTTGTTGCTACAACAAAGCTGGCAAAAGGCAGCGACGTTTCCCAGTGTGACATCAAGTGTGACCGTGGTCAACATCAACAACGAATTAACGACAGCGCTGGCAAGCAAGTTTCTTTGTCTTTTGTACATTTTTTTTTCCTGTCTCGATGGGATTTTTGTGTGCGCGCGTGCTTGTTGCATGTATGTGTGTGTTGTAGAAAAATAGGGGGGGGGGGGGGGGGGGAGGACTTGAAGCATCGATTGGCCGGGTCAGTCAGTCTATAGACCAATTGGCCGGTCGGTCGAATTTTCCTGTCCATGCATGCACGCTGCCTCGGCCCGCCTCCGCGCTACGCGTTCCCGAACGCGAAGTCCCCGCAGTAAGTTTACCCCGCGCCGACGTGTATTCACCGAACGATTTCTGCGCCCGCATATTCAGCTCCTACTCCGGCAGCGCATGCATACAGCAGCATAAGTAGCAGACCGACCCGCCGTTCCGCACGACGGCGTTGACGACGACAAAAGAGAACATCGCGCTCCACCACATTTCGCTCTCTTGTCTTTTCTGACTCTCGCTTCGCCTCTTGTGCCGGCTCGGTGTCCCTGCGATGGTGGTTGTTTTACGAGGTGTATACTCTGTTGCTCGCTTGCGCACACGCGCTCGCATTTCTCGCGATATATCTATACCACTGAAACAAAAGCATGCCCTTTAGAAGGACAGGAAAGTGCACACTCCGTTTCACGAACTCCGTGCACTGCGTGGAAAGCTATGTCTCGTGTTCAGACAATCAGTTACGGGCTGCAGCTGCGTGTTATTAAGAAGGCACATTAAAGGGACACAAAGGAGTTTATTCATTCAGATACGGTTTGCACATGGCGCTTATATTTCAAAGGGTGGTAAATAGGCAACTGAATGCCTGACAGTGCGTCAAAATCCGCCCTAACCACCAAATTGCACAGAGCTCAGCACACTGTGCTATTGCATTCTTCAACAATATGACAATGAGAAAACCACGTAAAGAAATGGCTAGGCTGTATCAGGGAAGCAACCGCAGTGGGGTACATGAAACGTCTTGTGCATGACCCAAGACAGTATATGGGCACTATAGGCCCGGGTACACGAATGACGTCACCAAATGCACGCGTTACATTTATTGTTTGTTTAGCCTTCTTCCAAATAAGTATCATTTATTCACGCATTACAAAGCTTCCATGTGTAATTTATGACACAGCTAGTGGAGGTCCTATACGGTGTAATCTTGCAATCGTGTGCGTTTCATATTCGTATAGTGGCGGGCGCAAATTGACATCCCTGTCTTGCTGCCCGAGTCCCTTCACGCCATTTCTGGGCCCTATATATGCGTACGTGGTAATTGCGGGGGGCACCATAGCTAAGCAATTACCGCCAAATTCCCGCAACAACCTGCACACTTTTAGGCCTTATAACTCCTGATGAGCACATGTTTAAGTTTTATGGTTTATACCTAACCGTGGCTGAATGAGCTCTCTCAAACGCGACCACTCCCGCTCGGATCGACAAGCGCACTGCCGAGCTAAAAGCCTCCCTGAAAAGCCGAGCGAGAGGCTAAATTTAGCTCCTATCGTGTCATGCCTGGCGCGACAACGGCGCCATCTGTGCTTGCGACCCATGCATGATCGAGTAATGGCTTCTTTCCTCTACACAACAGCACCAAACTATGACGCGTGGGTAGCACGGTTTCAAAAATATAAACGATAACGCTATAACATGTTTTCGTTATGCATGCGGTTAGAAAAAGAAAGAAAAAAAAAAAAAAAAGAAGTCACGCCGTATAGGCAGAAGGAGGGGGATCGTCCATTGCCCGCTGCTAATCCTTCCGTTAAGCTGATATTGTTGCTGTGTCTTCACCCTTAAATTTAGAACGGGCGGGGCGCTAGTGCTGCGATCCTAGCCGTGATAGCTTTCCATTCAGTCGGCGCCGCTCGGTGGGGGATCAGAGGTGGACAGTGGGGAAGCCCTTCTTCTGGTTCTCCTTTTCTGGTTTGCTCACGCGCTGCACGGTATTGTTGAGCTAGAGAATATATAGGAGCATCGAACGCATGCACTCGACCAGTTCAGTGCGTGCCGAAAGACCTTCTCCCAAGGGCCGTAAAGGAGACCAGAAAGCCCGCTAGCGAACGCCTTTGAAGAGACAACAAGGAAAAACACTACAGCTGTTTATACTCGCAGATTTTTCTTAAAAAGGAACATGAGCTTGCCTGTATAAGTTCGGAAGCGCAGAAGCAATGAATGCATGCATGAGGTATAAGCGAACACCGCAAGCCTTGTCCCAAGGGCCGTGAACGGGACCGTAGACAAGAAATTCCTCATGTGGAAACTAGAAATACGAACGGTACATCAATTCGTTATTATGGTATATAAATATCCTTACTACAACAGAGGTACGGCTTCAAGCTGCGGTTGCCAACAGTCCCGAATTTAGCGGGGCATTCCCGTGTACCGACTTGACCCAGTCTGGACGCGGCCAAATGTAACCACTATTGCCTTTATTTTCTACTGGATAACAATAAATAGACCGGATTTACTTTTTAGAATGCCTGAAAGCTCGTTAGCACCGTTGTTCCTTTTCGTGTTCAGCAAGGTGGTTTCGTTTTTGACGTGGTTCTATAGTTCTGTTGTAGGCCCTAGCCGTTCGCAGTACTTCCATCCGTATTGGTAGCCGTGTCAGCCGGGCAACTATACTGCCCAATTCTTAATGTAAACCCGCGAGACGCGGGTCCGCTCTATCCCTCATAACCCCCCCCCCCCCCCCCCCCCCCCTGCCTGTCCCTACTTCGCCCCTTGAAAAGTTTCCAACCCTATACCTCAAAGCATTATTCCTTTCATAAAGCGAATTGCTTTCTCGAAGGTTTCGGCTATTTGCTTATATTGACCGTCACTGTCGATGGTTCCTGCACAATTTCAATTTTTCCTTCGACACGGACGCCCATGACACAAAAACGTTTCCACTGCGTTGCGTTTAAAGAGAGCGTCACACGATGTCTTTATACCAACGCTGCTACTGCCGTGGTCTGTGGTGCTTCGGTATTCCGTAAATTGCAGCCATACATTTAAAGAGTCCTCATGGCTGAGCGTATATACGGCAGAATACTGCGTTTGTGGCACGCAAGAATAGTTATAGCTTGTGGTTGCCATGGGCAACCACGGCGACAGAGTTAATATCGTGTTACTCGTGAAGCGGCTCGGTCACCGAGAAAGCGCCGCGCCACTTTCAGCGATAAGAAACGACTTACGAGCTGCCTGCGAACCGCGCAGTCCGCATCCCTCAGCGCGAAATTGCGAGCGGTGCGCGCTGTGTAAATCTTCGTTACTGCCGCGAAGCATTATACGGGCAACGCGAATTACAACTTGCAGGCTTATATAAGGACGAGTTTCACATATATGTTGCATTAAGCAGGCACGTGCAGCCATGATGTATTCTTCTAAACATAGTTTCTTTTTTGCCTTTCTTCTCTCTCTCTCTCTCTCTCTCTCCATCTCTCTCACACAATATGAAACAAGAGCAGCAATCTATATATGCGGTCTCTAACTTGCCTGTTCGATGTCGTGTCTGCGGAAGTTGCGACCTTGTAGACTAATTTCACTTCCGCGTGTCTCTGGTTCGGTGGCAAAGACTCCCAGCTACCGACCATGGGGTCGTGGGAGCGAATCCCGGCCACTGCAGTTGCATTCCTGATGGGACGAAATGCGATAACGCTCGCGTACTTAGATGTATATAGATGCACGTCAAGGAATTCCGGGTGGTCGAAATTAATCGGGGAGCCATCTGTGATGGCATGCTTCACAGGTCGTGGCGTACACAACTGGCACGCGTAAACCATTTTAGTTAATTATTGGGTTAAACTTGAAAGAGAGAGAAAGAGGGCTATATAAGTAAACTAAGCCTTCGAGACTCTGGTTCGGACTCAGGCTTTCAGTCGGCTGACAAACGATGAAACCCTACACTATCCAACGAGGATTCTCAACAGGTGTCTGTCGCAATTATCCAGGCTGCTCTGGCGGGAAATCGCATAACGGGTTACCGTTCACGATTGATTGATTGATTGATTGATTGATTGATTGATTGAGTCAACCCAAAGCTGTGACAGAGGCCGTAGCATGGAGGGCTCCGGAATCATTTTGGCATACCTGGTGTTCATTAACGTGTGCCTAAATTTTATTAAACGAGAGTTTTCGCATTTTGCCCCCATAGAAATGCGACCGCTACGTTCAGGAGTCAAACCCGCCACCTCGTTCTCGGCAGCAGAGCGTCACATAGCTACAGAGCCACCGCTGCGAGTCTGTTGACGTTTGACTCGCGACTGCAATCAGGGGAGGTATTCTGCAACTTTCCACCTTGTGGACATGTCCATTTCATCTGCTGCTGAAGTGCTGATTGGCAGCGGCGCCTGCAGCTCCTTCTAAAGCGCACCCCAGCCCAGTCAATCAGAACTTCAACAGCAGTCGAAATGGACATGCCGAGTAGGTGGACTCTTACAAAATACCTCGCCTGAGCGTTATTTATGCATGGACGCCATCCTATATTTGGCTCCGTGAGCTGTGTCAGGCGTGCGTGCGTGTCGAATCACCCCGCGAACTTTCCCCACGAAGCCGCATACCGTGCATGTCGGCGCATTCCATCGCAAGAGAGAGCCAGACGGAAACAAGCTCATCACCGTGGTGCCTTTCCGCAATTGCTGGACTGGCTGCGGAAGCTGCGGTATCAAACATGCAGGAGGAAATGTGTTGCCTCCGCAGAATGATCTATCATCACGCCCTGATGGTGTTTACTTCACTAATGTTTGCTGGTGGGCTAGTGAGCGATGCATTCTTTTTAGCAGTGTTACGGCAACTACAAAACGTAGGATAACTTCTACGAGAAACGGGGTGTGTATACCGTTCCAACTGCACTGCATGCGCCCATATATAAAAAAATGTGGTTGATCCCTCTTATATAGGAATCGGTATAGAACACGAAAGTGAAACGTGTCTTCACAGAAGTAGTGTAATGTTTATTGCACATTGATATATAATGTCTATTGGTGTTTTGTGGCTAAAGCGCCCTTAGACGTTGATGCACCCACGCTGACGCCTGGTGGCACGTCTCCTCCATCACGACTACCAACGTCGATGACCATGAGCAACCGTCGTGCATATGGAAGCTGCACTACGCTGCACACGCTAGCACAACGCGAAAGACGAAGCACGTAACTGACACACTAATACAACGCGCAAGACAAAGCACGTAACTGAATCGTCACCGAGTCAAATCAGCGCGTACAGCGCGTCGTAATTGCAGCCTCCGCGATCAACTTCAGAAACATTTTCAGAGCTAATTGCAAAGGCCACGCTCCGCTGTGCTGAGTACGGTGAACGTAGGGTGCCTCGATGTCCTCCTCGCCCGCCGCTCCGTACAGGGTGGAGACATTCTTTGACGGCGTTGGTGCCGCCAGAACCGGTTCGTTCCAGCCGCCGCCGCCATGTTCATGCCCGCCGCGCACGCTGCCCGGTGCAGGTGGTAGGACATCGCTGCGACGAGTTCGCTGGGTGTCGTCGGTACAAAATGCCTGGTCTAAGATCTACGAAAGACCTGTGGCAATTGACACCTCCTGACAGCTGACATAATAAAAACCTGCATGGCGACTGAAACGTCATGACAGAAATCACGTGTCTACTCGTCACTTATTGACCTCTTTTCTTTAGCACCGGCATTTTTTTATGTAATAGGAATTTCCAGGGCTGCATAAGAACATGCTGACAAGCAACACAGAAGAAGAAGTAGTTTAATGATTTGAAAATGTAGAGAGGTCGGCCGGAAAATGGAACATCTGGCCTGCTACTCTACGTAAAGGAAGGGGAAGAGGGAAAGAAAGAGGGTCACATTGGGGGATGACAATGGGAGGAACGAGGTGAAAGGATACATTGCATAAATTTTATCACAATCGTGAGTCCAGGCCCGTGTCGCCTAAGAAACGTGAAATAGCACGCATTGTCTCTATCGTCTGCCAAGTCTGTGGCCGACAGTGGTCCATTGTATAAATGCCTCAAGGTAGCTGCCAGTGTCAGTCTTGCGCGCGCATACTCAGGGCACACCACGAGCACATGGTGTATAGTCTCTATAACACCACACACTGAACAGTCCGGGGAGTCTGTCCGTCCAATGATGTGCAAGTATTTGCGCGTGAAAGCGACGCCTAATCGCAGTCTGTGTATTAGGCATGTATGAGGGCGTAGAATTCCACGCAGAACAGGAAATTGCATATCGGGATCCAGCCTTTTAAGGCGGACGTGACGATCGTCTAGCTGTGTCGTCGCACTCATTAATTTTGACAGGAGGCATGTGATGTCCGGTCTAGAGAACGGCACTACAGTTCGTAGGCCATTGCTGAGGGCGCGCTTTGCTTCAGCATCGGCCATCTCATTATCATTGAGCCCACAGTGTCCCGGGATCCATTGGAACACTATGCGGTGGTGTTTTTCTTGAGCGCATGAAAGTAGCTCGGTAATCTGTAGTGCCAGAACTTGATATGCGGTGTGGCGCAGGTAGCATCCCAAAATTTGCAGCGCGGGTTTTGAGTCCGTGAAATGCACCATTCTTGAGGTCTTTCCCCGCAGATGTGGCGAATCGCTACCCGAATAGCCACAAGCTCTGCAGCGGTTGATGTTCAGTTGTGATCTATAATGAAGCCTCGAGTCATCTGCTGGGCTGGTATCACCACAGGTGCTGTCGATGCATTTGGTGACGCGGACCCGTCTGTGTAAACATGAACATAGGTCTGGTATTCTGACCAGGTGTATGCCAGAGCAAGTTGTTGTAGTCCGCTAATGGGAACTAATGATTTCTTTAGTATGCCGGGGACATGCACGCATAGCGAAGGTTGAACCATCACCCACGGTGGTTGGACGGGGTGATATGGAAGGGCATAGCCTGTTGTTATGTGGGGTAGATGCCAGCGGAGTGCACTTGTGAAATTGCTGTCCGGCCGCAACACAACAACAACACAGCAACACAGGTTCACCGCGTAACTGCCCGAATAACAGCAATGCTGGCAACGTAGCAATTTTTGCATTCCTCTACGAACGCTTGTGTTAAAAGCATTATTTCCCACTCTGAAACAAAGTCAGTGATTGCCGCGCAACCTAATTTCTGTATTTACAGCTCGTAAACAAAACACGCCACGCTGATGAGCGGTTGCAACGCGTTTTACGAGGGTATTTCCAGACGACAGCATTAAAGCGCCACTAAACAGAAACTGGAAGTTCAGCTGGAATAAAAGAGGGGTCTTACAGTCTTAGTTTTTGTTCGGTGCAAAACGATGTCTTATTAGTGGAGAAATTCGTAATCGAAGTCCAAATATCTCTTCCTCAATTTCTGTCGTCCCTGATTCGGTATTGTAGGATCCTTCAGTTTTTTGCTGTTTACTCGCTTATTAAAGCTCTGTTCGCAGTAAGAATGACACGACTGTAATCGTAACAGGACTGCAATCCACCAGTATACAGCTCAACTTCCAGTTTCTCGTAAGTGTCCCTTCAAATAACGTGACGAAGATTATTTAGCTGTTCCGTTAAATCGGATGCCATAAAATATATTGCTACTTTACTGTCATGACGCGTTAGTGCCTGTTTGAAGTGCTGTCGTCGACAAAAACAGCGCATTGCTTCCGTCAAACCGCCCATCACACGCGCGCCTACAACGCGCCGCTCGCAGCGGGCAAGAACATGGCGGACGCCGTAGCAGACGACGCAGTTGTCTCCACCCTGTACGGAGCGGCGGGCGAGGAGGACATCGAGGCACCCTAGGTGAACGCCACTACCAACGCCACCTAGGTGGCGTTGGTAGTGCTTCTTGATGCCAGCGTCCCTTCGAATGCTGGCATCGAGACGTCGTAGTGGTGAGACCACCGAAGCGTTCACTGTCGGTGCGCGTTAGTGTCATAATGCAGTACTTCTCTTTTCTGCTCGTAGGCGGCGGCACCGCCCCGAACAAGAGCGCGGGTACACGGAGGAGTGTTAGATATATAAGGCGCGTCTGTGTAGCTCTCTGCAAATGCGTTGTGGCGCAATGGGTTAAACGCTCGGCGATCTATCGTCGCGGACCGAGAGGTCGTGGGTTCGATTCCCAAATTTTGCATGTTTGTGGAACTTTTTCTTCTGGTTTCTTTCTTTGTATTATGTTCTATGACGTATTTCCGTGACGGAAATACGTCAGTGAAGTCTTGGTGGACCCCGGCATAAAACACTTTCGTGTTAAAATTGCTTACCCTACACTTCGGGAGCGCGCAGGCAATACAAAAGTAGGCACGAGACAACAACGGGGTTATGTACTGCACAACCTCCTATGCTAGGAGCGAATTTCATAATCCATATATGCAGCGCCGTGCGCGTACTTCGTTATAACTGCGATCGGTATATATATATATATATATATATATATATATACAGCGCATGCCTATGCTCGCCCCAATTATATCCGCCTTCCGGAAGATACTAGCCGTGCGCTTCCAACTTCCACTGCGGCGGCGGAGGGGCGGTAACGTGTGTCTCGCGGATTTATTGCGGGCTCTGTCTCTTCTCTCGAAAGTGCTTGCGAGATCGTGCCAACGCGTTGCGGGCGCCGGCCCGTCAGGCCCTGTGTGTTCCGCCCGGCGCCGCCTCTTCCGCGGTCGTATTTCTGGCGCCGCTCTGGTTTGCAGTCCTTTTCATTGTTTTCTTTTTCTTCTTCTCTCTTTTAACTTTCATGATTTTTTTTTTTTGCGTAGTTGTATACCGTAGGCTTCGAGAAGTTCGCGGAAACACTTGCACATTCGCGAGAGCGTGCACGAAGCGATGCGCGCGTTGCAGCGGAGCTGCTGAGTCACGTGATCGCATTGCTGGGATTCCCCATGCGCTCATCGTTCGGCGCTTCCTTTCCCAGTGCCTCCGTGCCTCGTTTGTGCGTTAACAAACGCTTTAACGCTATAGCTGCTATGTCGGCGAATACTCTCTCAATGGCTTCGCGCGGTTCAGAGTGGTTATGCAATGATGTGTGTCTTGCTTCGCTTTTGAAGCTGTGCTTACACGAAACCGCCAAAGACGGGTCGAGTCGGCTTGTCGGGCTGGAAAGCGGTCGTCGGTTTCGTGTAACAACTAGCAGGTCCGGCCGATAGAGCGTCGAGGTGAATTCGGCCAAACCGCATTCAAGAGGGAAGGGTCGACTGGCCTTAACCTGCTTGGTAAGACGCATGTAAAAGCGATCGTGTCAGGATGGGGTCAGCTCGACTTCTGACTCGACCCGCTCACGTGAACTTCACGGGAACAATGCATAAAGACAGAGGTTCACAGGAACATGGCGACTTGAAATATCAACGGTGGTGTAGCTAACAAGAATGAATAAAACTTTATTTGTAACGACTCTTCGTCCGTGCCGTGTGCTGCTTCGGTGCCGTGTGATTATGTAGTGCAGGCTTCCGGAACGGAGAGGGGGGGGGGGGGGGGGGGGGGGGCTAACAAGAGACGTGTCTCTGACTGGCGATAACGTTTCGACAGGGGGACTTGACGAACTCTGCACCGAGTCTAACATTCTTAATCTCGTTTTGCATAAGTTACACAAAGTGGAACATCTTCACAAATATGTTCCCCTTAGCTGGTGGAGCCTATACGGAACATTTTTTTTTTTCGAAGATGTTCCAATTATTGGAACGTAGGTGGAACGATATATTGAGAGTGTACACTGGGCACTAAGGACTCGTGATGTCGAAGAGCCCAGTATACTCTTGGTTGGCGGTGATCTCACTCGTCAACGTCGCAGAGGCGGTCGTTCACGTATTCCAGCATCGTCCCGGACCACTGAGGGTGACGACATGGGAACACGAACCCCACCGTGGCCCGCGCGTCCGGTCTGAAGGCAGCTGTATGCTACGCGTATAAAAGCGTGCAGTGCACCGTGCGCGCGCTAGCGCTGGCCATTCAGCCAGTCGCTGAATTCGCTGAAAATTATGCAGGGGATGTATATACATACTGTAAGTGCATACTTAAGCTGCGCGTCTTTCATACATAGAATGGAGCCGCGCGCCGCGTGTGCAAATAAATGCTCGCGTGTAACATGCATCGGGTGCACGTTATAAGAGAACCCCAGGGATTCAAAATTAACCCACAGCCCTCCACTACGACTTGCCTCATAATCAAATTGTGGTTTTGACTCGTAAAGACCCATAATTAAATTTTATTTATTTCGTAGAATGCCGTATATCTGCCGTACGTTGCCGATACCTTCATCATTCCCACTGCGCATGCGTGGTTAATCCTGCACCTGCGCAGTTGGCGGCAGGCGTTGTCGACGATTACCACGGAACGGTAATGCTATATGCTATTGAATATTCTGTTAAAGAAGTAGATATGTACACTGTAAAATAATTTACACCCTTAAATGTAAAGACGCGTAAAGACGTGTAAAGACGTGCAAAATTGGTCTCACACCCTTACATTCTATTTGTGTGTAAGGGTGTGGGTTATAGACCGATTTACACTTTTTTTCACTTCTAAGTGTGTAAATTATTGAACAGTGTAGGGTCGCATGTTAACAGACCGTGACCTCTCCTCTCGTTATTACATGCGCTAGGGTGTCCGCGAGATTGTGAATACGCAGTGTCCAAGCTAGGAGTGTCCACGCTCGATTCAATCTTCTTATACTTGCCTTGTGCGTCGCATATACAGTCTCTCAAATGCTGCACGGTTCTCGGCGATCCGGCGTCTGTACACGGCTTTGGCCACGCTGCATGCGTTGAGTCGTGTTACCGGATGCAGGTCTCGGCTGGGAAAGGAGGAAGCGTCGCGGGCGGGGTGAGACAAAGCTGTCATCCATCTCTGGACCGAGCCAGTGGCCCGCAAATCGCAGGAGATGCGCCGGCTGACAGCTTGAGCCCCCCTTGGGATCAGGCCCCGAGCCTCTCGGAGCGCGAAGAACAAGCCGTGTGGCGACTGGATGCTCTATAGCGGCGATCCGGAGCGCTTATACGCCGCGTATATACCGTTCGTCCCGCTATCCTGTTCTGCATGATGCTCACGTCGCGATGTATGCCGTCTCTCTCTCTCTCTCTCTGTGTGTGTGTGTGTGTGTGTGTGTGTGTGTGTGTGTGTGTGTGTGTGTGTGTGTGTGTGCGTGTGTGTGTGTGTGTCGCAGCTCCATTCCTGTGGAAGCAGTACAGGACACGCATAAACTGTCCAGGACTGCAGCCTCCTCTTCTTGACGGGTTGCAGCGCGCTGATTTATTTATTCTTGGTCTATACGTATATACCGCTGCTTGTGAGGCCGAAAAGCAAGCCGGTCGATCGTTTGATGTGCGAGCGCTAATCAAATCGGCAGCAGTCCGAGATTTGGTTTCGAAGAGACGAGGATCAGATATTGAGTGAAGCTGTCCACCTATACGTTTTCGTCTTTTGCTGGCGCCCGTGGTGCGGATCGGTGTCGAGGTTCCGAATGTTCCTCTTTTACGCTACTCTCTTATTATTTTTTTTTTTATTTGTGGCTTTCCAAACTTTCGTTCCTCCGACGCTGTCGTGTTACGCACTCGAATTTCTGCCTTAACATTTTCTTTCTTTCTTTTCTATTTTCTTCATTGCTTCTCATCTTCACGGCAGTATAGCTACTAAGGCACAAATCGGCGATTCCCTTAAATATATACGGGGCACGTCAAGCGGCCCATATGGCAGCATTTTCCGCACACCCTCATATCGTTAGAACCTGGAAAAGAGCGAATTGAACGTTTATGTCTTTATATTACGCGAGTATGCTTACTTGGTTCCGAGAGCTTGAGTGTATACTTGATCAGCGGACGTGTCAACTGTCTGGTTTGGGGTGGACGTTTATGGTGTTGATGGTGCTATATATTCGTTACCATCGTGTCTTACTGTTCTTGTCGCCTACAGTGATCGTCTGCTGCCTTTAAGCTACGAACTTCTCACTAGACCACCACCTGATAGTAGACGAGCGTAATTGAGACTGTGCAAGTTTCACATGCTGTAGTTAAGCACGCTATAGAGAGAAACCACGCCTAGAAAACTCACTGTTCTTCAGCTGCGTGAGTGCCAACATTACGCGTGGATATGTACCAGGTAGTGTTTCTAACCAAATAAGTTCGGCGGAATTCCGCAAGGAGCGGTAGATTCACTCACTCACTCACTCACTCACTCACTCACTCACTCACTCACTCACTCACTCACTCACTCACTCACTCACTCACTCACTCACTCACTCACTCACTCACTCACTCACTCACTCACTCACTCACTCACTCACTCACTTACTTACTTACTTACTTACTTACTTACTTACTTACTCACTTACTTCACTCACTCACTTACTTCACTCACTCACTTACTTACTCACTTACTTACTTCACTCACTCACTCACTTCACTTACTTCACTCACTCACTTCACTTCACTTCACTTACTTCACTCACTTCACTTCACTCATTCGGCGTTTTCTGTATACTTCAAGCAACGACCTTCCAATTTCGCTGTTCTGATTTGTGCTGTTCTGATTTGTGCTGTTCTGATTGAAAGTTACCCTTTCCTTTTTTTATTCAATTGTCCGCGGTCACATAGTGCACGTTTCTGGCCTGTGCGATGTACGAACAGGCGGGCTGGCCTGTTCTTGAGCCGCATTTAGCGCTCGCGTCTTAAGCGCACTGCAGGATGCAGGCAACCTATACACCGCCGACATCCTCGTGCGTATCGGTTGTCGAGCCCCTCTCCCGATTTCCCTCTTCTCTCCCTTCGCGAGCACGCGCCGCGATCCTTCTTTCTTGCCACCGCCAGGCACCGCGAACACGCCGATGCCAGCGGAGAGGCACGAAGTCGGAACGCGCTAATGGTTTCGCTCATCCATTATCAAGCGCCACCCGCGTACACTGCTTCGGGAAAGCGCTTGGCAGCACGCATCGTGCATCGCGCAGCTGCGCATCTGCGGCCAGATTATATAGCGCGCGCGCGGCGCACGGACTTTCCGCCGGCGGTACGCAACGCGTGGCGCCAGGCTTTGCACGTTATACTATAGCTACAGCGCTTCGCCGCCCCTCCCTCCAACTCTGCTGCCTTTCCACTGCCAGCGCAAGTCACGTGTGCTATTGAACACTGCGTCGTGCGCTCAGGCTACGCTAAAGAACATCCTTCTTGGTGCACTGTGAACGAGCGACCTCTATACGAATCTCGAAACGTTATTTTGTTGCGTCTATATACGGTCAGTAACCTGCTGCATTTCTGCGATTCGGCCCAGCCAGACTTGCGACTCTCACTTGCGAGGATATTCACATATTCACTGCACCGGACTCAACGTGGCCTTTCGCGGAATACATTAGGTGCAAAATTCAGAGGAATCGTGATTGTGGATATATCGTTAGCAAAGATGACCTCTCAATGGCAAGCAGTAACTGTCTCATTTAAAGAGGACACTTTGGCCCGTATTTACATAAAAATGAAATTTCGTAAGACTCATCGTAAGACCTTTGTTCGTAGGGCTGTTTGTATAAGAGCAGCTAGATGCCAACGAATCGTGATGTTGGACGTATATCATTAAGTGAAGATGCCCTGTCAATGGCAAGCAGTAATTGTCTCGCTCAGAGCGCGGACACTTTGACCCGTATTTACACATAAAAGAAATGTCGTAAGACTCATCGTAAGATCGTTCGTAAGACTGGTCGTATGGCTGTTTCTAAGGGCAGATGTGAACGAATCGTGATGTTGGACATATTAGCGAAGGTGGCCTGGCAGTGGCCAACAGCACTAGCTGGCGAACTAAACTGTCTAAATTGGTGTCCGAAGTGCTTTCGACGTTTTAATATACGGGCAACCGTTACTCGGTGTAGCCCCGTACTGCACGGATTTAAAGAGGCGTATACAGTGCACGTTCATGCGTCGTGAGCAACCAACCCGCGGGCTCCTATATTCTGCAGCCGATTTGGGCGGGAGAGATAAGTGAAATCGGATGGCTATGCCAGTGCCACGTCGTGACCGCCATCTGTAATTCTGTTCGGGGAGGTCTGGCAGTGATATATAACGTCGTGGAGCGCTTTCTCGTTTGGATAACACGAAGAAGCGAACGTTCCTGCGATCAGGGGTCTTTCTTATTCTTCTCCTTCTTTTCTCATTTGTATAGTAGCTTTATACTAGTAGTATACAATAGCGGTCATCTTAGACCTCCTTTGTTTTGTGTCGGAAACTATACTGTAATAGTTTCGAGGCTAAAATTACAGCAATCGACGAGGAGAACGGACCGTGCGAATGTTATATAATTTGTCAAGCGTATCATTCGCCCGTTTCTCAAAGATGCCTGCCAACTTTCTGGAAGTATGATTGAATAGATTTTAGTACCTAATCAGGCACAACTCAAAAAAAAAAAAAAAAAAAAAAGAGATGCAACCGCGATACGTCGTCGGTATAGCAACAGAGACAGTTCGTTGCCTTCGAGTGAAGAATCATCTATTACTCAATTAAGAAGCCGTTCAGTTGTATTTTGGGGCGCCCGGCCGGTAAATATCTGGAGCGACATCCGTGCAGAGCTATAGGCCCCATTTCGCGCCAAGCTCACGGCTTCATGAGTTCTCACGAAACGCGTGCGCGAAAAAAAAAAAAAAATACGAGTAGACGAGATCGACTGGCGCCGCACTGGCAGCAGCTAGCCTTTTCATCCTGCTGTACTTACTCTATATACCGCACACGAGCCCAGAACGAGAGGCAGGCTTTAGCAACCCCCACGCAGCTGGCGGATCGTGATGCTCGTGTACACGGATAAGGCCGTATCTCGAACCGCATATAGCACTTCGCCCCGTAGTATAGTGTTCTTTTTGTGTATGTGTGTGTGTGTTTCTCTGCGTTCTCTTTCGACGAATGCGGCAGCACGGACTGGGACGCGTATGTGTTGACGAGCGTGGCGCGCGTGACTTGAGGGCCTGTGTGTGCCGTACGGGAAGAACATTAAGACGGCATTAACCTTGATGATGATGACGGGGACGACGTTCGCCGATCGTGTGTCTGGGCACCTTTTGCGAGGCTTGCTGGCACGATTTTGACGAGAGCATGGGCGGGTTGTACGCATGCAGAGTGTGAGGATGAGAGCGGAGGCGGATCCTCGGGATGCGCGGTTCACGCTTTGAATATAGCTTCTTTTTACAACTTGCTCGCGTGAAAGAGCACGACCGTCCTGGATCATGCGGAGTGTAGTAGATCACTAGATCCGAGGCGGCCGCGTGTTTTGAAAATTGTTGCGGGAGTGAAAAGGCACGTGCATCGTACGTGTCTTCCTGAACGGAAACGTAGTGGTGCTTTGAGCTTTCAGTTCCGTTCGGAGCGCTGGCTCGGATGTCCGCGTTTGCTCGGCCGCGGTATAGGTATGGTATGGTTAAAGTAGTCAAGCGGAACGCAGGCCATGCTTCCGGTTGTTTCATTTTACTCCGAAAAAGGAAAATAACGGAAAGTTGTTGTTGAAAGCTCTGTTTTTGCTGCGCGGCTAGGTATATTGTGGCGCCAACTAGTATGTATATAGCGACCTATAGGGGCTGTCGGTGTTTGGATGTTGCCTCGGTGATTGCGTCGCCTTTTTTATGCCTTGATTTTTTTTTCTTGCATGATTAGACACAAGACACACAGGCGGCCTCAGACAAGTTGACACGAGCCAGTGCAAACCTCTAAGCCTATAACTTCCTATCCGAAGTGAAATATCGCGTCGCTAGACACCTCAGAGCCACATATGACACAAGAGGCTTCAGTCAAGAAGCTTACGAGTGGCCTTCGGCAATATTTTTGAAGCATGTGCAAGTAAAGGAGCCACTATTGAATTACCACGCCTTTGCGATGACGCATTGTTGCCTAGCGCAGGACCTAAGTCTAGAGTAGTAATTGCTGAAGCAGAAAGAAAACGCTTGCACTCCTACAGTAGTCTGACTAATTAAGACTTAGTCTGGAGGAGGAGGAGGAGGAGGGAAATCTTTATTTTCGTCAGATGCAGAGTTATTTGAAATTACTGGGTTCCTTTTTCTGCCAGGCGGCGTGAGTTGGCCGTAAGCCCTTGACTTGTGGCGACCTCCAAAGCCCAGTTGACAGTCCGCAGCCGAACCGCGGGATCAATATATGTGTCAGGTCCGCTTTATAGGCGTCGCAGTTTTTGCATTTAGGTGAGAAGCAGCCTGGATATGCCAGCGAATACTTGTAAGGGTTGGCAAATGAGCCAGTCTGCAACTGTCTCCAGGTCACCTGTTGCAGTTTATCCAGTGATTTATGTGGAGGGCGGGTATTTTTGTCTACCTTCGCGGTAGTGCATAGTAATTTTCGTGAAACCGTGTTGCCACAATACTCATGATGGTTTCTTGCGCGTTTAGAACGACACTCGCTACACGTCGCAGTGTATGCCTTCCTCCAGTATTTAGTGTCGTCAGGGTTGGACGCCTTATTCGGGCTTCTATACCTGTACCGTTCACGTTCGTGGATTGTTCCACGCCAGCCGTGTGTGCTCTGCATGGTCGTGTCTCGTTGTTCCGGTGATTGTCGGCGATGAACTGTGGCGAGGCGAGGTCCGTGACGCGTATATATATATATATATATATATATATATATATATATATATATATATATATATATATATATATATCTTCGAGGGTCATTGAGCCCGACTATATATATATATATATATATATATATATATATATATATATATATATATATATATATATATATATAGTCGGGCTCAATGACCCTCGAAGAAAGCCTTGCACGAACGAATACAATCCCAGGAGCGTGCATGCTAATGAAGGTCTACATATAGTATAAATGATTTACGAGAACGAGTACGGGCCGCGTTTTCCCGGTGAATTGTCGTGATGAGAACTAATCAGCAAGTTCTTTAAATGGACACTACAGAGAAAAATAACACAGCCGTGTTAGTAAATTACCGTTCTACAAATCAAAGACGCCACTATTTATCGAGAGGGAGGCTTCATAAGAGAGAAAAGACGCAAAAATGAAAGACTGGTGGCCCGGCACAACGTCACCAGCTTTTGAAGTCATGATGTTGACCGTGACATCATGTGCATTGACGCCGTCTGCTCGGGGCCAGACATATGTATATTAGGTGAACTACTCTGCATTCATAGGCGTATCTACCGGGGGGGGGGCAGGGGGGGCACTTGCCCCCCCACTGTCAAAAGTGGGGGGGCAACGCATGCCATTTGCCCCCCCCCCCCCCCCCCCCCACTTTCGAGAGCGGGCACTTTCGGCTACACACTAGAAAGTCCAACAAAACTCCAGCTGAAGCTAAATTTTATTTCTTAATAGAGTCACCACGTTAATAATGCTTTTCTTTACTACTGATCCCCGGTTTGGGCAGCGAGTATTGTGCCTCCTCGTGACGCGCTGTAGCGGGCGACGCGCGAGATTCGCCATTCATGCTTGCATTGCGCAGAAGTCCTGGCGCTGGACAGTTCCCGCAGTTACAAATTACCGCCTAAGCATACTTGAAAAAACAAAACAATCGGCTTGATATATTTAACCTTCGGGCGAGGGGAGAGGTCCGGATAATCAGCGGCGCCCAACGATGGGTGTGCCTTACTGCATGAACTGGTTGGATTATCAAATGCTGGAACTATTGAATCTCCGTCCAGAGATAGACTACGTAGCGTTGCAGTATAAATATAAATCTTATCACCATCAAAATTTAATCAAACCACTTACAGGTGTAACTGCCGAATTTCTTTGTGTAATCATGACTTATCGTATATTTATTTATTTATTCATTCATTTATTCATGATACCTCAAAGGTCTCAGAACGGGACATTACATGAGGGGTGGGCAAGTAGAAAAATGGCGGGACAGGTTAGGTGACGTGACTTGAAGGATGGTCTTCAATATCAGTTTTGAAACGGGAAATGTCGGTGATGAGGGCGATCTCAGTAGGAAGGGTGTTCCATTCTCGGGCTGAGTGCAGAAAAAAAGAACGCTGATGCGTGGTGGAATGGGCGCGTGGTAGATACACAGCTAGAATTGGGATGCGTATGGCGGGAGAAATGATGCGCTGGAATGATGATTTGGTTACCTGTGGGCAGCGAATGAAAGAACCTAAAAAATAAAAACAGACAAGCACTTTTGCGGCGGGAGGTGAACGAGAGAAGACACAACCGGGATTTTAAGGCTGAGACACTTGTATTATAGGAGTAGTCAGAGAGAATGAACCTGGCAGCATGATTCTGAACCGATTCAAGGGAATTAATCATATTAACCTGGTGGTTGTCATAGATAGCACTGACATATTCTAGTTTAGAACGGATTAGCGTTTTATATGCAAGTTCATTTATTCATGATACCTCAAAGGTCCCAGAACGGGACATTACATAAAGGTCTGCGAGGTTGTATGTTCGTGAAAGTGACCTCGGTCGAACGTGCAGAGCCATTTCAGTGCCAATAGAACACTTAACTGAATTTTTTCTAAAGGCTTTTGTCACTACTGCTTTTATCGATTTCATTTTCAGGCCGTTTCTGAATAAGAGCTACCCTACTACTTGTTTCCCGGCAGGAGCAAGAACAGCAGATATTTTACATTTTGAAGAAATCAAGACCACTTTATTGTGACGTGTTCCGAAAATTTGAATTGAGGTGGTTGCTTACGTACTCGAAAAACCGCTACTGAATACTCGCTTTCCCCCAGTTTTTATGCTTTATACACGGCATTTAGTTGTTGATCCCGGTATCCTCAGTAAACTATGCGGGACATGGTGTTAATATTTATTCGAAGTACGAAACAATATCCTGAGTGACGAGCGATAAATGTTTTTTCTGTGTAGGTTCATTGCAAGCCTCTGTAGAAAGTTAAATATTGACGTGTGCTAGGGTGCCATACCGCCGCTTTCCCCGACTCCTAAACCAATTGCATGAGATATGGACTTGAAATTCCATGAAAATATGGAGAATTTTAAGCGCAGTGCGTTGCGAAAATCAGACTTTCCTGGTTTAAATGCAAGTGTTGCAGATAATTACTAAACCATTGTTTTCCCATTTGTTCCCGTGCACCACACGGGATGCGTATAAGGTTGCTTCTCCGGTGTCATCGGTGAGCTAAACAAGGCATCTTGTTTATATCTGGGGATAATGAAATTTTGTGACGAAGTAAGATGTGTATTCATGAATTACTGTCTTTTTAAAGTTTCCAGCCAGAAGTGCTTCAAAGCATATTACACTGGGACAAGGTTTGAAACGGAACACTAATATACGGGTAACTTTTCAAAGTATGTGATGTAATTACAGGAAACTGAAACATTTAGTGCAACTATTCGAAAGAAAAAACAGCTTCACTTAAAATCGGGTTGTAATTCAACAAGTTCGCACACCTCTGTCGTCTTTTTCTTTTTAGTATTGATAGTAATTTATGTTGATTGTACTTTGTTCTGTATAACCTCGACAGTACTATTACCTTAACTAGCGATACATTTATGCTGTAGACTTAAACACCAAGTAAAATTCTTTAATTAGTAAAATTGACTTCAACAAATATGCATTTTTTGTGAGCTGCACTGCTGCTACTGGGTTGGATCAGGGACCTCTGGGCACTCGAGCCATTTGTCCCTGCATCACATATAGATTTTATAGCGACAAGAAATAACGGCGAATTCAAATAATTTTTCGGGCCTCGATGGTTCACCATGTGTTATTGAGATATAGGTCTATTGTTACAAATAAAAATACCTGACAGATGCATTTCCAGGCTTTTCACTTATTATAATAGGAATTCAATATATATATATATATATATATATATATATATATATATATATATATATATATGGAGAGAGAGAGCGAGAGTCAGATCTGTGGTTTGCCCCCCCCCCCCCCCCCCCCCCCCCCCACACTCGAGAAATAGTTGGTACGCCCCTGTCTGCATTCTAAAGGAACTGAAATTAGCAAGCTTCGAGAAGCGTTACTGCGCCACAACGCAAATATACGAAAAAGAAACTTTCATATCTGTGACGTCACACTAACAAAAAGAAAAAGGAAAATTTGATTTTAATTTTCTCTGCTTATAATCAACGTGTTGCCGTGGAGCTAACGAAAATAAAGTATTGAAAAATATTTGGTCAGTGTAAACATACTTAGTGTTTCTCTTTAGTGTCTCTTTAACCTGACGCTCGAATTGCGGATAGTAGTGCTACTCTGCTGACGTCGCGATACACGTTATTGATTTGATCAACAATGGTCGTACAGGGGAAATCTCAGCCTTAATTTAGGCATTAACGGTCGGCAAGGACTTGTGCTCACTTTAACACAGGATATTTAGCATTAAGCTTGCTTCCTCTCCAGGTACAGTCACGGTTGTCAGGTAAACCACTGTTTACACGTTAGCACGTTAAAAAAAAAAAGTAAGACGCCCAGGGGCAAATTATAAGTAACTCCACAAAAGTAAAAGGGCACATGCCACGGAAGTTACTTATAAATTGCTCCGGTAAAGTTAATTTCGTTCCCGTTACTTTACCGCATGCATGCCAAGGGGAAAAAGAACACAACTATATACGACTGTTACGTCTACCTAAACGCAAAACGGCATGGCTGTTACGTTTAAGTTTGAAAACTAACCTTCTATCAAAGTTACCGTGATAAGAGTGCAAAAACATTGGCTCCTGGCTGAGGCCTCCCTTGTTCTCTCACTGTCGATTAATTTCGTCTCCATGTTCCTGTGACCTGTTTGGCTTGTTTTGATCACTATTGATTTGTTTTCTCTGGATGTCTGGCAATAACGCTTAAGCTTATCTATAGGTGCGTAAGCTGTGGTTGCAGCCCAAATCAGATCGTAACAAATGAGTGCAATTTGCTTTTTTGAACTCGTGTAGACGCTCAATTCCTCTGATCGCAAATCTTCAAAACATTGTTGCGATCGCTGGTCCCGGTTTTGCCTATACATCTTGCGTGGTCTTGTTTCTGGCGCCTCTTCTACGGCTACAAAGCCGCCCCGCCCCGTCTATCCGATCTACAAGATCTACTGTATGCTTCGGAATGCTGTCTGATGTGTATCTCGTCCGCTCCTTGTGATTCGCTCCTTCACTCTTTTTGCAAGCGCTTTGCGTACTGATAATTTTTTTTTTTGCACTGTTTTGTGTAAGCGTGCACCTGACGTGCCCGTTTCTCGTTTAATTGATCCGAATGTCCCGCACTGTTCTGATAGCAGGTTACAGGCAGGGTTTTTAATCGAAGATAGCACACGCGTACACTGCGTAAGCTTCGTTTCTCAGAGCAGTAATAAATCCAAAGCGTACTTTAACGAACTGCCTATACAGACTGCAGCCTGCCGTCACGTGAACATTATTAGGTCGGTATGCAATGACTGAACGCGAATACAAAGAAGTGCATTGTAAGGAGCCGTGCTACACATGTTTTCTCCAAGGCGTGGGTGGTGGTTGACCAATTCGGTACATCGAGCTTTCGTGTAACATAATATATAGCTGCTGTAGGTCGACCATATAGGCTCGAAGAAATGTGCCTGCGCTTGCAGTAAGCGGTCGCGTGTCTGGCCCTACGTGGCTGGTATCGACCGCTCGCGCTCTCGCGTTTATTCGGGCGTGTGGGGCATGCGCTCGTTACAGTTCGCGATTTCACCCGAATTGCAATTGAATTGCCACCGTCGCGGGGTCCATTGATCATGCTTCGCGTGCCACCGCGCGCGCCGCTTGGAGCCGAAGCACTCCCGAGATGCGGCTGCGCGCGCTTAACCGTTGACATGAACGATGATTTCGAACGTGCCTTTCCTAAGCCCCTCTATACTATGGATGTTCATTTGTTTCTCTTGAGGAGCGCCGGTCGTCTAGGATCTTATGGCACCGAAAAACTGCAGAAACACCCATGTGCGCGTCTAGTGTTTGCGTACGCCTTATGCCCTGCGCAAATTATGGCAAATTATGCTTGTTCGCCTGGCCCACCGAGAGAGAGAGAGATAGTTTAATGGATATACTGAAGATGTCAACCACGCTATATGCAGGGCTTGCTACATCAGGTGAAGCGTTTGAGATGGCATGAAGAGGAAGAGAACACAGGAGGCGGAAAAGACAAAAGAAATCGGAAAAACGTTTGCTGGGTCTCCCGTAATCGAGAGTAGATGTAAGCATGAAATGGCTACCGGCAAAGCAGATTGTTGCTGCGACGCGGGCCTGAAAGCTTACTGAGCCGAAATGAATCTGTTTTGAACTGAACCTCGTTGCAAGTCTCGTCTCGGTCAAACGAACATCCGCGGCCCGCCTTAAGTTTTGACTGGTTGCCCGGATGATCCCGTTTTGCTCTCGCAACGATGCCCGCATGTTCTCGTAGGTTCTCGTTTCGGTTTCGCGCCCATTCTCGTCTTGAGTTCCCGGATAACGGCTCTGGATTTTCGCTCAAGGTCTCTTGAAGGTCGCCGACAACGGGAGCTAAAAGCATTTTATGCTTGAAACTAGGAATGAACAAACAAGTTAAGCCCCGATGACTACTAACAAAATATCAAACAATGCACCTGACCGGTAAGTATTCCAGCAGGGCCTTCGTGGCGACGACTATATAGTGGTGTGCGATCGCTATCTTTTGCGTTAGGGGTGATGCAATATAAGCGTGGAAAGGGTCGAAAGTTTGGGACTATGAACTCGTTGCATTTTAATGAGAATAAACGCGAGGAAGCTATACCCGGTATTACATGCCTGGTGTCGTTTCTCTAGAATTATGACGCTAGCTGCTTGAGTTAGAAAAGGCGGGCGGCCGCACGCCTGTTTTCACTGCGCTTAACTGTGGAAGCTTTCTTTCGTAAACGCCCCTTTCGCCCCGAGAGACTTGGGACGATGAGTAAACGCTTTTGTGGTCAGAGTATGCGACCGTGCGTTGAAGTTCTGCACCCGAGCACGCAGGACCTCCCAAGCGCAACATCTTTCTCTCTCTTTCCTTAACGCGTCATCATATCTTGCAGGACACCGTGAACGGCCTGTAATATTTTGTGCTTACGTCGTCCCTGACAGGACAAACTGTGACTCCAGTGAAAGTAGCTGCGAGCCGTGCATAATAAATGCCGCTTGCATGGGTATCATACCACTCCATGACCCCCCCTTCTCCCCCTGTCACCTTTGTTTTCGTGCGTCTGGAAGCCGCTACGTTACGTGTTCAAAAAGGCGTGTCATCTCATTGCAGGCTTCTTCCTTTTTCTTCTTTTTTTCTCGTGGCAGAACCTTGAACGCTTTTAGGAAGAAAGTGTCAACCTCTTCTTCCTCACGGTCAGGTTGCTGTATACGTATTACATATTACCGCCCGTTGTATATAGTGCGCGTGATTCTCGGGGACTCCACGCTGTGACGTCGGCTTATCTTAACGGCCACCCGCTCTGTCGTGGTGGGAGGTGGGGGGCCGTCTCTAGCGCGCCCGGCAAACTTATGCAAAGTTTCCCGCTGTCCGCCGATGATACGCTTGGGCCGTCGCTCTCCGGTGGCTGCTTAACATGCTTAGCACGAGCGCCGAGGAGGGTTTTCCTCGAATCGCGAAACCGTATAGGCAAGACGCTTTAGTGAATGTCATTGAAAAAATAGAAGAAAGGACTTTTTCTCTAGAAAGAGCAGCGTGCGGCGATATTGCTCTCCGGTTTTGCTCGGGTCTTCCAACGGTCGTGTCGACGTGGCTTTCCTTTTAGACGTTCCCTTCACGTGTTTTTCGGATGTTTTAGTTCTCGTTACTCGTTCTCGATACAGAACGATAGATGTTGTTGTAGGACTATAAACTTCAGCTGAACTTATGTTGCCGTTGCTCCTTCGTTTTACGGAATCGTACTCCCTACGTTATCGCGACAACCATGCGTGTCTATAGCAGTAAGACTGTGCCTGAGCAGGAACATCGCCAAGGGGAGGCTACGAGTTCTAGCCCCCCCCCCCCCCCCCCCCCACTTCCACCCATAAAATTTATGCTGGCTACACTTATTTTGTGGAACTGATTAGCATCTCCAACATAATATCTGGCGATTGTGTAGGGTTTGCGAAAAGAAAACTTGGGTTATCTTTGGTTCCTGCGGCGATAAGTATGCTGTGCTGTGTATACAAGAGGAGAACTGGGTCATTAAGCTCCATACACAAGCGCAAGGGCGCTAATTGGCAGTCAGTGCTGGCCTACCTGGCGTGGGAAATGATCGAGATCGAAGCGGTGATAAACGTCGTAATGTGCGAGCCGATCATATCCGATCGCAAATTTCGTCGGCAACGATCCAGCTGTCCGTTAGTGCTGAAACACGCTGCGCGCGGCTATTGTCGCCTGTTCTCCCGTCGTGAAGCTAATTCTCGGGATATGCTACGCCTCCCTGAACATTGCTAGTGCTTCTTCGTTGCCGCAGATCTATTTCATGTCTGCGTGCAACGTTATAATCTGCAATTGTCGTCGGTTAATGCGAACATGTTGCGTGTATACGGCAAATGTTCGGCGTTTTAGCCTGTAGCCCTGGAACTCATACTCCGGGAAGCCCACACGCAGACAACGCCGTCTGAAGGTTATCTATCCTCGTTTTTTTCCCAAAATAGCTACGCTACTAACTTTCCTTTTCTCTTAACGGCGTTCGCCGCACGTGGCTTCTCCCCAAAGTGCCTTCTCTCGCGGTGGCCTTCTGTCAGCTGCCGGAACCCCTCCTCTAAGGAATAGGGAAAGGAGGTAGAGGGAGGGGGGGGGGCGTTTTTTTCGACGAGCCGAGCTCAAAACCCGGCCTTTGTGCCGTGACCCACCCGACGCACAATGACTCTCTCATCTCGGCCATTCAACGGAGATCTGGTTTATACGGCCAACACAAGGGCACGCGATGATGTTAAAAAAAGGAATGGCTAGGGTTCCGTCCATACATTTCTCCTATATCAACGGGAGCCCCTTCTTCCTTCCCTTCCCTTCCATCCTTCCACTTCCTCGTTCTCTCTACTGAGCCTTTCTCTGTTTTGGGTATAATCTATAGAAAAGTGCGCGCAGTAGTGCGAGTTGTCCCGAAAGCCCCGCGACGAATAAGCGCTACATAGAAGAGGCGCGGTGAGGCGGCTGTTTCAACTTCGATGCTTGGCTTTGTCTCATTAGCTCTCTCTCTCCCTCTTCTCCTCCGCCCCTCAGCCTCCAAACCATCGTTGTGCAAACACAGACACCCCCGCATTCCAGCTATATAGCGCGCTCTTGTCTTCGTTTTGAGCAATGCCACCCTTTCGCCGAGCTCGTCTGTCGATATATAAGTGGTTCTTGTGGGAAAGGGAAAGGTTGGCGCTATCTTCTGCAGCCCTTGAGGGAGCACGGCTCAGCGCCAAGAAAGCTCGACGAAAACTCGGGGTTTGGACCTCCTGTTCACCCTCCTCTCTCTCTCATCCTAACGCACATCCTCCTCCTCTCCCTCTGCCCCATACATGATGGACCCGTCCTCGCTCAACAATTCTCCACCCCGGGTTTCCGAGAGCAGCTGCTCAATTCGAACAGAAGGTGAGCTGAGGGAGAGAGAGAGATGGAGTGCGAGAGAGAAAGAAGCAGCGAGAATCGGGGTGTGCGTGAGCGTGTGTGTGTGTGTGTGTGTTTGTATGGGTCTGTGCGTTTGTGTGTTTTCAGCTTCAAGAAGACTGCATGCCGCCGTGGATTGCGTATACTATATAGGCTCCGAAATGGGAGCGTGCGTGCGACCGGCAGAAGCATAGACGCGGCGGCGACGCTCTTCGCACGTCCGACAGCTTCCAGCGAAGCAACATCAGTCGATGTGTAGTACGCGGTCGGCCGGCTGCTTTGAGAGGAAAGAGAGAGAGAGAGAAAGACGTCAGAAAACAGCTGCCGCTTGGCTGCGCGCGTGCCGACGCCACGAGGCCGCATACAACGTCAGCTGCGGCTGACGCCGCCGTTCTGTCGGCCGGCGTTTTGCCACGCTCGGCCAGTCAATAGCTTCGCGACTCGCAGACCCGACAGCGAGCGGATGGTGGGAACCAGCCACTAAGGTGGCTTTAGTGACGCTTGCGTTTCTCCTCCAGCGGAACGCGCGGCGGTCGCGGTGAGGTCGCGCGTTCGACTGCCAGCCTCCCCGCGCGCCTCTCGCGATGGACGCGTTCTGACCATGCAACTGCGGAATGCGAAATAGGCGATGCGCTATATTTCAATCGACTATAGCCGTTCGTGATCGCCTGGGTCAACTCTTGCTAAAAAGTTTAGCTTCCAGGGTGTGCAGTGCGCATCAGTGAAGACGAACTTCCGTCGGTTAGCGCCTCTGACGCCATGGCGCAGTGTTGGGACGGATTTGATTAACGGTTCGGTGATATTTCTCTATCGCTTGCCCAGTTGACACCGCGCGGATCCCCCTATCTATCTACCGCTCGTTGGGTTCTTGATCCATTTACGCCAATCAAGCTTCATCGTAGTGCTAAAAACGCGCGTCGCGCTTTAGTGTGCCATTAATCTTCTTTCTCCGTCATCCATGCGCCGTCTCTCTCTCTCTCTCTCTCTCTCTCTCTCTCTAGAGGGTTGCTGTTCTAGATGACCCCCTTTCACACCGTCCTATCGGTCACCCACTTATTCTTCCTCGGCTTTGCGGCGTCTGAACTTTTCCTCGATCATACTGTGTCTTTCGCTTTTTCCTCGGTGCCATCACAGCCAGTCGTGGAAATACGCGACGCGCGCAACGGAACGACGAGACGCCACATGGCATCACAGTGTCCTATCTTCCCGCTGTGCCGCACCTTTTCTTGCTATACAATAATTAACACTAAGGAGGACGATTGGTACTGAAGAGGACTTTGGCAATGTCGCTAGCCAGGAACTGAAAAGCCGTCGAGATCGCTATCAATAGAAAACGTTAGCAAATAAACGTAAGCTTCAATTAAGGTGAACCAAGCCTAACTTAACGTTAAACATTACTATTGAAGTAGTAGTAGTAGTAGTAGTAGTAGTAGTAGTAGTAGTAGTAGTAGTAGTAGTAGTAGTAGTAGTAGTAGTAGTAGTAGAATTTATTTATAGAAAGGCAGAGAGATCGATCTGAGAGTGGGCTGGGTGTCGATGTTTGCTCCGGTCTGTATTGAGCTAAGTTGTATTCGTAAGCTATATATACGCTTCTGCAATAGCAAAACAGTCACCCATGACCGTGAGAGGGGGGTGAACCCAGAAAAGGCGCGAAAACGAAAGGTTGGTGGCGACGCCGCCGTAATTTTCTCGCACTAAATAAGCACGCTCTGACGTCACGAATTTTTCACAACAGCGTTCATTCGTGTCTATGCTGAATTATTTTTTTATCGGTGAAGGAGTTTTAAGTTTAATACTAAATGAGCCGGAGAGTCGACCTGGCGAGCTTCGAAAAACTTTTGCTGCGAAAGAGGGGGGAAAAAAAGTCAAAATACGAGCGCGTAATTTGAAATACATGACATCTGCCTGGCTTACAGTGCCCAGGTATCGGCGCCAAATTGAAGAGAGAAAAAAATTTTGGCCTTTTTTTTTTTTATTGGTAACCACTAACATCTTGCCCCCAAATGAATGATAAAAGGGCTTCGGAAATAATTTTTCGCCAGTCATACTTCATTTATTAGTACTCCTTTTAGTGCGTATCTTTCAGCCCTGCTCGCTAAACCGTGGTTAACGATATTTAGCTGCAGAAACCATTGAACACGGTCCCGCGACGAAACACTTTCCAACATCGCCCTTGCTTGAACGCCTTGACCCCATAACACAACGTGGCCCCCAACACGCGGCCAACGCATCTAACGCAACGGCTGAAGGGAAAGACGGTTCCCACAATTCGCTGCCTTTGTTTAACCATTCTAGCGTTGTTTCCTTTGTATAACCGCGGCGTTTGCGGACGTCACCATAGGCGCGTATTGCATACATCACGGAGTCGCTAGCTTATATACGACTTCCCGCTTTCTTTTCCTTTGCAATTTAATAATATATACTGTACGCGCTAGCGTACGCAGTTCTTTTCCGTCTCCTCCTGGGGCATATATAATGGAAGCTCCTCCTGGACCTCGAAATTCTGTGCCGGTGGTCCTGCAGTCGCTTCCGGCTTTCACGGAAGAGTTGGCGCCCTTCATCCTTGACTCACGGCACGTTTCTCTGCGGCTGCTCTTATAAGCTGTGCTGTGCCCTCGCTTCAAGCATGCAGCCGGCCGTGAGTCGACCCGCAGGAAAAAGTGTACACTGCCGAAAGAGAGAATCTGGTGCTGTCTCGAGCCAGCTGGTCGTTCCGCGCCGCTGGTCTTTGCATTTGGAATACGCGGTCGGCCCACTTTCTTTTTTGCCGACTGCGATGAGCCCTCGCTGATATAAACGTTAATGACCCTTCGGATTACGCCGCTGTACTGATTAATGGAAGCGCGAGAGTCTCTGGAATGGAAGAGCGCTCAAACTTAGCTATGGTTCACGGGCTTGAAAAAGAAGAGATGGAGAGGAGAGAGAAATAAAATTTTATCGTGTCCACGATGGGGTCTGAGGGCGGCGGGGGTTGGGAGGCTAACCCCCAGTCCTCCCCTTCCTCAGACGGCGACCAGTCCTTGCTTTCCGGCGGCGTATTCGGCCATCCGAACGGCTCAGAGCGGCTCTTGTGGGTCCAAGCTGAGCAGCAAAGTCTCCCACTGCTCGGCCGTAGTTATGATGCGTGTAGTATTCGTGCAGTCTTAGTTGGTGGGTGAAGCTTTCGGGCATGCCCAGATGATGTGATCGAGGTCAGCGCGGGCCTGGCAGGCTTTGCAGAGTGGGGAGTATGCATCGGGGTATAAATGTGGTGGTATCGCACGGGGTTTGGGAAAGTTCGCGTCTGAAGTAGTCGCCAAGTGGTGGATTGAGATTTAAGGAGGACGATGAGGAGCAAGGAAAGGTAAGGAGGTTAACCACTCATTTATTAGGTTAACCACTTCAAAACTTTACGAAAGCCACTCGTTTCGTGGTTAATTTCCATCAGAGTGGGGAAGTGCAACTGCCTCTGAGAACATCGTCTATCACCGTCACCCATGGTCGATACCGGTTGCCGACTTTACACTTGGCGAAAATAAAAGGAGAAATAAATATAGGAAAGAAAGAGATATTGTATATACGTGTACTTGAATATAACTAGTGATGCTTTTAGAATGGTGAATGTAGTTTTCTTTGAACATAGGTAATGTTTCTATAGAACGACGATGGAGGGTTGACCTGCCTCCTGTTATTTTCGCCGCAGTACGGCGTGCTGTGGCTTTCGAGTGCAGTTACTGTATATGCTACGAAAGGTATATCTTTTGGGAGCCGTATACAGTCACTCGTTTCAGGAGGTATAGATGGGTCATTGCACTGCGAAGAACCAAACGGACGAGCGCGCAACGCCAACATTCGGAAGGCACGGAATATGCGCTTATGTGACGAACGGTATATATCGTGTGCCGCTTTATAACGGCGTGCACTGTTGCACCTAACCGCTGAGGCCGGACGTCGAACCGTCGCTTTGCGGCACCCTGCCGGGCCGAGGCCATATGTTTCAACTCCACTCCTCCCCGGTCCACCGGTCGACAAAGCCGCCGAGCAGCAGCCAACGGAACCCGCAGCTCGCACCCCGGCGTCCCGTTCCCGAAGCGTTATTCTGCGGGGTGACTTCCGGGGGGTGGTTCTCCCGCATGTTCTGTAGACGAGGCGGGGGCCATTTATTGAAACCCGCCTCAGGGTGCGATGAGGCCGATAGGGCCGTGTACACCGTGTTTTCTGCATGTTGCAGCTTTGCAGGGCTGTATAGGCTTACCTGTTTGTATAGTTTCGTTACCTTTTTTTCTTCTTCTTTTGTTGTCTATATGTCATTGGTAGGGGTCTGGAACCTGCAGGCTAGCAAACCGGGCTTTCTTTCTTTATGCTTAAACCCACTGCTTCCCTCCTCTATCCCTCTCTATATCTCTCTACACTCCCTGTTTAGCTTAGTTTCATTTCTCCAGGGCTCCGGTTGCCCGATACTTCCCAACTACTGTTCACATTTAGTTTTTTTGCTTGCTTTCTTTTGCTAGCATATGTACGCGTATATGTATGCATTTTCTTTTTCTTTTTTCTTTGTCTATACTGACGCCAGCTTGCACAACAAATGGGACAGGCTGGAGAGGAAATAAAGGCATTGGGAGGTGAATGGGAGCCTCTCTGCTTTAGGGCGGGTGAGGATAGGTCTAGAGATTTTGGGAGGTGGAGATGGAAGCGGTGTAAGCATTGCGAAAGACGCATTGTTTCCAGTTTTGGCCCTTGTCTCGGCTAGATCCCGGAGGAAGATTGTCGCGGTGGTATGGGGGCAGAGGGTGAAGCTAGGCGGGGTTTGTTGGGAGTTAGGCGAGGGGGGGGGTTAAGGGTGGACTATGCTGATGCTCTGAGCTGCGGTCGTCGCAGTTCTGCCTCCGCGCACCAGTACAGAGGCGTCAGTCTCATGGTGACCGCGTTGTTCTGTCGCGTCCGAAACAACGGCTTCGGTTTCCACCATTGCTCTTGAGGGCTGACTGGGCTTTCAACAAACATTCCGCGCAGCTGAGAAGCTGTGCGGAATGTTTGTTGTTATATGTCTTTTTTTTTTTTTTTTCTGCGGATATCGTGTTTTTCTTGCACCAGGGGGCGCAGAAGGTGAGGGAATCGATGTAGCAGACTTCAGCGATTCCTTTAGCCTTTGAACTCATTTACTGGGATAGCAATGATCCACAAAGTTATTATATATCAAGAAATTTGTTATTACAATGCTGGCTACATGGCCTAAATTGGAAAAGGCGAACAATGAAAGGTTCCTATTAAAGTAATCGTATTAAAAGAGGACCCACAGAAGTAACAAGAACAGCTTATAGGAAACTGGAGCGCCTTAAATCGCGTTATGTCACTCGCGCAATGAGTTTATGAATAGCAGCGACACCACAGTACCATCGCGAAGCATGATATAATGCGAGACTGCCTGGTCTGAGTGCGCGTTTTGTGCGTACGTGGGTACGTGCTGCGTATACGACTCCGTCTCGCATCATTATTATAGCTTGGCTTGTTTCATTGATTTGTGCGTCTACGTGGATGCCGTACGTCTTTTTATAGGAGCACGCATCGATTATATGTTACTCGTGTAACCCAGAAAAGCAAGTCGTCGCGGTACCTGGGTCGCATTCGCGATTGATCAGATTCGTAAGGAGGGGGGGGGGGGGGTGGATTTAAATTTACCTTTGCTTGCATGACGTGACGTCCACGGCGACGTCACGTTCGCAGCTGGCACATCAAATAACAGCGCGCCGAAGGCGATATATCCGTATGTTATCGGTCCCTATCTGTTATCGCAACCATGAACCGCTTGCTTAAATTTTTGGCACACTTTGTTCAGTATTATATGGGTACTTGAAGGGAACCGCATATTTGTAGCGCGCATGTTCATTTTCCCTTCTTGTTTTCTGATAACGAAATCATGCCGAATGGCAGATATAGATGATAACGGCGTCGCGGCTATGTTCGAGCCAGTCACGTAATTCCGTAAAGAATCGACGGTGAAATGGTTCTTTTACAAAATGCGACCGCAGTTTACTTTAGTGGATATACGCGCTGTCGTCTTTTTCGTCACTACCGCGCGTCGCAAGTTACACGACAGCCATGGCGTGCCGCGCGCCCATAGTTTCGTGCAATTACTAGAGGGAATTGTGTCGCCAGTATCTACGTTATAGTTACAAGCAGGGCAGTATCAGCCGGCATGTGAATGATTGGGTATAGTATACATGGATTTGCCTAAACTTCGTCCGTCTGATTTGAAAATGGCTTGGTGACTTTGCAAAGTGATAATTTTTTAAGGAAGTACGTACTGCGCTATAAGTAATGAAGTAAACATTAAGATTGACCGATGACAGAATTCGAACGCAGTACCTCTACCACAGAAGCCCGATATTGAAACCATTACGCCACGGACGCGTGGACGAGTGGAAACACTGCAATTAGCAGCGATTATGCGTGCTTACAGAGTCTTATTACCGTCTGCATTAAAAAAAGTGTAAATTGCTTTGAAATTTAGTCGAATTTAGGCCCAGATAGAGCGTAATAAACCGAGTCCAGAAAAACGTCTGAAGCTCCAAGCAGGAAGATCATACAAATCCATGCACTACCCAGCATTCCCACGGTGATTGAACGATCGCAGCGCCAGAGTTCCCTCTAGCGATTATTGTAGGAAACTCTATGGCCGCGTGCCATGGTGACCACGCGCGCAGCCCCGCGATCTCGAAGGACATTCGACAGCTCTTATAGACTTCCTTACAAGTATACGCAGAGGGACGAACAACGCATGCATGCGCTGAAAGTGAGGGTTGCCGATTGGGGGAGGCGGCACCTTTCTCGGAGAGAGAGAAAACTTTATTGAACTTGGAAGACGCGTCGGGCGAACAGCGCCCATGAAGTACTATGGATAACGAAGTTTTGTTGTGGGGGTCTGATCCCAGCAAAGTTTTATTTCCGCAATGACCATGTTTTTTGGTCAAGTGGCTGAGTTCCTTTCGAGAAAACATGCCGAACCGTTCATAACCCGTAATTCCCGTGATGCCACGCTTAAATGGTGGCGCCGTTTTTGCCCACGTATAGTCGAAACGAACTTTTGTATACGGTATGTATGTACGTATTACTTTCTATATACAGTCGAACCGGGATATATCGAACTCGAATGGTCAGCCTTATAAGGTGTAAAGCCGCTTCCGCTATAGACAATACTACTACAGTCGAACCCGGATATATGGAATCTGAAGGGGACCCCAAAAAAGTTCGATATATAGGTAATTCGATATATAAAATAAAAATTTTGTGCAAACATTTTCAAGGGGATTTTACTGCTGTTCGTTATACGCAGTAATTCACTATATGTGGGTTCGATTGTTATGTCCGGGTTCAACTGTATACGTGGCTTTTTTATGTTCGCTTGGCTTCTATGCGGCGCGAAGTGTTTGGGGACCGCGAAAACGCGCATGTGAGAATGTTTTACGTTGCGCCGACACTCGCTGTCGACGCGAAACGAAGGAAGGCCGTGCTTGTCGGCACGAACGCCATCATCCGCGGCAGTGCTGCTGCCTCCCGCCGTGTCGACAGGCGTATGGCCGCGTCAGGCAACCTCGCCTGTCAGCGGGTCTCGCGCTGACGCCGTTGTTGTATTATACCGCTGTTTTGACTCTGGCGTTCTTTCGTCCCCCTGCGAAGGGTGCGCGCGCGCGCGCGCTGAGCTCCCTTCGCGAAGGTCGATTTTTGTTTCTCGCACTAGCTGGTGTGTACAGAGGTCAACACACTTGTCTAGAACACACTACTGAGGGGCAAAAGCAGCTACCGAAGCTTGAGCCGACCACCAGGTCGAGAGAAATCAATGGAAACTGTAGATTTAGTCACGCAACCTCATATACAGCCGGTTTTGTGCCACACGTCACGTTCAGATATCGCCATCGCAGTCCCGAGAACGTGGTTCGCGCGTTCTAGAGAAGTGTGTTGACCGCTTGCTGTGTATAAGTGCGTATACGTCAGGTTTCATGCTCGCGATAACAGCAAGCGAGCGTGCCGCTCCCAAGAAACTTCCGGTCACGTGCCTTATTAGGTTTATGCTTTAAAACGCATGATTGCTTCTTTGCCAGTTACATTCAGCAGCTACGTCAGTGGGCAAAACCGGAAGCCGTGCAGGGCCTATGTTTGTAATCAGTGAAACGGTCTATACGTCAGGTTTGCGGAGTTGAATCATGACGCGACGACAATAACACGCATGCATGCACTCGCATGCATGCGCGAATCATGTATACAGCCCTTGCGAGAAGTCCGCGGAAGCCACTTGACAGCAGGACGGTTAGAAATGGCGGGCCCAAAGTTTGGCTGACGCTGTCAACCTTGCGGTGAGAGTTTGGTTTCTGCGCCTGCGCCATGGTGGCCTGCCGAGTCAGCGCCATTCGCGGCGACTGCCGCACGGATTACGCAACGTCAGGTGGCACAAGAGGCAAGCCTTTAGTTATCCGTCGCTTCTTCTAGTGATATGTCTCCGAACATATTCTGTTCTCCGAGAGAGTTTGCTGTGTGGCCTATATACTTGTCACATGATGTATTTAGAACGAAAACAGCGCTAACGTGTTAGTTGATCTTGTTTTAAATAGCCTGCCCCGGCGTGCGCTTTAATGCGAATACTTTAGCACTGGTGAAACCTCTCTCTTCCTTAATTTAAAGCTCGAACTTGATGGGGTGCGGTATTGTATATGGCCGCTTCCAGGGATCACCGTCACACGATGTTGCTACGGAAGCCGATGTGCAGATAGGCTATATGTGTCGGCGTAGGTGAAGACGACGCAAATCCCTTGCGCGAGCTCTTCGCATTGATAAGCGCGACACCCCGTTTCCTTCCACGGGAGAGGAAGCGTGAACAATAGGCAAGCGGCCGTGCAAGAAGTAACGCGTGCAAGAACCTTTGCGGGATGCCTCGCTTTCGCATCATACTCAGCGCCCGCGTCTGTACAATATACCAGTGAAATAAACATTGGGAGTCGAAATATATTCGCGATTCTGCTTTCCGGCCTCGGACGTGTACATATATGTACACCGAACGTTTGAGCAGAGTCTTCCGCGGCCCCCCCGCCCCCGCCTCCCCCCTTTCACGCCTTATTCGAGTTCACACCCAGCTCTCATTTGCGCTCGCCTTACCGCTATAGTTTAACGGCAGTAGCATACAGGCCTCTTCTTAAGCTAAGTGACCGGTGCCGTTGCATGAACTAATTCCAGTTGTGGGAGGCTAAGGCCCCGCTCTTGCGATCTGTAGACGCGATATTGAAGAAGAACGAAAGGTCGAGTCGGAACACTGAGGAGTAAATTATGCACCCTATCTCACTAATTCTGTGCAGTAGAGCGAGATCTACGCTTGTCGCGCCGGGCAGTTGCAAATGGGAAGAGAAGCCTTTCCACTGTCCACCGCTGATATCCACCGGTTCGCCCCATCGCTTGGATGACAGCGATTAGCGGTGCACTATATGCGCCCGTTTTTCTTGCTTCTCTAATACTATCTACGCGGACGCGCTAACTACGGTTAAGCTGCAGGACAGTTGTGGCCTTGTTATGATCACTTAAAATAACCCAGGGCCACGCCCTTTCAGCCAACCCGTCCGCCTTTCCTCTCGTTAAACTTAATTCTCTCTTTAGAACGGAAACAGCCGATATAATGCTTAACGTTGCTTTGGTTGACGAAATATCACGGACACCCTCGCTTTTGTTTTACCTAAGGCGTTAAAATTCAGGTCGTCCTAAGCACAAAGTGCCAGTTGACCGCTTCGCACACAGGTTAGATTTCTTGCGGGACGTTCCGTGAATGTGGCAAGCTGTAATTTAAGTCCCTATCTTAACCCTGTTTAACACCTACCCACCGTAAGCCAGTTCAGATTATTGCTGGTTGGCTGATGGGACCCGTACACCTCTCGCGGCTTGAAAAGTAGTTGGGCGGTACTTTTAAAAATCTCGCGCGCTTGCTCTAGCCCGAAAAAATTTAAGCCACAGCAGCTATCGTCATGGAAAAAAATCATTTCGGTGTTTCTCTATAGGCTCTACAACTTCTACATAGAAGGTCATAGAAAATCGTTTAAATCAATGCTTCAAAGTTGGTTAATTAATTGTTCTTAATTACACCAGCTCATAGTAAAAATACATTGAATTGCTCAAGAGGACAGCGAACAACATTAAGTAGCTTGCATTCCTGCAACTCGCGCGAGTTTTTTTTTTTTTTTTTTTTTTTTTTAATTTGGGCCGAGTTAGCAGAAACACCCTGTATAGGGGGCAGATTGGCTGATCACAGCCTCCCGACTGAACGAAGTCTGCGAATCTTTAATGAACATCAACACTTATATTGAATCCTCAACTAATTTTCAGTGTTTTTCACCGATCTTTGAAGCGGTGTTTGGCATCCACTGTCGTGTTTTTCGGTTTCTAAGGAATTGGCAGGCCTGCACCCTGAGGCTTGCCGAACTCTCTCGTGGTTGATGAGGGCCGCCTCTCTCCGCTGCATCGCGTGGAATTCGCGAAGCGGAGTATATGCTAAATAGTGAGCGCAGAACCAAACAAACAAACAAACAAAGAAAAAAGAAACCGTAAATGTGTGTCAAAAATGGGAGCGGAGGCCTTGTCGTAGGGAGGACTGTGCCTTCCGCCGTGCTTCCTATAGCATTACCGCACGCACATGCCGTCAGCGCCGCAGATGGTGAGAAAAAAAAAATAAAGAAATAAAGAAAAACCGCAGCGCGCCCTGAAGCTGCGCGAGGAAGACCTGGATCGGAAGTGCGCCGCGCGGCTGTCGACGGAACCGGATAAGTGGGGCCGTGCGCTGCATGAGATCGCAGCGAGAAAGACCTGGCAGCACTGCATGCCTTCACCGTGTTCGTCGTGTGTGCTCGCTCGCACAAACGCGCGCGGCCCGGCCGCAAACGCAACATGCATACGTCACCGACCTCTCCGGTGGGGCCCCTTCGTCTCCCAGCCTTGGCCCCCTTCCGTCCCTGTATACCTTTACCACACCTCTCTCTCTATATTTTAGCTTCAATCGCCGCTGTGGGACGCCTGTGTAGCTCCGTTTCTCTTCACGTAGATGTCTACGGTTTTGTGGCTTTCAGTGTGTGTGTGTATATATATATACCGTGGATGTCTGAACATCAATCTCCACGGGAGGCCTTGAAGCTTCCTTCCGCTCGGCAACGACTTGGAAGTAAGGCGCCCGCCCGCCTAAAGTTGCGGGGAATGGATTCTTTGAAAGAAACAGCAAGAAAGTAAGAGAAAAAAAACAATGTTTTAGTCTAAAGTATGATGGTGCGAACTTCAGCAAGGCCAGAAAACAAGACAGAGCACGCCCGGGGGTTTCAATGCAACTTTCTTTATTTACTGTCGTATTTGCGCGGTCGAACATGTAAACACCGTATCGGTAGCGAAGATTCGTGTCGGCGCTCTATTGCTGGGATTTTATTCCTTTTCTCTTCGCATGCATGCTGCACTGTGCGTGTGTGCGTGCGTTCGCGTACACTGCAAAATAATTTACACCCTTAAAAGAGAAAAAAAGATGTAAATGTGTCTATAACTCACACTTTTACACTCTATTTGGGTGTAAGGGTGTGAGCTATAGACCGATTTGCACCCTTGCTCACGTTTAAGGGTGTAAATTATTCTAGTGTATTCGACATTGCCGTGCCCCACCAATCTGCAGTTTTCCATACTGCGTAGAGCGTGTCGCGTTTGTTGCTGTTCTTCTGCAGTGCAGCTTTAGAGCTGCATATATATACTCCTTTCTGTCACTTATACTTTTGCACACTAGAACGCGTAAGGCGCACACGATTCCGTAACGATGCAAACTAGATGTATACGTGAACAGCAAGATAAACGGTAACTATAGGTCTGTATGTACGACGCTGCGCTCCTATAGTTTCCGGAATGAGGGTGCTCGTAAAGCACTCCGGCGCGATTATGAGGTTTTGAGAAGAAAGCAAACGGAAGCTATATCTTTCTCTCCTGGCTACTGGACGCACAAAAGCGCTCTCGTGTCGCGCGCAGTCGTTTACCCCATCATATAGATATGCGAACAGCCCCCCCTTCCCGTCTCATTTCTTTTCTTGTTTCTTGAACGAATCGCCTTTTGTGCAGACAGTGCACTCCCATTGCTCCGTGACCCTTTTCTCTGGGAGCGCCGTAATTTTACTGCCCGGTCGAGCCGTCCTCGGCTGAGGTCGGTCGTCAAAGCCCAACTTCCGTTATCGGCTCCGCGTATAGCTTCTCTTTTGTCTCGGCGGACCGAACAACGCCGGGAGGGTTGAAGCAAAGAGAAAGGAACGATTGCTTTACGACCTCATCTGCCGCTATCTCGTTTTGGTGCCCCCCCCCCGCCCCCCGCCCTCAGGGGAAACCGTCGCTTCGCGCCGGCTGCAGTCAATATAGGCGTTAAACGCAGTACAGCCCGCAGCGTCCGAAATTGATTGCCGAAACAGTCGCCGCCGCCGTCTCTTTGCATATAATGGGAGGAGGTGGAAGAGGTTTTTCCCGTCTCCCTGTTGACTCGTCTTTTTGTGTTTGCGGTATTCACAAACGTTATCCGATTGATTTCCCGTTTTTGTTAACCCTTCGCTTCTGTAACTGGAAGTCGTCGGCGCTTCTTTCCGTCGGCGCACCCAACTGGTCTGAGCAACTATACGGCGCCCGGTCTCCTGTCTTTTAAATTTTTTTTCCAGAGAACGTTTTGGCCACTTCGGAACGTTTAAGCGACGCCGTTGGCTCTGGTGCAATTATACGACGACCGACGGTTTGACGGCGCGGCGTCGGATTGCTTCCGCTCTACGTGCTCGCCGATGCCTTTATCTCGTCGACGCGAAGTTCGGGTGACGGCCTCGCCTGTTGCTGTCCCGTTGGCTCTTCCTCGCTGTGGAATCTTGATAGAGAGAGAGAGAGAGAGAGAGAGAGAGAAATGAAAGCAAATGCAGATAAGTTCAGTTGATCTAGTCCCGTTGGCTATGTCTGCATGTGCGAAGGAAAGAGGTAGCGAAAGGAAAGCGAGTGAGTGTGAGGGGAGGTGCGTTGAGCCTCTGTGTGAGCATGAAGGCCTGTGAGTTCAATTGGGCGTGTGTGAATGGGCGTGGGGCCAGAAAGGAAATGCTGGTGATTGAATGTGGGTGAGGGCCCAGTCATCACCTGGAAGCAAGCGATCACAAGTCTGACATACACAGAGAAATTGGACTAATGCTAATTGGCAAGTTTTATTTTTGGCAGATCCCGAACTTCTGTAGTGACCACAGCGAAGGCGCAACGCACTTTCCTTTCCTCTTTTACATTTCTTTTTCATCGTTTTATGGTATTCGCTGTAACCATGTAAATGAAACAGAATATTTAATGTAAAAAAAATTAAACAGTTGCCAGTTTGTCACTAGCCCGCGTCACGTGTCTGTGTTGTGATCGTCAGCTTCGCGCTAAGCTTCTTTGGAAAAGATGCACCGCTAGCCCAACTAGAAGCATCTACTCATGCAAAAAAACTCTCGAAGATACAGCAAATTTTGCTCGCAGACATTAGCGCTCCTAATAAGCATTAGTGGTATGTACAACGAAATCAGTTTAGATCATTTAACTCCCGTCTCGCACTGTCGGCTAGCAAACCGGATTTTTCGTTCTTTCGTCTCTCTAAACGCACACGCATACATAAAGCAACTAATTTTAAGCACGCTCGCAAGCACACAGGCTACATTGCATACGTACACGAGCATAGTATACTTCTCCGAACTTCTCTTGCACTCTTAGATTTCCAGAATGCCACGAGCTCCTCCCTCAGGGGCATTGCCATTTTTTTTTTTCGCGATACCACTGTGACACTGCTTCATCAGTTGAACTAACAGTCGGCTTTCCGTTCGGCTTTTCCTAGGGCAGCTTTCCCGCACTTTCGAAAGGGCGTGGCAGTGGAGTGTCTGGATACAGCCTGCTTCTCGGGTTCCTTCGAGGCGTCTTGTTCGCGCAGTCGAACTGTGGGAAAGGGGCAACTGGCACTTTGCGACTTGGGCTTTCCCTGCGGCGATGTGGATGGCTTTCGAGGCTGTTGGCTTTTCAGCGCCTCGTGTGGGCTTTTCTGTGTTCTTTCGTGCTCGTCACCTATAAGAGACTATATTATAGAGAGACTCGCCGTGCACGTGCGTTGTATGAGGGAGAGGGGTAGAAAGGAAATAGAGAGAGATAATAGGAAATGGCGAAGAGAATGCGAGAGAGGGAGCGGTGCCGGTTGAGGGAGAGAGCGTCTTCGACCGCCAGTTGGCGCCACTTGCCTTGCCCGCTGGCGTGAGGGTGAATGCTTTATGAGCCTTCCTCTTCTTGGGGTTGCCTTCTCGCGCGCTGTAATTAATGACTTAAGCCTCCTTTTTTTTTTTCTTCGTTTCCCATAGGTTCGGGCGAGGGTGTGTGGAAGGGTTCCGGTCACGATGCCGCCTAATTGTCCTGCTCGGTAGCATCCCCGAGTTGCGCGAACCCTCCCCCTAACGCTGCCTGGCTCAATCGCCCTCTGCAGTTTGCGGTATGAATATGAAGAAAATTGACGGGCGCAGCTAGTTGGAATGCGGTCAGCGATTCAACCGGTTGTATAACAGCTTGCCGCGGAGCAATATCCGGGCTGGAACGGTTGCGTGAGGTTTGGCGTCCTTTGTGAGTTAGCCAGTCAGTCAGTCAGTCTGTTCGCTCATTTCTTTCTTTCTTGTTTGTTTCTTCGGTGATTGGTCTGTTCGCCTACGCACTTCAAGTTTGGCCCACTGGTCGTTTCTTTTATGGCCTCTTTTCAACCGTGGATCACTGCCTGTCTGCAAAGCAGAAGGCGCATGGTACTACTAGTGGTTCGAAATAAGACTTGCAACGCTTCAGAAAGACGGCCGCTCCGCGGCTACTGCAAGTTGATGGTCCTTAATGGAACATGGAAGAAAAATGCTGGTTGCTGCATTCAGTTGTTGGTATGACAGACCGTACGACAGACCGCACGCCGAATCGCACTTCAAATCGTAAGAAGCACTTGCTGATGTTTCCCTAGCTGGTGCGTATTTGACATTCTGATAATGTGCGAGAACACTCAGACCGCGAAATGACGTCCGTAGTCATTTTATTTTATGTTGCGGTGCGTCGGGTTTTACCGTTAACATCCTTGCAATGAATGTATACTGTTTACTAACATAGTCATTGTCATTGCTGCAACTGATCTAACGTAGCACAACTGTTCCTGATGTTCCATCTGACAGGGTTAAGCTGTGGTTCCTTTCAAGCCAGCCGTGAGACTATAGAACCGGCTACTAATCCTTCCGTGATCCTTTCATTCAGCCTTCGTCAAGCACAGGGGGTTTAGCGGCGGACAATGGAAGGGCGGCTTTTCTAGATCTATACGGTTTATTCTTGGCTGGCTCGACCAACTTTCGCTGCACTTTAGGTATACCTGTTGAGACGAGCGCTCCATCTCACTGTGGTTTTGTGTAGTGTCGAGAAACCTAAATGTCGCGTCAGCCAACCAGAACTGAGCACGGGAACTGCTCGTCGTTCGTGCACTGCCAATCGCGCTGTGCCGGGCATCGGCTGAATGGAAGGATTGGCGGGACAGGGCAATTCTTCCTTTCTCCGCGACACATGGTTTGGTGTACTGGTTGCTGATCGTCTGACATGGCCCTCCTCGCTACGTGTATGCTATACGTCTCAGTGAATCTGTGCGCTTCGTAAAACCGCAACCAATTGATGCCTTGGAAATAGACTGCTGTCACTCTCGCTTTACGCCTGTGGTTTGTCACCCTATATGTCATCTTGCATCCTCCCTATAGTTGGTAATTTCCGAGCGCCTTCCGCTGTATGCTGTACATGCGACTGGCAATTCGGTGCTTCACATAGGATGGATGGATGGATGGATATGGACGGGTTTATATGACTGCGCCCTCTTAAACGGGACGGTGGCAAGTGCCACCGATGATTATCATCGTGATTTCTTACGGCTTTCACCTTTGAAACGGGCTGGCGACAAGTAGCCGCTTAGCCTGCGTGAGCCAAGCAATAACGACTGATGATGCCTTGGAAATAGACTGCTGTCACTCTCGCTTTACGCCTGTGGTTTGTCACCCTATATGTCATCTTGCATCCTCCCTATAGTTGGTAATTTCCGAGCGCCTTCCGCTGTATGCTGTACATGCGACTGGCAATTCGGCGCTTCACATAGGATGGATGGATGGATGGATATGGACGGGTTTATATGACTGCGCCCTCTTAAACGGGACGGTGGCAAGTGCCACCGATGATTATCATCGTGATTTCTTACGGCTTTCACCTTTGAAACGGGCTGGCGACAAGTAGCCGCTTAGCCTGCGTGAGCCAAGCAATAACGACTGAAAGTTGAGGGTAGGGATTCACGCATACTCAAGGAAGGCGTACAAACGCAGACAGAAGGAGAAAAAAAAAAAAAAGAAGAACGGCGTTCGTGTCGTTCTTCGCGTTCTTTCTTTTGTCGGAGTATGCATGCCTGTTTTTCAGTAGTTATCAGGTTTTAGTATATCTATTGCAGTCGACAATCTTGCCTATCTACTTTATCTTGTAAAGTTACCTATTCTTGTTATGACCCCGACCCCATCTCTTCCCTGTTTTTTTGTTCTTTTTTCCCTACCAATGCTCTTAAATCTTACCTCGACCGCTGACCGTGCAGTTGCGCAACCGATCAGAACGCGCGGCCTCCTGTCGTAAAGTATTATGTTGCCGGTACAGTCTTCACACCGTGCGTCAGCTAATATCGTCCCTGTAACAGCTTCGGCGGCTACGCAATAGGAGGTTCTTTTCGTCCCTCACATAGCCGTATTGAGTTGCATTTCATTGCCGTTATCGCCTGCCAAGACTTACATCCTGTCTTCCAACTTTCCCTCCCTCTCCTCCTCCTCCTCTTCATCCTCCGTTGTCACTTCCTTTACACGGCTCCCCAGCGACTCTGTGAACGTGCCGGCGTTTTCAAAGTGGACGATCGTGAGCCCACTCCCCAGATCGTCGACAGAGGGCGCGCACGTAGTAAAAACATTTCGGATTCTTCTGGCCTCTTCTTCTTCTTTTACTGCTACTTCTTTTCTCGTCTTCTTCTCGTCCTACGTGTGCGGTAGCGTTGGCATCTCTCGCAACGGGAGCCCCACCCCTCACCCCTCCTATGCACCGTCGGGATGCCACCGGATAGCTCTTCTTTTACGACTGGACGTGACCGCTGTCCCGGCCCGTGCGTGCGAGATCAGCCGAAGGGAGAATGAATTCCCCGACGCCTCACTGCATGCCCGAACACGCGACGTATTCTTTCTTTATGGCGTGCTGGGCCTTGGTTTTGCAGACGTGAGGAGGGCGTGCAGTTTCCTATACAAAAACTTACACTAGAGAGAACTCAGGCGGGAGTGTCTATACGCGGGAGGTGCAAGTATGCGGCGGTTAAGAAACCAGTACGCGGAACAGTAAAATTTTGTTGCTGGGCGAGGCGGTTGAATACTGAGGAATGCATTATTAGCCCTACAATGACAGTAATACTTGGGAAAGAGGGAGAAGAAAGAAACAGAGCGGGCGCTATAACGCTCTATTTATTTATTCTCCCTCCTTCCTAAGGACATTCTTTCCTTGTAGGGCTAATATGCATTCCTCTGTATGCGGAATAATGCGTGGTAAGTACATGGATTTGCCTAAGCTTCGTACTTCAGGCCTCGAACAACGTTTTGAATTTGCAGTTTAATGATAAAAAAACAATAAAAAATATATACATTTGTCCCACAACAACACCTGAAAAAAAAATGTTTACATTATTTCGGCCGTACCTTGTCCCAAAACATTTATCGTCATCCGTCTTGTTTCGTTTCCTTTCTTCAAAACTATGCGCCCGCCATACTCTACTGTCAAGGATGCTGTGTCAGGCCTGATAAAGCACGTGTCGTTTGTAATCTGGAAGTATACCGGGCACGCAGCGTTAAAGAAAGGAAAGGCGCGCAAGGTAGATGACGATTATCGTTAGGGGACAAAGGTACGCCCGAAAGCGTGCAAACTAGTGTCGCTATAAGGCATCCTATATAGTAGCCGAATGGTCTTAATGTTGCAGAGTTCCCTCTTATCATTTTTCCAGTTATTTTCTTAGCAAAACGTCGTTTTAAGCGTTGAAACACAAAAGTAACTGGAACGCCAATGCATTTCTTCGCAAAGTTTCGGAATTATTATCTCGAAACTGGTGTCATCCTGAGAATTCGTTTCAAGTGGATCCACCTTGCGAACTCCACGGCTAGAATTTGTAAATTTCAATATGGGCCATAAGGTAATTAGCTAAAAACTTAATTAGGGAATTTTTGTTGGTTAGTCGATTATGCATTTCAATTTTTTGTGCAAGTAATGTCCGCCTCTTCGAGTAGACTAGCTCATGAACTAGAATTGTGCTATCTGCTACAGGCAACCTTTAACAACTGTTGAAAGTGTTGGAAACACCCTGTATAATAAGAGGAGGAAAGAAATGGGGGTTAGCCAGAGGACATCTCCGGTTCGCTTACCTGTGGTATAAGATCGTCTACACAGTTCGAAGTCTAGCCAGCGAGCAGTCCTGGACAGCAGCTGTAAATTCTAGGCGCTGTAGAGCTGCAACTGTACGCAGTGCAGTAATACCTCGTTATAACGAAGTTGAAGAGAAAGCCTGTATTACTTCGTTATTCATTACTTCGCTATATGCATTATTGCGTGTTCTGCAGTATAAACCTCCATGGGGATTTCAATTGGAATTTTACTTCGTTATATCCATTATTTCGTTATAACGACGGTTGACTGTATATCGTAGTGCTAGCAACTGTGATGGCAGCCGTTGCCGCGTCAGTCCGAAGACAGCATAATCTACTTCCACTCAACTTGGTGACAACAGCATTGAACAAGGACTGAAAGATGAAGAACCAGTGGACACGCGCTGGTTCTACTTCCTTCCTTTGCTGCTGGTGATTTTAATGGGTCGTTTCTAAACTTTCGAATTTGCCGCCCTATACCATGCGCTATATTATATTTACTCCTCTGCGGTGTGTCGTTTGACTTGTAGCGTAGTTATGTGGGTACCGGTCTTGAAAACCGCAGCTGGGTTCCTATTTCAATCTGGAGAGAGATCACGTTCGGCTTTCTGTGTCGTCCGGCACGTGATTTTCTCTTGGTACCGAATGGACTTGCGTGCAGGCCGCGACCGTTGCGGCGTCAATCTGAACATAGAGCACGTTCGAGTTTCTCCGCCTGCTACTTCGGTTCAGCCGCATTGTTTGTTTGTTTGTTTGTTGTTTGTTTGTTGTTTGTTTGTTTGTTTGTTTGTTTGTTTGTTTGTTTGTATTGGCTGGCTGGGTGGGTGGCTGGTTTTTCTTCAGAAAGTTGCTCGGGTACCCCGAATAATCTTTTTTATATCTGCGGGAAAACTGCGGGGTTGTTGTGGTCACGAACCCCGTATGGTATTCGTGGGCCATGCTTTTGTGATCTGATGGATGGATGCCGACATTTCGGCGCATCGCGTCTTGCTCTCTTTCTTTTCTTTTTAGGATATATGTGCGCTGTGAGGGCAGAGTTCCACTGAGAAACGTGCAAATTTTTGGGAATAAGTGAGCGATATTTGTTTCGCATTTAGCCCTTCTCGGCAAACCAAAACGAAAAGAAAGTATAATGTGTGGTAACTGAATGTGTGGATTGATTTGAATGTTATTTCCTCCTGCACCATTCCATGTTTAATATCATGATTCTATATTTCCTCCTATGAGATTCGTTTATAGTTTAGTTTTGAAAGTGTAGTTCGTAATATTATCGCTTCTAAAATGTTTGGCAAGAAAAAAACAAACTTTTCTGCTAATGAATTCTTCGGGAAGTGCTTGAAAGAGTCTGGAGTGAGCTTCCCGAAATTGCACGTCCGACCCACTGGAGGTGGGATCTGAATGGAAAGTGTTAGCGGCGACAGCTGAACACTTCTCGAAATGTGCCGGACATAGAAAAGTTACATGCTTGTAGACAAGCAGGCGTATAGTGCTAGGCAAATAGAGCGGACGACTAAGTCATTCTTCACTGTTAACTGCTTCGAGCAACCATTTTCGCTAAGTAACTTGCCAAGTAACTATTAGAAACTTGCCATTCTTGGCAAATCTTGCCTTTAGAGAAAATTCGTGCCATTAGGCCTGCATTGAGAGTGATTTGAACGTCTACTACATCTTGGCGATGTCGATCTCTGTAGCTTCACTATATAATAACTACGTATTTATATATTATATCCACGGATTTATCGCCTTGAACGTTGCTCATATTCCTTATTGCTGTGGCTTTGCGACTGTAGCCATAACCTCCGTGATTGTGCGGCGCGGACTGGATCTCAGAGGCCATGCTGCAGCGAACTGACGGCCACAGCCACAGATCGAGACTCCCTCCTGCATCCCTTCAATTTCTCTCTATAGCGAGGTCTTCGCTCAACCGAAGAGCGATAGCCCGTTTGTTACAGATTCGCACGAGGCGATGGTCAGGGCCATTTCGTCTTGCTTTTCTGTAGCACACATTACGTATATGACAGGACTGTAGTTTGAAGGCCTCGTTAGCGGGCTTCTTTATTGTTCTCGTTCCCGCCTAACGAGGGTTGTTCGTGATCGTAGAGATTTCTTCTCGCCCGTGTTATATACGTTTGTGCGTGTGTGCTTGCGAGTGGGTAACGTTATCTCTTGTTCGAACATCCATCTCGCGGTCAGTGGATGAATATATGTGCAGCGAGAGAGAGATATAAAAAAAAAATGCAGTAAAACGGTCACAAGGACGTTCGCGCGCGTCGAGACGGCGGGCTCGTTAGCGTCGATAACGCATCGCCGCAGTTGTAGAGCGGAGAGCCTTATCTGAGCGACGTATCGGACAAGCTGGAGAACTGGAGGCGGCGCGCGAAATCGATGGTTTCTCGCTCGCGGGACCGGCCGGCTTTCCGCTCCGGCCCCGCCCCCCGGCCTGAACTGCGCTCGACGCGTGTTCTGCGCGGTCATATGCATGCGTGAATACATTTCTTGCTTGCTCTCCTTGCTCGTCTCTTCTATCGCATGGACGCCTGTATGGCTCATCACCCTTCGTGGCTCATTGTGTGCACTGTCGACTCATTTGCCCTGAATCCCAACGCGCTGGCTCAGTGGCTGAATTCTTTTGCTGCTGAACAAGAGGTCAGGGGTTCGATTACCGACCTCGGCGGCCGCGTTCCGGATGGGAGGCGGGCTTTTTGTGTGTTAAAGAACCGCAGGAGGTGGAAATTTATCCGGAGCACTACCCACCATGCACGGCGTCTCATAGTTCACTGTGTTGCATTGGGACGTCAATCAATCAATCAATCAATCAATCAATCAATCGGCAGCTGTCCTGAATTGACTGAAGCCTGGGCTTTCCAGTAACGCGCGAAGACGTGCGACGTGTCTAAAAGATTGCTTCGACTTTTCAAACTCAGATAGAACCTGTAAGGAAGCTTGCTGGACGCGACTGTTGATAAGATAAATCAGTTACAGTATCATACTAAAGCAAGGGCTTCGTACATCGGTACTCATTCTCAATCAAGTAATCTTTGTGAAAGCCAAAGATTACCTTATGCCTGCCAATCAGGCTATTGACTGGCCTGGTTCTCGCGAATCGAGACATCAAACGGTATTGTACAGCAAAAGGCACCAGCTAATCAGAATCACGTCTCGCGTGGGCATAGTTTAGATAAGCGCTGAGACACCTTGCCATAGCTCCTGCGCTTCGTCGTGATGATGGAAATTATTGATTGATTCATGCTGTTTAAAATCCAAAGTTATCGCGCGAGGATGTAAATGACGCCTTTTTTTTAATTCAGACCATCTGGTGCCCTTTGCGTGCACCCACACAAGAGTTCTCGCATTCCGGAACCCATCGTAGTGCTGCAGGGAATCGAACACGTGACCACGTGGTCAGCAAGAGAGAGGGATATAAGGAAGGCAGGGATGTTAACCAGTCAAGAGTCCGGTTTGCTACCCGGCCTATGCTGGGGGAAGGGAGAAGGGGAAGGGAAAGAAGGGAGGGAGGGATATCAAATAGATGCCATGTACTCATAAGCCAGCGGAGCGGGTTTGAGTAACTCTCTTTTCTCGCTGCGCGTTCGGTATACAGTTTCGAGGACGTGAAGTTATCGGTTATCTGATTATACACTATGCCTAAGCTGCTTGTGTACTCACGTTTCGGTGCTTCGACCGTGCTGCTCTGAACACAGCTGTTCACGCATGCGCAACAAAGGCGAAGCGGACGCGCAAACTGTGTAGCCGAACTATAGTAACAACCTGTCCCGGCCGGTCTATAACGGTATGCTGTTTAGTATGCTCTGGACCACTTTAGTCAAGCGAACGGGTCAAGCAGCGGCGGCGAACGTACGCGCAATCTGTAAATAGACGAACGCGGACCTCTCTGTAGCGTAGATAACAACGGCGCCGTGCAGGTTTCCAGTATGTGTATAAGCAAGCAGTTAGCCCCTACGCCGTCCGTGCTTGAGAGGTCAATTTGCAATTCAGATTTCCACTGCTCGTCAGTGCCGTGCTCTGCAGTCTACTGCGGTTTCTTTTGTCTTTCGTCTTGTCTTCTTTGGTACGCGTGCTCCGTTGGGCTCTTAATCGTTGGGGCGTAGGTCTTCTCTCGGTGCCGTGTGCGTGCGCGCTTGAGGTTGCCTATATTTGTCTGTCGATTATTTTCTTACGCGTTGGCCGTTCTGTTAGCGCCTGATTAAAATCGGCGCGCGTCGGCAGGAGCAGTTCGCGAATACAGTTTTTTTTTTTGCACTTCTTATTTTGCTGTGCGTTTGTTGTATATGATCGGGGCAGGAACTGGCCTGTGTAGTATATAGCACTCGGCGCTCGAACGCAGGTGTCCTGCCACTGTGTAGTAATCAATCTCCGAGTTTCTGATAATTAAAATTTCAATCGTGTATATTAGGTCCCCCCCCCTCGTCGCCCTCTACGAGAAATCGTGCTGGCGAAAATCATTATCCACGTGGCTCGCCTTTTGTGATCGGTCTCCTTTTTTTTGTATAGACTTTATTATGTTTCGCGGCAGGCACTTGTGTATGCGGTTCTTATTGACGCGTCAATGTGACGTCACATTTTGCAGTGTATTTAAAGATATATTTGGGCTCGTTTAGCGCAGATAAAGTTCTCAAAACTCGCTGAGTTGAGTACCTTGCGTTTTTTTAATTCATTGTAATCCATTTTTAATGAACAATTAACTAGACGTGAATAGACATGCACTGTCAAATACCTGAACTGATCGTAACTTACTAATAGAGCTTAACCTAATATTTATATCTAGTGTCCATTTAACCCCACAAAGTGCGAATACCATTCCGTATTAAGGAAATTTAGTACAACTTACTATTATTTTTTGGCCACGGAGAGCACATTCATATATAAAAAAGAATTGTCATTTTAGTATAGTAACTAATCAGTAAATTGTTTTCTGAACTATCCACAACTGTATCTTCGTTACGTCATATCATAAACGTTGCTATAGACTTAAATCAGAATTTTGAGGCATGAAACTCGGCGTTTCAAAAATGGTATACGTTGGGCTTTGTGGGGTTAACAAACAAGGAACACGCAGACCGAACTTGGCCAGTGAACTTGCTTTTGCTTAATCTTTGACTGTATATAGCTACGTGTCTTAATCTGGATTTTATCTCTTTTTCTCTTTTTTGCAGGTGAGTACTGTTCTCTCATGGTGGAAACAAGCCTGTTCCTACCAATTCTCCAAAGACAACGCCGGAGACTGCACATATAAGTTTCGCCTTGACGTTTCTATCTCGGACGCTGATGACGCTAGAATGAATTTTGTCGCTCTTGGAACTGCGCCGGCTGTACTGTATACCGTCGAACCCTTTCATAACGAAGGGCTTGGGCCTTCCGAGATCATTCGTTATCCAGGTCACTTCGTTTTAAAGGTCGAGCACCGCACAGCTCACAGTAGAACCGGTGCAGAATTATTCCTTCGTTATACAGGTCATTTCGTTGTATAGAGGCGTTCGCCTGTAGTATTAGCAGTGTTAAATCTGTCTTTGAGGCACGTGTTTACGTAAACTTTTTTCAGGCCGCTCGATCAAGAAAATGCAGGCTTTGTTTTAGGTAGCCAATAAACGAAATAAGAAAGTGACGTGCAGCGCTGAAACATTGAAACGCCAACAGCGAGGAACAAATTGGTTGAGCATTACAATAGCGTCTACTTGTGTCTCGTTCTTTCTATGTTGTCCATGGCCGCTGGGCGCATTTACACGTTCGTAATGTTCAGATATAGTTAAGCTGGAATGTTACACGTCTGCTGACGGAAAGTCTATTTCTCGGCCCAGATATGCTTTCGTTAATGTTTCAGGTGATTGTGAGAGGTAAACTGCGCGTGTAATATATTTTCCGAATCCGAATATAGCCTGCAATAATTTGCAGCAATAGAACCCAAATGGTAACAGATACAGGTAGACAAGTCCACGACGTGACATTTGCTCTGTAGAGTCATTTGATGCGGTGCGGAGAAGTGTGCTATTTCACCTGGTATTCGGGCTCTCTGGTATTTTAAAGCTAGACGAAACATGTGTACATATACGTGTCGGCTCGGCGCTGTGAGCCGCTGTTATTCCAGATGCGCAGTGCGTCGTAATACGATCACGGCTGGAAAGAGCAGCAGGGAACATGCCTTTGCTGAAAAAAGAAGAAAAACAAGACGAAAAAAAAAAGAAAGAAAGCCTGCTACACTCCGGGAGCGACCAACGTTGCGTGCATTCCTGCCGTATACACACGCGAGCGCGCAAGCACTTCTTTAAAGTTTTCCTAAGTTGTGAAGGGGTGTACGAGAAACTTTCGGCGTTCTTGCAGTTATCCGAAGCACATCTATAGCGTGCTAGAGCCATCTTGCGGGCCACTCGGTATCCGCGGGAGGCTACGTCTTTTAACGGCGAAATTCCCCACGCTCTTTCTGCGTAACTGCACATACGTACTACACCATACGGTAGCGCAACCCCTTTCGTGACGACTGCGTTCATGGACCTCCCGTTCTCGCTGGCACGTCGCGGCGAAGGAAACCGAATCCGAAATGGGTGGTCCCGTTAAAGTGCCGAGCAAGCTGGCGGTTTTATGCGCCGAGAGTGTGCGTGTCTGTGTGCGTTGGGTGTGTGTGGACATGCGTGCTGCGCGGTATGTACCCCATCGAGAACGTCGTTCCTCCCGGCTCGTCTTTCGCTCGATTTCGAAGCGAGCGAGTGAGAGCGTTCCTCCGGCGTCCTTGGAGCCTTGCCAGATGGTGCGAATCGACGCTGGCGGCAGCGCCGCTGGGTCGCCGTCGACAGGGCGCCGCTATATCGCCACGCCGCTACGCTCAGATGGAGTCACTGGAAGCTCAGATGGAGTCACTGGAAGCTCAGATGGAGTCACTGGAAGCTCAGATGGAGTCACTGGAAGCTCAGATGGAGTCACTGGAAGCTCAGATGGAGTCACTGGAAGCTCAGATGGAGTCACTGGAAGCTCAGATGGAGTCACTGGAAGCTCTGAGGGAGTCACTGGAGGCTCTGAGGGAGTCACTGGAGGCTCTGAGGGAGTCACTGGAGGTTCTGAGGGAGTCACTGGAGGCTCTGAGGGAGTCACTGGAGGCTCTGAGGGAGTCACTGGAAGCTCTGAGGGAGTCACTGGAAGCTCTGAGGGAGTCACTGGAAGCTCTGAGGGAGTCACTGGAAGCTCTGAGGGAGTCACTGGAAGCTCTGAGGGAGTCACTGGAAGGGGAGCCACTGGTAGCTCGCGTTGCTCCCGATGCAGTGGATTTCTTTCTTTCTTTCTTTTGCATACGCGAATGAGAGCCTCAGGGTACGGACGTGCGCGTGCGGGTTATGTATATTTATACGATGCAGATCGTGTCTGTCTCTGTGTCAGTCTGCCCGTGCGACCACGTGACGGCTTGCTGTACGGATACGCCCGCTTAACCTTGCTGTCTGTGAAGTGTGGGACCTTGTCGATGCAGAAATGCGGGTGCGCGGATGTATTTGCGTGCGGGAACCGTGTCTTCCTCGGATGTATAACTTTTGAGTTGCTAGATCACGCGCTCGACGCGGACCTAGCTGTTTGCTAAAAGGAACCGGGAGGCGCTTCGCGTCTTCAACTGCAGTCACGCGTAACTCGATGGTGCGACTGCTTATACGGGTTTCACGAAGGAGAAAGTTGGCATACAACCTGAAAGGTGTTGCGAAGCCACGAAAAGAGAGTTTGTAGGAGCAAACTAAGCGATGCGGGTTGTCTCGAATTTTTTTTTTCTTTTCTCGTTTCGCAAACGAACTATGTAGTCGTTTCATGGTTTGCTGTGTAGCATGACTCGCAGAAGAGTGCCTAGGGCAAATCTGGCCAACCCTGCAACCTACCGCTACGGGGAATGGGCCACTATTTAAAGAGTAAACATCAACAAATGCAAATGCGTGAATTGATATTTGTCACGGCGGGGAGAGGCACCGCGCAGCGATGTGCTTTTACGATAAAGTAATCGAATCGGAACTCAGTTTCATAGTCCAAAATAATTACGAACGTTCGGTACGTGGCGTACACCGCATTGCATTTTTGTTAAAGTTCACAAGTTGACGCAGTCGTCTCCGTATCCCACGTGCGTTATGTACGAGAGACTCTAAACTAGACCGCGAGGCGAATGCCAATGAGCGTTAACTCATTCCGCCTCCGGCCACGTTTGTCGATTCGCTGCACCAACTTCGAGCCGGGTTGCATACGAGGCATTGTTCTTCGACGAAAATCTGCCGCAAAGTTCTACGACCGTTAAGCACATAACTTCGCAGCCGCAAGCAGTTCCAGCTGTTCTCGCAAAACTCGCGGCAAACTCGGGCGTTATAATTCGCCACCCCTTCTCGTCCCGTTGCTCGCTCTCTCCCACTTCTTCTCGGAAGTTTGTCTTTTTTCTAAACCCCACTCGGGCCGTCGCTGGTTGTTTAACCAGCGTGCGCCTGCAGTTTTCCAGGCCCGCGCTTCGTCGTGGTTCCTCTCTCGCGCTGCAAGAGTTTGCGCTGTCGATTGTCATTGTGCGTCGCAAATGCCGAGCACGCGCCCTTCTCGCTCGCACGTGCTGCTTTGACGACAGGACGAACCGTATACACACAGCTCGTGTAGAGAGGGTCCCCCGGGTCCACACCCTGGGTCCACACGGACCCCTTTGAGACCGCGCCGCGCGCGTCCGCATACACACAAAGGCGGCGCCGCTGCAGCCGTCGCTTGCTGCGCCCTCTTGTGTGCTTCGGTGGTCGTTAGAGGTCGCGCTCGACTACTTTCGATGAACAATGGCCTGTCGGTGCCCGCTGCTCGCGCATTTGCCTGAACGGGAGAGATCGCGCGTAGGGGAAGAGACTTAGTACAAAGTGGCAAACAAATACGCGGGCTCGCGTAAACGCGCAAATAAAAGACCGTGGGCACGGCGCTTGGCGTTTCCTCGGGGACCACAGTTGCCCCGCGGCCGGCTGGACGCGAGACGCGTGGCGACGATTGCGTGACGCCTGGACGAGGGCTCGTTCGGGGGCCTATTGGGATTCGTCGAGGCCGCTTAATTCTGACGTCATCTGAACGTAACTGCCGTTCCCTATATAGTGTGTACGTGTGTATGCTGTCGGTAACTAGTTCGGAGGTGAAAGTGGTTGCGTGCGTTCCGCGACATGCTCATTACGTTAAAGAGATGGCGTAAAAAAAAAGGAAAACGTTTAGCTGTGTTGTTTAATTACCGTCTACAATAAAAAAAAGGAGAGAGAGAGAGAAAGAAAGCCATGCGTTTACCGGGAGAGGATACTACCATGATTAAGCCAGAAAATACGCTAAACGAAAGATGCGAAAGTGGCGACGCCGCCTTCACGCGCCAGTTCGCCGTGACGTCATGAATGTTTGCGGCATGTGTTTGGGCATAGTTAATTTTTTATCGGTAAAGATGGACTACATTTTATTCTAAAGGAGACGAAGACTGAAATTTGCAAGTGTAACTGGAATTGGCAGGCTTAGAGAACGTTTATTGAGCCTCGTTGGCAAGAATACGAAAAAAAAAAAAGGAAAGAAAAAGCTTTGTTTACCGTGACTTCCGTGCACTCTGAAGAACCCCACCTGGTTCAAATTAGTCCAGAGCCCATCACTACGGTGTTATCATATCCCGTGAGTTACAGGGGGACGTTAAACCTGATAATTTAGTTTTTTTTTTCTTGCGTGCCGGCGTGGTTAAAGCTAATCGTTGTCTTCCGCATGCCGCCCTCGGTATAGCTGAAGCAGGAGAGCTTACGTGTAGCCATGTACACACGTGACGCTTTCAACAGGTAAGCCCTTCCGCCTATTCGCCCTTGTACATAAACACTTGCTGAAAAAAAAAAAGAAAAAGAAAACGTCTGCCCTGCACCTCATTTAGACGCCTTCTTGCGCTTTTGTTTCACCTTGCCACAACCACTAATCGCCTGGGCGTTACGTTGTCAGGCTGAAGTGGCAGCGACTGACAGCTGCGAGAGGCCGTTTGCTCGCATGATGTTCGGGCGTCCCTGTACATTTGTCAGGTCTTTTTTTTTCTATGTATATATTTTTTTCTTACTCCAAATCGAGCGCGTCCTCTGAGTGCATGGAAGGTACCTGCCTGGCGGCTTTGTTTCTCGTCGTGTTCCACGGAGAGAGAGAGTCGTTCAACGACCGACGACGTTCGCTGCTGACGATTCGTGGCGTCTAACGTGGGCTCGTGATTCACAGAAATGTTTTGTCGACGTAGTTCATGTTTCTTTAGGAACTCGGACAATAACTCGGCGCTGCGCGTTGTCGTTATTGCCTCATTTGTTGTACTCTCTGTGTAGCTCTAACTGCTCGCTCGTCACTTCGTGTTGGTGGAACGTTGTTGTTGTTTTTGTTGTTGTTCGTGGCGCGGTACTCGCCGTTGCGGATCGGCCATGAATCGACCGGTTAAGATAAACATGCACTTAAACAAACGAAAGCGATTGGACGTGGAAATCTTCGCATGAACGCTCGCGTCTCGCGAAGGCAAGAAAATAATATATTTGTTATAGATTACAGTAAAAAGAGAAAAAAAAAAGAAATAAGGACATGAAGCTTTGAAGCATCGTTGGCTGATTTTCGCTGCGTATTTTGCACTTGGTTTCGCTTTCCGCTCTGACGTCTGTTTCACCTGTAATGTCTGTTTACCCTTTTGCTGCCTATCGCGACCTGTTTCTCTTTCTTCGGCTTCGTCTTTTTTTCCGATGTGTCTGTCACCCTTAACTTCTGCGTAAACCGCATGTCGTCTGCGCGCGTGGAACTGCCGTCTGCTTCGAACGGCCGCTGCAGCCGATCTCCTGCGCGTGCAACCGTGGCTTCCTCCGCCGGGAGGCCGTCGCTCCAGTCGCTGGCGACGCCATAACGAGCTCCGGAAGGGAGACAGGTGTCAGCCTTGAAAGCCAGCGTGCAGGTGTCTCGCCCCACCTTACCCTTCTCCCTTACCCTCTGTAAGCTTCGCGACTGTCTCTTTCCTAAAACCGCCGCGTCTAGCCGCCATTGCATTGTGGCGTACGCATCGTACCAGAGCTGTGCGCATCGTTTTCTCTTCTGCTGCGAGACATGCAGACGACGTCACGCAGACGAAACGAGAGAGAGAGCCAGCCATTCCTTTCTCAGGTTTCCCAGGATGTGCGTCTGCGCGCATTTTTTCTTTTTTTTTTTTCTCGTCGATTGTTGTTTTCTTTTGTATACTGCCTGTACGCTGTCGAACCGCAGGGTGCTGCTGTGTCTGCGTAGGCGCTGGTTTCGAATGCCATAGGTGACCTACAGTGAGCGAACGCCTCGAGTGTCCGGGAGCTGCGCTTACTCACTGCCGCCGCATTGCAGACGGTGTGGAATTAGAATACCAGATCACGGCCCGTTCCATCTGCTTTCCCATAGCTCTCACTGGCGGGTGCCTCTATTGTAACACCTTGCTTTTGCGTGCCCGGAGCGTGAGAAAGTAGTGGTGGCGCGAATGACACGGGGTTGTGACCGCCACGCCGATCTTTTATCCTCGTGCCCATATTCAGTAAGAGTTATTATAGCAATTATTCCTAATGGTACTGTGACTCACATTTGTTTTCGAGATGTCAAGATAATAGATGCTGGGATATACGTGCGATGTTCATTACCTGTTGCCTAGGGGGGGGGGGGGGGATTATTCTGTTAGTGTCCACCTTGTGGACATGTACATTTAGTCTGCTGCTGAAGTCCTGATTGGCTGGGAGTGCCTGTCTCCTTCTGACGTGTACCCCCAGGCCAGCCAATCAGAATTGCAGCAGCAGATGGAATGGACATGGCCACTAGGTGGGCACTTACAGCCCCCCCCCCGCTCCCCCTTGTTTTGATGTCACCATCTGGTCAGACCGGAATGATGATGATAAAAAAAAAAAAAGAGCCACCGTTCAGTTATCGTCAAGGTGAGTTCTCGCGTGATGACCTGAGTCCGCTGAAGGCGTTCTTGTTTAATTCGAACTTCCGGTTCCTGCTTTGCTCCTGCCTTCTGATTTCGGTTTCGTGAGGATTTCGCTAATATGCAGGAATATAGAAGAGGGAAAACTAAATACCATTAGTACTGCATAGCCGCCCAGGCCCCCTTAAGCGCACTATACTTTCCACCTCTGTGTTAGTCTTACAGCTACATAACGTTGTAAGATTGGAATGGCCACATGGCCCACCGTGAACGCCACTGCCCTGTCAATACTGCCTCGATCAATATACTGGAACCGCGTCTCGCCTCCAGTCATGCATGGCGCCGTGCTGTTCCATCATCTACGTGTCTTCAGGGCTTCTATATACTGCTTCGGCACAAGTATAATCACACAAAAGAAATGCCCTTGTCTCTATTTCTTTCTGCACAGACTGCGGAAAGAAACTTCTGGGTAAAGGCCGCATTAATGGGAGGGCCATGTCGAGCGTTATACAACGCCTGGGCGGGCTCGGAACAGTTGGGAGCCATTGTTTCTAGGGCTCCCGGCAGACGTTACGCAATAAAGAAGGGTTGAAAAAGAAAGGTTAGCTGTACACATCCGTATAGCCTCGGGGACGTTCGTGTTCGCCCTCGCATGCATTGTAACGATGGGGGGTTGGCACACCGATCTGCCGACAGTGGGCGCCATTATATACGTTGCCGAGTCGCGCGGTGAAAACTGCCTAGATTTCGCTCGGCATCCGTACTTACAGACAATGGAAGTTCGTGGAGCGAGGCGAAGGCGGAAACAAAAGCGCGCTCTTCCTTGCTTCTCTTGCGCGCAGTAGTACTACCGTATTCATTCGAATTTACGCCGAGCGGTGTCCTATTGTTTTCTTTCTTCGAAGTTCTTCAAAGTTCGCACGCGGGTCTCAGTACAGTGTTGCTACAGTCAGGTGGGTTAAGTTCGTGGTCTGCGCTAAAAATTGATAATACGTGTCGTTTGTTTTTCGTGGCTTATATTGCTTACTATACAGTCGAACCCGGATACATCGAACCCGTATGTAACGAATTAATGTGTATAACGAACAGCAGTAAAATCCCCTTAAAACCATTTGTCTAAAATTTTTATTTTGTGTATCGAATTACCTATATATCGCACTTTTTTGTGATCCCCTTCAGATTCTATATGTCCGGGTTCCACCGTATCATGTTGTTCGGCTTGCATGTGATTTTCTTAGTTTTCTTTTCGACCTTCCGAACTTTGGGGTGGCGGGCTTACAATGGACCAAGCCGGGCTAGATCCGAGTAAATGCAGTATGCGACTCGGAAGCAGCGAAACGCTGGCGCGGAAGCTGTCGTGGTGGGCAAAAGATTTCCGCCGTGCTGCGCTCATCGGAGCGGATGTAAAAAGGTTGTTACGTCGCTTGTCTCTCGCACTTCCATGCGCGCGCGGCGCTTTCTCTAAGTGCCTTTGCTTCCGCTCTTTGTTTGGTTTCATTGCCGCGTTTCGGCCCCATTTTTTTTTTTTTTAACCCTTGCCGAGAGTGTTTACGTCGTCGCAACGCGCGTTCGCCGGTATCCGGAGCGCGCTCCGCAAACCCGTGACCCTTTCATCGTTGAGCTTGCTTTTATCTTGGAGCTCTCACGCATTGATGCACTGACGTCGCGAAGTAAGTCCATTGCGCCCGTGTTTGCCTGATGTCGAGGTGCTTGCACGGTCTTTCCTGCACGGTATTGTTTTGTTTGATTTCCCATCGGAAACCTCGTCATCCCAGCAGCTTGCAGGCCGCATTTCGGTGCAGGCGGAATATTAGAAAAGAAAAAAAAAAAGTGCTCACGTACTGACGTAGCCGGGATCTCCGCACTGGTCGCTTTGGTATACGTTACCTTCACTCGCCTACTCATTGTCAATCAATGAATCAATCAATCGATCGAAACATCGTATTGCCACACTGTCCTGGGAATGCTCTTAATGATGCGCAAAATGACCTCGGCAAATACGGTGGGATCGACGGCTATACTGTGAACGTACTTTACAAAGCCTATTAATGCGAAAGTGTCGGCTAGTTGGTTATTCCGCAAAGTCACGCGCGCGAGATGCTCGGAGTGAACTCCCGAAGGAATTGTCTGTTCAAAACGGCATTACTTGTGTTACAACACAACGCAACTTACGCAGACTTGCGATACGACCGAGGCTGCCATCGTAAGGAAGGAGTCGCGCGTAAGGTATACTTACATCTGAAGGAGAGCGCCAGCGGCGACATGGTTCCGGCTACGCGCATGCGCTCGTTTAACTGCATACCCGCGTATACAGCTTTAATTTGCTGCGTGCGATGGGATATATTCCACGAGCTTCTATACGCGCTCTAACGGGTGGGTTTGGAAGATGAAGTCCATTGGATGTGGACTAAGCGCCTGCATCGGCTCCCTGCCATCATCCACTCGCTTTAACTTTCGCCCCACGTTTTCATTAAGCGAGCATATGGCTTCTTCTCTCGCGCTCATTCTTAGTCAAAACGCGACGCGAAACCTAGACTTCCGGCGGAAGCGTAATTTCCACTTCCTGTCACCTTTTCACTGCGCCGGCCCTCTCCGTCGTGCGTGTGCCTCAATGGATGCCCCTTCTAAACTAACGTTTTTGCGTACCACTACTTTTCGTTGTACTTTCATTTTCGTGTTTGCCTTTTTCTTTTCTCGCCACCTCTCCCCCAACTTCTGCCGTCTTTCTATTCCGACGTTCTTTCCATTTTTATCTCGCACGTGAGCCGGAAGGTGCACGTGTGCTTGTGTGTCTGTTATGTTTACGGGCGCGCTTGAGCTTGACAGCGCTCGCATGGAGAGGTATACGTGCGCGTGCCGTTGGTTAGTCGATGTATTGCGTGTCCTGTGATTATGGCTTTGGAACTCGTGAATAGGCTGCGCGTGCGTTGACTGCTCTCTTTCTCTTCTCTGCCATCGTCCGTATGTGCTTTCTCCTCTTCCTGGCGCGCGCGCCAACCTTGCTATTGTCCCACGTCTCGACGGGTCCTTTGGCTGATCCTTACTGCCTCCCCTCCCCACCCCCCTTCCCCACACCGCCATCCTGCGAAAACATTCCGGGCAGTTCCTTGGCCCACGCCGCGACCTCTTCTTCGATCGCGACCCGTTTTTCATTAACTTCTCCTTCGCTCTTCCCCCACACCCTACACCGTTGTTATTTTGCTTAATTCGTTTCGGCGCCTAATTTTGTTGTTGTCCTCGTCTAATATCTTCTAGCTCTTTCATTTTCTCTGTGGAATGCGTTGTTTTTTTTTGCTTCTTCTTCTCGTGGAAAGAATGTAGCACACTGTGCTATCTTAAGACTGCGTTTATATCCGGCGCTGTCGCAAGCACTTTCGGCTGCGCGACCGTCGGGCGCCCTTTAGAGGTTTCGCCTCCAGCGCAAATTGCTTTTGAGTGCCATCTGCTTTGTCACTTTATTTCTCCCCCCCCCCCCCCCCCTTTTTTTTTAATATATGTATCAAGCGTGTTGAAGCCAGTGTTGGTGCCTGCAGAAGAGACCGGCTGCCTCTTTTCGCAGACACGCGTGTAAACACTTACAAACTGCAGCAACTCACGGAAGCAAAAAGGCAATTTTAAACATTTCCAGTCTTCAGCGATCCCTCCGGTTTATGAATTCACTCACTGCGTCACAGCAGGGGGCGGTCACCACGAAAACCGCCGTCTTCTCAAGAGCATTCACTTCTTCGCGACGTTCGCGCAACGTCGTCTTCGTCCGTTACAGTTATAGTGCCTGCAGTTGCCTCCGAGATATGTACTTAGACGCCGCCTTCGTTTGTCTCGGAGTCGACGTGACGCACAAGGCCCCGCACAAATTCGCAAATGTTGCGCAGGTGGCTGCGCGCGAGTCCTTTCCCGCAGCCGTCTCAGGGGGAGAGGGCAGCAGGAGAAAAGCGAGAGGGCTGTCCTTTCCCAGCTCTCCAACGCCCCAAAGCTACGGCGGGATTGTATCGGCAGTGAAAATCCGACCACTACCGACCACGCAAAACTAGCAAAAAAAAAGCCAAGGAAAAACAACTATTAGCTTTAATACTTCAACCGAGTGGTCAGTCTGAGGGATCAGTCCCGAAATCGGGGTGTTTGCTACCTACCCTCCGATGTGGCTTGCTGGCTGATCAGCTATAGCTGTGGCGTTCTCCTGCTCAGAGCACGAGGCTGAGCGTTCGATTCCCTATACGGTGGCGGCAGCGTTGGAGATCGAACGACGAGGTACTGTTCCCGCAAAAAAAAAAAAAAAAAAAGGGGGGGGGGGGAGTCACGAGGACACCTTTTGTTGGTCGAGCGCCCTGTCGCTACAGGGGGCGAAAAAAATCGAAGCCCGTGGTCAACCAGGAGAGCAGGAATGGGACAATCTACCGGGCATACACTACACACACACGAAGCGGCAGTGAGCGAGATGGCGCGGTGCGTCGCCCGAATCGACTACCAACGCCGAATCCTGATTCGGGAAAGCTCGGTGTCTAAAAGGGAGGCGGCGGAGCCGCTGGAGAAGCCTTCAACGCAAGCGCGCAATCAATTCTTTTCCAAGGCGATAAGAGACGTGCGTGGCGCCGTTGGGGAAGAAAAACCAACCGTCGTTCGATTTCTTCGGCCCCCCTATAGCTGGTCACTTCGGTTTTCCTTTCTTTCTGTTCTTGAGTAAGTCCGCGAGTCTGTTCGAGGGGATTTGCGGCTACATCGCGGGCACTTCTTGTAAAGGCGCTGCGAGCCTCTTCTGCAGTGGTCGTTTTTTCCAGCGCTTTTCCAGCTCGCTCGTTGGTGGAACAGGGAGAGCTTAGTCGGCCTTGTTCTCATCGGGCTAGAGAAACACGTCCGAAGCAGCGAGCTGCCAAGACAAACACGGAGTTGGTATTATATATCGGCCGGTTGGCTCTGTCTGTCGTCGCCGCTCGCGTGTGTTATTCCTCGTATAATGTACGTCTCGACATCAAAACAAGGGACAACCTCCTTCCAACTTTCGTATTTCCATTTCCCGTCTGCGTCTGCGTGCAGATAACTGTGCTGATATTGTTATGGATGCCTACTTGTACTGCATAGGAAGTGAATTGGGTCAGATCGCGGTAGGAATTTATTTGGAAACGCTTTTAGCAGTAACAGCGATAGCAAGTTGTGATATCAAGTTACACTTAGTGTTTGTGCTGGTTCGTGAAGCATTTTGTCTGAACCCTATTATGTGTCATATGTGCCTCCGAGATGTCTAGTCGCGCAATAGTTTCACGTATCACTTTCGCTGGAAGAGGGATATAAGCAAGGTGATTTGAAACGAAGGTAGGATAAGCCTCCACACCTATCAAGACTGAGCAGTCCCCTAATACTAAATCAAGCGGTTGGTGGCGGTCAGCACTAACTCGTAAACGCCAAGTGCATTAGCAAATTAAGCGTATCGTAGCAAATTAAGCGTATGCATTTGCTGATACGAGCGAGGAACACAAAAGCCTGTGTACTGTAAAATTCACTTGTCATGTATATACAGGTATGTATGCGATGCTTGCTTTTAGAGAAAGTTCGTACAAATAGAAAAATCTTGTCTGCACAAATTGACATTGGTTGTGTCTACACGGATTGACATTACCGTGTAAGCAAGGCGTCAATGCGTACTGCCGACGTCGTGTGCTCGTGTGTGTGTATGTGTGTGAGTGTGTCGACATTCGTTCCGGAAACCTGTCTGGTCTTGTTGTTTCGATCGTCCGCTCCATTTGAAGCTGATGCAATTTGAACGAACGTGGAATGGCGGCCGTGACACGGCACACTACTTCCGGTTCTTCTCGTTGCAACGGCCCCGAAAGGAACGCATCCTCTCTGCCCTCGGCTTTATATTTGTCCGATACGTTTTTTTTTCTTCATCTTCCGGCTTCGGCACTCAGAATCAACAAGCGGGCTCCTTCGATTTGTAGCCTCATTGCACTCAAGAAACGCGTTTTTTCTTTTTCTCCCTCTCTTTTCTCATTCAGCCGTTTCCTCGATTGGTTGCCGACGTTTCCAAAAGTCACGTTCGTGACGGCTTGCAACGTCTCGAAGCTCCTATAGCTCGGCGCGGAAAATTGCCACTATCGTAGCTGCAGCTAGGGCCGGGTGCGATATCTTATTACTTCAGTTCCAGCGGATGAAGGGAACTGGAAGCCTTGATGAATAAGTCGCATCGTTAGAGCCATCTGCTGTCGTTTGGAGGCGCGCTCCCTTGAGGCACGTCTGTTACACGATTGAAAAGTACAGCGTATAGCCATAGTGCACGAAAGGTTTTTGCTAACAAAGCTGTACAACCGCGGAACTGTTGTCTTGTGGTGATCTTTCTATTTTTATTATTGTTTAAGCTTAGGTTCGTTGGACGAATACCTTGGAGGGGTATCGTGTGATGGTTCTTTTTACCTTCTTTTTTTATTAGATTTTTGGGGTGAATTCCTTGCTTTCTGGGCGCGTGAAGAAATAATCTACAGAATCGAAGTCGCAAATGTGAAAGACGTTTTTAATAAATGCGGAGTGCTGTTTGTGATTTGTCGTGCGTCAAATGACCTGGATGAAGGACATTAGATGGATAGATTCAAACACCGGAAAGAAGTGCAATCGTACCTATATATATATATATATATATATATATATATATATATATATATCGCAAATACGGTCGCTTCATCGGAAATGTCATACGAGTACGAGGGAACCTTCGTTCGCACTTGTGGCGGTTTCGTTTTCACACCTATAAAAAATACAGAGAAACGAACATTCAATAGAATTTTATAAAGTCGATATGGAGGTTCCCAAGATGACCGGCAGCTGGGAAGCTTTAAAGGAAAGGCAGGTTTCATGAGAATTGCATGTACAGCTCGTCTATATAGTCTTCTCTTACAGCTCTTCCTATGGTTTACGTTCGTTGCACATTATTATCTCTTCAAAAAAGAAATGAATGAATAACACGGCAGGCACGAAAACACATTCAAGCAACGCATTGCGAACTTTCCAAAGTTCGCGTACAATGCTGCTGCAGTAAGTAACTTTCGTGTTCTATACGCGCGCCCTTCGAAATGTATAGCGCGCACAGTCGCACATCGCTATATACCTCGTCGATCTTCCTCTCCCCCGAGACTTATAACAGAGTATTCGGCGCTCTGCAATTTGCTAATAGCCCTGCCACCCCCCCCCCCCCTTTTTTTTTTTCTTTTGTCCACGTGCCAGTCGTCGACAATGGGGGTCAGCCGACAAAAGTTGGGCGCCAGCCAGCTGCAGTCTTTTGTCTTCCGACCCGTTCGTCTGGCCCGAGTGCCTTGATCGATCCTAACTTTACTTCGCTAACTGCGCTCTGATCGATTCGGACTTATCTCTTCCCCAAGGCGACCGCAGCCAATGCGCTCGTTCGTTCTTAGTGAAGGCTGTCTTGGTCTGGTCCTATGTACTGGTGCACCTTTCCATCGGTTTTGTACTTTATTATTTATGACTTGATTCAAGTGGAGACACTAAAGCGAAACAATAAGTCATTATAGACATCTAAAGTAATCTTTCGAAACTGTATCGTTGAAAAAAAAAAAAACGGAACATTTGAAAAACGTTAATGTATTAGAGACGGCAGCCCGCAAAATGGCGGCTATGACCTCACTGGACACTTGCGGCGCCTGCAATAGGAGGCCTTCGAAATTGGTTGCCATTGCTCTGAGGGAGCCGTCGCTGGAGCCGGGGGAGTGCGATGTGGACACCACTTACTCGCTGTGCAGGTTCTTGAAAGAAAGATAAAAAAAAAAAACCGAGTTCAAATCGGAAATAAGCGTTTTTCTGTCGAAGTTGTTCGTCTCTCCGTAGCGCTGTTTATTTCCTGCGTCCCGGACGCCAGTGCTGACAATTTTCTCCGGGCAGGTATATGGTAGTGGGACTGCCTCCGCGTCAGAAAGCCGCCCGAGCCACTCAATAACGCGGCTTCTGCTGCCGGCCTGTTCACTTCAGTCTGTTCACTGTTTTGTTTTATGTGTGTACGTCGGTTGTGGTGTGCGCTGCTTGCGAAGAATTCGACAGCTTCGTGACAGGACAGGCGTGTTTCTTGGAACGGAAGCCGAAAGGCGACGAATGGAACAGACGACGAAGCACTTGGCTGTTTGAGCTTCGATGACAGGTCGGGTCACAAGGCACCGTCGTTGCGTTTTATTATTTATTCTCTTATAACTGCGGCAACTTTTTTTTTTTTTTTTTTGAGAGTCTGCATACTTGTTCTCCTCCTCAAAACTGTTTATCTGCTGCGTGCCAGTTTGTTTCTTAGCTTTGTGTCTTACGTCAGTTCGTCTGCTCCCTCCTTCACTGGACGCGCGGACATTTTTGCTGCGGACGTATAGTCTTGTGAATGTATACAGATTCTACGAATGGGGCAGAGGAAATCGGAACTAGCGTAAAAAAAAAAAAGGAAATCTAGTAGCATTTGTCGCCAGCAAACAAACACCTGGCTGAAACCACCGCTTTGTATGGCAGCGTACTGGCCGTCTCACATTCGTTTATACATGTCCTCTTGATCTTCTCAGCCGAAAGTCGGATGCCTGGTGCTATGCTGAATCCGGTTTCAGCAAGAACTCCAGCTTGTGGGGTCTTCGCTACTGTTTAGCTATGAAATGCGTCTACAGGCGTTTGCTTTCGGAAGCGCAAGAAAGCGAGGCCTGTTTCCTCACAACATAGAATTTTGGCGCTGGCAGAACGAACGTGCGTACAGCCCTTAGCATTCAACCGGGTCTTTCCTTACGTGGGGTCCCTAATCGCAACCTCGCAGCCGCAGAAGCGTCATCTTTCTTCTCTCACAAGTTATCGTTCATAAATTATTCGGGAGGAAGAAGTAGGCGCGGCTGCGCTGAAAAAAAAAAAAATCGCGGAGTGTGTGTAGTGGCCAATAAAAGACGCACTGAGTGAAATAAGGAAACAGACGAAATAAAACGGACTTGGGCTGGTGGTATGATGTGCGACGCTGGTAGAAATTCGTAAACAAAACTGGCCTTCTTCGGTCGGTGCCCGCCTTTCTTCTCTTCCCTTTACGGCTCGCCGCTCGACGGTTGGTGGCCTTTCCGTCATTCGTATATTTTGTCGGCACCTCGTACACCGCTTTGACCGGACGAGCTGTGCGTTTTTCCCCATTCGTTTTTATGGTGCGTGCACCGCACTTCGTTTCTTGCGTGGTTTGTTGATGGCGTCTGCTTTTTTTTTTTTTTTTTCGTCTGCCTTTTCGTCGGCTTTTCGTCTGCTCCTTCTCTTTCTTTCGTTTGCTTTTCGTGAGCCTGCTTCTTCTGCTTTTCGTCTGTTTATTTCGTTTGTTCATTCACGTGCTTTTTCTTCTGCTTTTCGCTTGTCTCTTTTAGCCGGTTTTCCGTTTGTTATTTCTTCTGCCATTCCTCGTCCGCTTTTGCGACTGCCTCTCGTGTGTTTCGTTCGCTGTTGTTCTCCCTTGTCTTCTGTCTCACGCTCTGGAAGAGTGTTTCTGCTGCCCTCTTCTCGCGTAACTGCGTCCGTCGCCGGGCTAGGATGGTGAAAGAAAGAGAGAAGAAAGCGAAAGTTGAAGCGGATTTGAAAAATTACCTCCCCCAGGCTCCGGCATCTTCCTCTTCGAAGAAACGGAGATGCCCCCGCCGCGTGGCCCGTGGCCACGCCTGCTTGACTTTCTTTCCTTCTTTCTTTCTTTCTTTCTTTCTTTCTTTCTTTCTTTCTTTCTTTCTTTCTTTCTTTCTTTCTTTCTTTCTTTCTTTCTTTCTTTTACAGTACGGGTGGCCTGCAGCTCTTCCTCCTGGTGTCCGACGGCGAACCAGCAGATATTCCTTCCAAAGTCTCGCCTTTTCCCCCCTCTGTCCTTTGCACAAGTATGCGTCTCTGCTCAGGAGGCCGTGGTCTGTGGTTTTTGGCGAAGAGTGGTCCCTGCTCTGTCTCTGGCAGATCGGCGCCCGCCTCCCTGCACGCCCTGGAAGTTCTCTCGGTGCCCGCAGGGGGTCGCCGCCGTTGTGTTGCTGGCCAAAGGAGCCGCCAGGGACGCCTTGAAGGTCGCGGTATAGTTTTGCCGCATTCGCACGCCCCGGGGCTTTGTTTTTCACCCTGCCAAAAGCACGAGCCGAGGCGAGATCGAGGAACGCTTCGACGCTGACGCTGACACAAATAGAGGCTGTTTTCACAGTTGTCTCTAGCAGTTGTCGTGTGCTGGCCCGTATGTGGAGAAAAAAAGAAGTTTTAATAGAAGGAAAGTCGGATAGATTGTCCACACGAGTGGGCCTCAGGCTTGTTGCTCCATACTGGGGTAAAGAAGGAAGGCGAAAACATAGAAAAGCAGAGGAGGATAAAGAGCGATGACGGAATACTGCAATCCGCATCTGCTGTCAGATGCCGTTCTTGATCAGTGTTCCGGAAAAGTGCGCAAGGTGAAGCGAACTATTTGCACACAAGCATACGGTTTAAACACTCAGCGCTATGTGTGTGCGCAAAAATCGCGCAAACACACAAACTATCTAGAGAAGACAGAGTCGTTTATTTCATGTGCGCTCCGCTCATTCGCATACTGTGGGTACACGTAGGTTACTTGATGAACGTTCTTGTAGGCGTTAGTTTTGCAGACTTTAGCGTTAGGCTTAGTAAGCGCAGGACCGTTTCCGTTTCCTTTGCGTTTATATATATGAATTGTTTCGTGCCTTCGTGTATGGTTCATTCTCGTGTGTGCAAAGATCAGTTTCAAACCTGAAATGTGACACTGTGTCAACCGTTGCTTTCGGTAGACCTAAACTGGACTAATGCCTGTTCGGAAAACTGAAAACTGGTGGTCACATGGCGAATTCCAATGGCAGATTTGGAACACTTCCGGAGCAACATTTTCTGCTCTTGTTTGTTCGCATTGTGAAAGCAACGAATCAGCGAAAGCGCACGCCGGAAGTTGTCCATGCTCTAGCAACAGCGGGTAGTAGTGTCAACGGGTAGATTTCTGCGAACGTGGCGCCGCCTTAGTGGACCGCTAGATTCCATGTATTTCGGAGGGATTGGGCAGGCATTGTAAATATATATGGTGTTTCTGACTGGCCAAAACAATGTGCCGTGACGTCGTTATGTATGGGTCTCTGTAGCTCAGTTTGCTTGTCGTTGTTAAAACCGTGCACATCTTGCGCTCCTTGCGAGCTCCGTATACAAGCTAGACACCCCATGGCCAGATACCTAGAGTCTTCTGCGTGCCTGTAGAGCGGGAATGCCAGAAAGAGCGCGCGCGTCGCTAGTGACATTTCTTTAACGGCGCAATAAAAAAAAAAAAAAAAAAGCGCGTTGCATTCTTAATGCATGTCGCGGGGTTGCGAAGTTATTCCAGGTGAATTAACAACGCCTCCCATCCCACGTATGTCTCTATCTGTCTTCGTGTGGTGTAATCTGCGGTTCGTACCGCCGGCCGCACCCAGCTTCTTTTCTTTCTTATTTTTTCTTAAAACCATCATATATATATATATATATATATATATATATATATATATATATATATATTCGCACACACATAGATATGCGAAGTACACGGGCTTCGCGCTCGCATTTGGAAACTCCGCGACGGAACGCCTCGTGTGGGCGTCCCGCGCTGAAGAGTACGCGTTGCGGGGGTAGCACGGGGCCCCCACCGCACCTAAATTGGGCAAACAGTGCGAAGGGCGCCGGCGCAACTCCTGACACGAAACGGCCTGCCTCGAACTTGAGGGTGTGGAGGAGGCTTTTAGAACAGAGGGAGCACAGAAGCGCCGGAGGAACGCGCCCTTGCTCTGCTTCTAAAGAAAGAACATGCGTGCTGGAAGGTATGTACCGTGCTGGCTTCGATCTTACTGGCCTTTGTTCCACAATTTCCTAACGAGGACTATATATGCAAACTGGGTGTTTGTAAACCAACAGGCGTTTATAGTGCAGGCCAAAAAGAGCAGACGACATTGACCGCAAGAGCAGACGACATTGACCGCAAGAGCAGACGACATTGACCGCAAGAGCAGACGACATTGACCGCAAGAGCAGACGACATTGACCGCAAGAGCAGATGACATTGACCAAAAGAACAGACGACATTGACCACAAGAACAGACGTTTTTTCTCGCAGCGTTTGTCGTTTACATCCGGAGGCGGCGGCGGCATAGACGTGTTTTATTTCGATTCTTATTGGCGTACATGCGCTCTCCATTACCTAAGCTTCACTCTGATTGACAATACTCAGAACGTAACGGCGCAAAACACAATGCGAGAAAGAGTCGGACACAGTGCTCAATGAGCAGTTTTCCGATCTGCATGCCACGTCTGGCCTCTCTTGACTTACTTTAATAGCCACGATTGATTTAAATTTTATTGTCAAACAGTGCATACTCTACTTTGGGCCCTAGCTGGAGTGGTTATGTTTACATTTCACACATGCGAAAAACTGTACACCAATGTACAAGTTGATGCCGTTGATCTCGCTCATTAGGTGCGCACGCAATGGCGCTACAGAAATTACCTAGGCGTGACGTTTTTTCCGGTGGTGACGTGGCTTAAACGTTCTCATTTGCGCATGAGTCATAGCAAGCACGTGCGCTACCGTACGTGCTTGTACACCTCACCGTGTCGTCGTCTGGAATCCATTTCGCTGCTCGTACGCTCTCGCAGCCAAACAATCCTACGCGTTCCGTTCGCGCAAATGTAAGCAGAGAACGCATCTCTACGACGCTTCCAACGACCAAGTTACGCAACTCGTAGTAGCGAAACAAAGCAAGGAAAACCAGTGACGTCGTCTTAGAAGGGAAAAGGAAAAAAAAAAAAAAAAAAGAAACTGGCCGAAAAGAAAGGAAAAGAAACGAAAGAACAAACGAAAGCAGCGACCTTGCACTTTCGCAAAATGTCTCGCTCGCCTAGGGGCTCATGGGCTGCGTGGCGGGCGTCCTTTTTTTCACGGTCCCGTCCTCCGAGCTCCCACGTGCTCGTTAGGAGGCTGTACGCTGATTTCTTCACGGCTAGAGCGAAGAGAAAGCGATAGGCACGCGGAAAATAAAGGATATCAAAGGAACACGAGAAAGAATCGCAGGGACACACAAACGGGAGAAAACGATACAAAAGCTGCGAAGTTTCACGAAGACAAGCGACATATACTGATATAGACACAGGCATGCATATATACTGTACTACGCGTCACGCTCCTGAGAAGGTCGTGCATTAAGAATAGTATGTTCTTTTTGCTTGCAGCGTCTTGTGGTTGCAGTTTTGGGGCGTCTGGTGCGGCGCGCACGTGACCAGCTGCGATGCTGCAGCACAGTTCCGCCTCCCGACCCGCGCGGCCAAAATAGCGGCTGTACTACGCAGAGGGAGCTAGCGCATCTATGGAGGGACCTAAGGCATCTTACGAGAAAGAGCCCGAACCCTCCGACGACGAAACGCGCGCCTGCGCGCATGCTACGCTGGTAGGAGGTAGGGCGGGAAGAACTCACAGCCTTGGGTCTCTCTCTCTCTCTCACCCCCTCTCTCCCTTTAAGTGAGAGTATGCAACGCGTCTAACGTCGCCGCGTGAGCCTTCACTCACGTGCAGTTCATCTTTCTATCTCTGCGTGCTTGCACTCTTCCGGCGTGCAGGAGGAAAGCGCTTGAGGACGGAGGTGAGGTCACGTGACCAGAGCCAGAGTTTGGGGAGGTTGAGAGGAGGAGTTAAACTTGGAGCAAGAAGAGCAGGGTGCGTGTGTGTTTAGGTGCAGTGGGGGCGGGTTGGAGGGGGAGGCGGAGGGGAGGGTTGAGAAGAGCAATTTGGAAGAGTACCCTGTCGCCTGCTTCTTCTGGTGCTGCTGCCGCAGAGCCAGAGCCAGCCCTGCTTTGGGTCGCTTCGACGCTGTAGGCCGGAAAGTGCCATCGCGAGCGCCCTGCCGCCGAGAAAGTGATTAGCCTGGTTCGGCTTGGCTTCTGGCTATGGAGGCGGCGGCTGTAGATTCCTGCGGGAAAGTAGGGGCGGCTGGCGCGTTCCTGTCCGAGCCTTCTTCCTTCCACGCACCGCTTTCACTCTCCTCCTCGTCTTCGCCCTCTCTCTCAACTCGCTTCATTTGTTGACCTTCTTGCAAGGCGTTAGGAGGTGAACACGGTGGGGAGATGGAAATGCGCACGGGGGCGTCGAAACGACGCCGTCCTGTCCTGGCCGGTGCGGCCGTCGTGTCATCAGAGGGGCCGCTACGATGTCCTCTCCGTTGCTGGCTTCTTTTGGCTGCCTGCGAGGCTTTACCGAGCGATATTTCTGAAGGCTCCTGTGAGGGGCCTTCTCACGTTGCTATGGGAGACTGTTCAGAGTTTACTCCCGTTTCTCTCACTCTCTCTCACAGTGATTGGTTTGAGTGGTGAGCGCCGAGTGACGTAAATTTGTGAGAAGTGAACCAGGAGCCTCTGCGGAGAGCGAGGCGGTGGGAACTGGGTTATGTACGGCGCGGTAGGGGGCGCCTTTGTGGAGTGCACGCGTGTCTGTCATGTGTCGTTCGGACGTCTATTAGATCGCGGCCTTGCGACTCGGTGACCTTCAGGTTCACGCTTGTCTGCTTGTCGGTTCTCTGCAGCACGGAGTTGAATGCTTGCTTTCTCGATGTTATATGCAGTGGTGCTCGATATTTTGCGAGCCGCGAACAATCTTATTGGTATCGAAGCTGAATCCACGCGCACACCGTCTATACATCCTGTCTATAAACGTCGCACACTGTCTATAAAAAGCCCACTGCAGACTATAAAATTTAAACAAAATAATGACGGAGTGTTTGAAGGACACTAAAACGGAATGAGTTTGGATGAATTTGTAAATTACACGCCATCATTAGCAAAAACGTCGACCTCACCGTGAGCGAAGGCTTGGCAGAAATACGTGAGATATACAAGTGGCGACGATACCTGAAACTTTCCGTACTACAGCTACTCGTGATGCCATGAATTCTGGCGAGACTGCTTTGAAATCCGTGACATCACGAAAAAAAAAGAACAAGAACGAAATAGTACAGTCAACGGCAAAAGTTTAAGGACCACGGGATCCCAGAAAACGTTCAATTCCCGAGCAGCCTGTAGCAGTAGCCAGTAATTGACGCTGAGCCGTGCTCCCTCAAGGGCTGCAGAAGATAGCGCCAACATTTCCCTTTCCACACGAACCACTTACTACTAGCCAGTAAAACTGTATACGACGATGTTGTTAGCATATTATATAGTCGAGGCCCGAAATGCAAATACACCAGGCCTCATTGTGAGGATGCGGAGGTATTCAGCTTACTCTCAGATTTCGTGGTCCGTAATATTTTGTGGTTGACTGTACATATACTTTTGTGGCTTAATATGCGTCCCCCCCCCCCCCCCCCCCCCACACACACACACACACTTCCGTTGCCGTCCTCATTTTTCCCACCTTCTTTTTATCTGTTTGTATCGGTGCTTGCGCAAATATAGGTATGATCGTATTATGTCGATCTCTTAGTCAGTTTAGCTGTTGTTGTTTTCTTCCCCTCGCCGATATTGAGTTGTTGTCGGACGTTCTGCTCATCCTTCATCGATGAGACGCGATACGCTGCTCTTCTCGCGAGCAGGAAGAGATTTTCGCTCATATTCGCTGCGTTGGCCGCTTCCATCCATCTTGGCCTCTGTCAGGTGCTAAATGAGCTTATGTGCACCCGCCACCTCGGCGGCTCGACCTGACGCCCTTTTTGGCGCAGCGCTGGTTCAGTGGACTGACTCGACTGTCGCTCAAGTGATAATCAACTTATAATACGTACTGCGGGACCGCGTTTTCCGTGCGACTCGTACGTCGTCCATTATATTTGTTTCGCGTTCTCAGCGCGAATCGGGTCCTCGCGAATTGCGAGCTCGCGCGCATTTCGCTGAGGCAGCAAGATTGAAGTTTGCCAGAAGCGTTACGGCGCGCAGAGTGGTGTGGACTGTTTGACCTGGCCTTCAATGTACCGTATATTCCGGGACTATAGTCCGCGCATGATGGGCTATAAAGGGACTTCGGCTTAAAGGTACACTGAAGTCTTATTAAACTTATTATTCGAGCTGTATTTGTGAATTACCCTCTTGCGACGCAAATGAAAGACAATTATCGCGGGAAGGAGCTTGGTAAGCCTGTAAGTATATATGCGCAAAAGCTAAGAAACGGGTGTCGGCAGTAGCTTGCCGTGTCGCTATTGTTTTTCAAGGTGTCTTGTTTGCTTTGGTCTGGTTGATGTCTTTTTGTAAAAATAGACTACGTTGTATTTAAAGAAGCCAAACACTCAACTTCGCAAGTTTCGACAACTTTTGCTGCGTCACGTACAGCGGCCCAAATAAGAAAGTATAGCTACCTTGAAATCCGTGACGTCTCAATGACGTAACGGCGCTCGAGCTCAAACTTTCTAAATATTTGGAATTTAGGAAAGTGAATTTTCACCTTCATTTCTTCTTTTAATAACCTACATATATTACCGCAAAATAAGCGATAATAGAGTTTTGAAAGAATACTTTAGCAGTCTGAACTGATTCAATGTTTCTCTTTAGTGTGCTTTAAAAAAGATATTTGGATAATCTGCGCCCGCTGTATGGTAGACAGGCACGAATAACGGCTGAGGATAGGTTCGTTTCAGACTTTCGGAGGCAAAGCAATTTTTTCTTAAGCGGTATGAACTTGCGTACCCTTTATCAGAATACAGATATTATTAGACCTTATTGCAGCTGATTTAGCCATATGATTTAGCACACAAAGAATACCCCGGGGCAGTAGGACCTCGTTTTTTTTTAAAACGCGCCTCCGGCCATAGAAAATTATAGCATGTGTATAGTTGAAATTTCAACTTTACAAACATATGTTGTCTGCGGACTACAGTCCGGAAAATTCGGTAAGTGTTACGTGTGACCGCAAGCGAAGACAGCTGTTCATGTCAGGGCAATAACCCGTTACGTGGCATGGGCGCGCTTTTTCATGCCGAAGCTAGGCAAGGCTGAAAAATAGGAAGTGAGATAATTGACGCTGTTTAGACGTGGAGGCGGCGATGGGTAATCATCCTGTCGAAGAGGTATAATCAATGTTTCTTAGGTAACCCCAAACCCGTGTCGTCACGTGACATTAGCTGGGTAGGCCGACAGTCCGATTGCAACCCGTGCTCTGGCAAAACAGTGTAAAAGGTCGCAGTGGGGTTGCTTTTAGAGATTGCCATCAAAATGCCGTACAGTCAACATTACAATGTCGTACAGCCAAGCCGCACCTGTCAACCTATCCGATGTTAGCGTTTTGAGCCAATATCAACGAGGGCACTTGTACGCTCCAGGTGAGCTAATCGGGGCTGACAAGATGACGAGTTTGACAATGTGGAGGAATTTGATGACACTGTTCAGAATAGCACCCCCCGGCGTCGTCGACGTCTGCATGGGGGTGCTATTCTGAACTGCTTTGAATACTGTCGGTCTCCTTTATGACGTCATGCCACGTGGCGCACAGGCTGAAACGTTACCTATACGGGCGATGCTGATACATAATGCGTGCTTCAGTCTCATTGCTGACGCAGGTGCTACTCGCAAACGGTCTGAACGCTATGCAACCAAATTCGGCTGTTAATTCAGACTTCGGATGCTTTCTGGCTTTCTGTATGATGTCAGGTCACGTGATGCGCAGGCTAGCTTAGACGTTATACGGGCACTGTTAGTCTACTTTACGGAAGCGTTTGAGTGTCTGCCATCTTAAGCCGTTAACGCTACACTGTTTCCTACATGTAACAACCAAATTCAAGGTACCACACACAGTCAATTCAGAGACATGAAAACGGTTGTATACGGATGGGTCTGGTGCGTCACGACCACGCTAGTTTCACTTCACTTCGCTTAAAAACTGAGAAGTTGTTTGCGTAATAGCCTAATATGGCGGCGCCCATGAATCGAAAAGAAAATCGTCTCTATGTAAACGCGCTTTTCCGTCGCTGACGTCGCACTACTTCGCGAAAAGCGTCTCGACTCTCTGCAACGCGTTACGGCTGTCAATGCGGACTTTGACGGGCAGGGCGCAGTGGGGTCTCTGACTTTCTAAGCGACAACCTATTCGCGCAGGACAGATTCAATCTTGTCGCTGGGAGTGCCGCGTTAAGGGCCACATTTAGCCACTTCCGGCTCCCGACGAGCAGCAGGCGCTTCCGGGAGTTCGCGACGTCGGGCCGCTTTAGTGTCGTCCACGTTGTGATTAACGGCGCGGCTTAACTGGTTTCGGCAGCACATCATCCTTAACGGGGGGGATTACCGCTATACACTTGTTGCCGGCGGCGGCGGCGGCCATGCGTTTTAAGGGGCACGCTTTCGCAAAAGCGGAGCGCGGGGTGAATGGACCTTTTATAACGCTTTATATGACTATATAAGTGGTGTGGCGTAACAAGATTATAGCCCCTTCCTCGATCCTCCTCTTTTGGTTGGTCGTCGTGCGTCGAAGCAGGGGCGGCGAGGGCCATTCGTTACACACTGTAGTACATATACCAGTTCTGCACCGCTGCGTATAACGCCTTCGGCTTTCGGTCGGTGAAATATGGCATCTGACCAGCCCTTTGCTGCGCGGACATGCCGGCGTACGTAAGTAAAACAAATGGCGGCGCGGCTGTGCAACTTCCGCCGAAAAGGCAGCGCTCTTTTTTTTTTTTCTCATTATATGCATTTTGCCTGATTTCGCGTTTTCTTTTTCTTCTCTCTTTTGTGGGGATCTCTGCCAGTTCTTGGGTGGGTGGCGTCCAGTGTTTTGTGGGGACTGCCAAATCTTCCGCTAGTTTGGTTTTGTCTGTCTGTCTGTCTGTCTGTCTGTCTGTCTGTCTGTCTGTCTGTCTGTCTGTCTGTCTGTCTGTCTGTCTGTCTGTCTGTCTGTCTGTCTGTCTGTCTGTCTGTCTGTCTGTCTGTCTGTCTGTCTGTCTGTCTGTCTGTCTGTCTGTCTGTCTGTCTGTCTGTCTGTCTGTCTGTCTGTCTGTTGTCTGTGTGTTGGCTTGTCTGTGCTGTTGTTGTCTGTGTGTTGGTCTGTGCTGTCTGTCTGTGTGTTGTTGGTCTGTGTTGTTGGTCTGTGCTGTTGGTCTGTCTGTGTTGGTCTGTCTGTTGTTGTCTGTTGGTCTGTCTGTTTGTGTTGTTGGTCTGTCTGTTTGTGTTGTTGGTCTGTCTGCAGTCGGTTTGTGTTGTTGGTCTGTCTGGTCGGCTTTGTCTGTCTGTTGGTCTGTCTGTCTGTGCTGTGGTCTGTCTGTATGGTCTGTCTGCAGTCGGTTTGTGTTGTTGGTCTGTCTGTCTGAGAGAGAGCGCGAGATAGAGCTCGTGCGCTTTCAAGATGGGAAATGGAGTTGCCGGAAGCGTGTTGCCTGCGCACCCCCCCCCCCCCCCCCCCCCTCGCCGTCTTTAAAAATCTACCCTGCGGCCCCGCTTTCAGTGCGTAGTGCCGGTTGGGTTCGGGAGCCCCCCTTGAGGCCCTGCCGGATTTGGCTGCTACGTACGCAGCTAGGGCCATACCGGGGCGTCGCTGCACGGCGCCGGACGCGAAAGCGTGCGCCCGCCGTGAACGAGAGAGGCTCTCGCGGCGGCGTCGACCGCCACTGCCGCGCTCTGTTTGCGCCGTGCATCGCACCGCCGCGAGGGAACGACCCCCGACTGACGGCGCCTCTCTGAACTGGCGCTGTGTGTGTGTGCCTGGTGTGTGTTGGCGCGTGTGCAGTGCAGTCGCCGCGGGCGTTCGGCTGGGGCTCCTGTTTGCCGACTGTTACTTTCTTGCCGACTCGTCGCCAAACATTCGCCGACCTACTTTTACTGGCTTCCCGTCGGCTGTCATTCGATGTAGCTTGTTGCGACGGTAGATTTTCGCCCCCGGCCGATAAAGAGCCTTGTAGAGAAGAATATATATATATATATATATATATATATATATATATATATATATATATATATATAATTGCGGTTTCGGCCCCGAAGTTCGAAGCAGCTACGGAATTGGTATAGCTTGCGCCAGTATGTGGAGACGAACGTGGTGTTGACGTCGAGCCTTTGCCTATCTAACCCCCACGATGCTAATGATGATGATCACGAGGATACGGAGGAGGAGGATTTGTCTCACACCATGATGGGGATTTCAGCGGCAGCGTCAGAAAGGCCGGTGAAGAGGGAGGGGGAAGGGTGATGTTGCATGCCGCAGAGGCACTATATACTTCTCCCACGAGGGCTATTGACCACATCGCGAGAAGTTAACGGAAACGAAGAAAGAAACAAAATTGCTGCAAGCGAATGGCCTGCAACTTCCTGAACTTGTATATTTACCTTTCTTTCAAAACTATTTTATTTCATACACGTAGCTTCGTCGTTCTTTTTTTTTTTTCTGTTTAGCCTTTAAAGCAGCTCGCCGTTTCTTGAACGGTGCCAACCCGCGAAAACAGTCTAACGGGGTGGTCGTATCCGTATCTACCCAAATAAATAAGTGTACCCGCGCTGCCTCAGTAGAGAGAACCTTGAACTTTCTCTGAGAGAGGGAGTCCACATGGAGAGGTCGATGACCCTGCCGCACTCACACGACGCGCGTGTCAGCTTTAGCTACTCAACAGCAGTCCTTATACACGACGCGAGATTGTTGTATACACTCACGGACGTGCTCTTAGCTAAGCACGCCACGTTATCTCGCGAAACCGTGCTCGGTGATTAAGCACGTTCAACTAATCTACTTCCTAATCTCCTTAGGCGCACGCGAGCGAGCGGCCCGCCGTGTACTCCAAGGCGTGCTCATTAACCGCGTAACACTCAGCTATAAGCTGGCGATGGGGTTCCCTCACTTCTTATAAGAGGGTGCGGAAGTGAAGCAGGGCGGCAGGCACCTATATCCAAAACATGTACCGTAGAAGGCTTGGACCTTGTCGACACGCGACACGGACACGCTGCAAAGTTTCTGCGATGTAAAGAGAGAGAAAGAGAGAAGAACATAATGAACACCAGCGAACACTGCACACGCACAGTCTGGAAAGATGAACAAAAGAAAGGGAAAAAAGCCTTCCTCCCAACGACTTTTCTCTCGGCTGCCGGCTAATTGGAAGCGTATACCGTGCTCGACGAAGCAGCCATTACAATCCCATCAAGAAACAGCGCGGCGGACCCCTTAAAACGTCTCGCGGAACGGGCGTGGCCGCCGCGTGTTTTCTTACAACCGGCTCCTTTACACGTTCCTGGATAGCGTTCACGCCAGTCTGGTGCCAAGAAGCTTAGGGCAAACATCGATCGGTGCAGCTGCAGCGCGACGTACTGGTAGTATATACTATATACTGTTACTCCGTCTAGCTAAATACGGTGCAGCACTCAGCTATATAGAGATGTAGTCAGCCAATCAAGGGGGGCGAGTTCGCCGGGCTGTTCGGTAGTAGCGAAAGTTCGCGATTGGCCAACTTTTGTCGTTACCGTATCATCATCGTCGTCGTCATCATCATCATCAACTGGCTATGTAACGACAGAAATGTTCGCTGTCAATCGACAATCAGATTTCCTTAATTGTCTATATGCTAGCATTTCAGTAACATCACGTATGCGATCGTTTGATCAATTCTATGGATACTTAATTGGCGGCCCATGCGTTGGTGCGTTGGTGGGTATTCTTTCGCTTGCCTTTGGCATTCCGTTGGCAGTCTGTTGGCTGCCAGCAGATAAGTGCATTTTGATATTTTGTCGTGTTGAATATTCACTAATGCGCGCTGTTGGCTGTCCACTGGCGTGTCGTTGGCTCTCCACTGGCATTCCGTTAATTTCGCGAGGACAGACCTTTGTATATTCATTGGCGATCCGTTGGCTGATCATTGACGTACCATTGGCTGTAGGTAGTTACAACCTAAAATTCACTCACACGTGACACGACACAACTGGTAATGCACAATGCGCAGTGCACCCTCTTCAGGACAGTTGCATCTCATTATACGAAGCACCGACTAAAGGACATTTTCGAAGTGACCGTTATACACATGCATCATCTTAACATTATATGGAGGGACTTTGCTTCTATTCGCAACATCGCTCGATGACCAACCTATTCCAGCTTCAAGTATAGTATCGGGAAATGTACCCGTGCTCATCAATCCCTTTCGAAGGCCCGAGGAGCGACTCGCGCCATCTCAAGCCTCCTCCGCAGCGCTGCAAAGCATTGCACGCTTCTGTAGTCGACCGCGGTGCAGTTGTAGAGTTCTCGGCTCGGGGAGGCTTTGGACCCGGTTTGCGGGGTTAGGGCGCCGGGCGAGCTTTCGCCTTAATTGTCTGGCCCTTTGCGCCAGCGTGTGTATATATACACGCATGGCCGGTCGAAAAGGGTATTTCCTTGAAACTCTGCCTCACTGTCGTCGTTCGCGAACTGTATACACGCGCTCATTCATTCAAGACCGAGCGAACCCGCTATGGCGAGTGCGATTGCGTTTATACTCCAAGTCGCTGAGGCGTGAAATGTGAGCGCCAGGCGTGTTTTCTCGCTGTCTGGATTAGGCGATTTGCGTTTAATCTTCCCTCTAGCAAAGTATAAACGCAACCGATCTTTTTTTTTTTTTTTTTTTTTTGTATTGCGTAAGCGTATATACTCTGCGGGATTGTTCTACACTCGGAATATAAGAGCTCGGACCGCGACATATCTCTCACTTGGTTGGCACGCTCGTAATGGAGCGAATCGCTGATCCTACACGGATGCTGTCTATAAGCGTGGAATTGTTCCCAGTTCAAGTGAGAGTTAAATTAGGGGTGCCTCGTGGGGTCCCTCGAGTCGTATTCAGCGCTTCGGTGTCCCCACATCCTGTGTTCGGCAGGTTTAAAACACGCTATAGAATGTCAGTTGCATTTTCGAGCGATGTCAAGTCGTGAGTTACGGAAAAGGAAACGCCGAATCCACTTCTAAGCAACGATCGCTCGCGATATGTGGATTCGAACCCATAATCTGACCTGTTATAATGTGTATAGTAAGTGGCCTCCCCCCTTCTGACCGAGCGCGCATGCGCGCTTGCACGCACACGCGCGCACACACGAATCAACTTAATGCAGCGAGTAATGCTTAGCCGCACCGGTGCGCATAGAGAACTTTTGCCAGTCGGCGCCATACACACGAGCAGGTGTGCGCGCAGTCGTTCAAACTCCATAAGTGATATGAACGTTCCCGTGAAGAGGAAACCGACCGGACACTTTTTCTTCTAACACCTTCCTCGCAGGCCGCGACGTTATATTCGCCTTCTTTGGCGGAACAAGTTTTGCTTTCGGCGTGGAACGACCGTGCCATAACTCAGCATTAACTTGCTTCCGGTCACCTGTGTTCCTTCACATGTTGTATTCTCTTCTTTCTTTCTTTCTTTCTTTCTTTCTTTCTTTCTTTCTTTCTTTCTTTCTTTCTTTCTTTCTTTCTTTCTTTCTTTCTTTCTTTCTTTCTTCTTTCTTTCTCTTATGGATGGCCGACCTCTCTCGGCTTTACTGGCATTGCCTGTCGTGTTATCAGCATGGACACTGCAGGGTGCTCACTTCGCCTGCGTCTCTCTCTCTCGCTCCTTTAACGACGTCAGGCTTGAAGCCGTGGGAATATGTTTGGTCTAGACCGTGCGACATTTTGTTTTTCTCATTTATCCTTTCACCCATCCGCTCAGAGCTCCATTCTTCCTTTGCCCATAAACCGTTCGACCGTACGGCACTCCGTTGGACGCTTCTCAGTAAAGAAACCGTTTGACCATCCGCGGTGCGGCTCAGTGGCTATGGCGTCGACCAGGCCTCGGCGGGAACCCGACCCACGACCTTGTCAAAACGTCGTCAAAATGAAGCCGTAGTACGCCACTACGCCGTCCCTCATAAAGTGCACTTTCGAAATGTTGAACGCCACAAGGACCCGCTGGTACATAATGAGTAGTTCATTAATGGTGCCGTCTGTGACAGCGTATAACTTTTCAGTACCAGCTTCCACCCACAAAAACGCACCTGCCATCTGGGCCTCCATGTTCCAGAGTGATAATACTCGAGAGACGCCTTGATGTCATGCCGAAATGAGCGAATGCAATTGGCTGGCGCATGTTCTCTGCACTATAGCTCGCTTCTATTTATTCTGCCGCCGCATTCTTTTGTCGTCACCGAGAGAGAATGCTAAGAGGCACCAAGATACGAACGGATCAAGCTGTTTTAGGCGTTGGCTCGTGGAGGATAATTCGCTGAGCCGCTAAGTGCAATTTCTACAGGAGGAGGGCCTCAACGCTTTTATTTTAGTACAGATAAGATGCAGGGCAAGTTGCTCGGAAAAATATAACAGACCTGCAGTTGCCGGCATCATCACCGCTCACTATTCATACTTCCGTATTGAACGCTTTGCATACGCCAGTGGAGTTGATGAATTGTGGGGCGGGCTTTATAACCTTGTAGCCGAGGGACGTACCCTCCCATGCATATGCATCTCTGTAGTTATATAAAATATCATTAATGCTATCACTTTGGAAGGATGTACAGGCGCCCGTCCAATTACGACGCAAGCTTTCGGACTCGCGAATATCGGTATATTCGATGCGGCTCGATGCTCATTCTTGAAGGTATACCGTTACCCTCGGACCTTTGGACCATCCTTTATACCTTCCTTCGGGTCAAGCTCTGCAATCTCTCATTAGGGCCACGGGTGTCGTTTGGGACGCCAAGCGGAAGCCTTCTTCAGTTTTAACGACTTCTACCGGGGCTAGTAATAGTTATGCAACGGAACCTGTAGTCACCTATATAAATTGGGGTTTGATGATTCTGAAACTGCTATACAGGGTCGTTCGCGAACTGTAGACGTTGGTATAAGGTGACCCGCGGACCTTTGGAAAATGGATTGGACACTATAAACTTTGCCGCACGCCGTAATGCTATATATAGGAGTGATTGAGGAAGGTAAGGTGCGACTGAGAAGCGGGCACCTATATATGTCGGCAGCCGGAACATAAATTTGTTGGCTGGTTCGTGCAGTCGCTCTGCGTTGCGCACCCTGTTTTATTGCCCCGGTGGACCGAACACTTTAATGCACAGTGACGTGGCAATCGTCGGCATTGTCTTCGCAGCGACACTGTTTACAGTTCATCCATCCAGAGGTAAATAAGGATGTAGTTATACTCTACTCGAGGCCTTGGGTAGAATTAATCTGCGGTGGAGAATAGTATAAGATACGGCTGGAGTGACTGATGTGACGCAAAGGCAGGCAAGACACAGAATGAAGCGACATAATGTTTTAGGGCATTTTTTTCCCTCATTTTCTTTCTTTTTTTCTTTTTTCAAGTTTGGTGGCTTGTGAACGTGGACCACCGATCTTAAGGGTCTATAATAAAGGCAGCAGAAAGGTAAAAATAGCCACCTTGGTGGTATCAACCCCGTTTTCAGAGGAATGCTCATAATCCGTCCATCCATCCGCACTATGCGTTTACAAGTGCATAAGTATATATAGCCGGTTATTTTTCGTACGGCAACCATGAGAGGATGGCTATAACCAGGATATCACAACTTGTGCCATTCCGTAGCCATATAAAGATTGGCCTCATTATAGTCAAACCACGCCGCGAAGAAAAGAGAGGGCAAATAACCGTCCCTCTGTAACGCAAGCTTCGAACCTTGAGCACCGGTGCGCGTTCCTGTGTAGACCATTCCGCGTTAAGTCGGTGGCGCGTTCTGTCGTTTTGAAAACAATGGGACGTTAGAATCGGAGTACCTGGGGCTTGATTGCGAGCTACATTTACGTGGATGTGGACAGCAAAATCGTTCAGTCATTCGTCTGCTATCGAACGAGTACGCATCTTGCGATGTGGGGCTTACACACAGCGTGAGGGGCGTAGGCAGAAAGGAGACGCTTGGTATGCACTCCGCGTGGCGATCTCTCGTACCAACAGCTGGAACTAAAGAAAGATTCCATCGAATTCCAACAGTTGCAGCAGCGATCTTTACAGCACGCAGAGTCGCACGTCGTATTGGTCACCACGTCGTACCATGCATGTATACGATCGATTCCTCGTGCGTGTCGCATAAACAGTCGTACCCAACAGGTATTATAACGGAGTCTATACCTTGTTTTAGCGGGTTCCTACAGTGTCTAGGCACTCACGAGGCGCAGTGCACGCCGTATCGGACTACGCGCATCATATCATGCGTCTCATTTTAAAGTCAGCCTTTCTTTGCGAAACCTCCCGGACTTTGCTGACCGTGGTTGCTGCTGCTGTCTTGCTGAGTAGCTCATACTTAATAATAATAATAATAATAATAATAATAATAATAATAATAATAATAATAATAATAATAATAATAATAATAATAATAATAATTACGCGCCCGATGGTGGGATCGAGCCTCTGTACATTCCAACACATGCTGTAACCACTGGAGAGAAACGCACGCACGCACACTAACTCTCGATCGCACGCACGCACGCACTCACTCACTCACTCACTCACTCACTCACTCACTCACTCACTCACTCACTCACTCACTCACTCACTCACTCACTCACTCACTCACTCACTCACTCACTCACTCACTCACTCACTCACTCACTCACTCACTCACTAAAAATACACAATCACTGCAATCGTTTCCTTTGCGCCAAAGAAGCTGGAATGAACTGGACAATTTTGTGTCACTTAATTAACCGCTTCACGAAAGATTCTCCTCACACAGATCTCCAGATTAGTGTTGGATCTGTTCGCTTTCTTTGTGTAGTAAAAGAAGCTGTGCGTCGAACGCACCCGAATCATTGTCGGACGACGTGTCGCAAATATGGCCGATCGGACGCTGGAAACCCGATGTAAACTTGTTGGATCCCTTGTTAGTGCGACTGGTCGTTGCGGCGAAGAAGCACGTGCGCGTCAAAACCATCGAATTCGTCGTACGATGCGTCGGAAAGGTGGCTCTATGACTGTTGGAATTACCTGTTGGAAACTTGTTGGACACGGTTAGTGGAAAACGATCAGTCGTATGAATTCTGCGTCGAAACTGTCACAATTCCTCGGACAACGCGCCGGAAAGACTATTTCAAGCCTGTTCGAAACTTATTTGTACTATAGATGAAAGCGTGTTTGATTCTTTGCTGTAATGACTAGTCGTTACGATGGATCACGCATTTCGCCGCGTCCGTCGGATGACGAATCCGGTCCGTCGGATGACGAATCGACAAGGCGTGTACTCAGATTCTTTTACACCTTGGTGATAATTTCGCTGGGCTTCTTGGTTGGCATGACTATAGTTGTACGATGATGAGCCGGATTGTTTTTGTGCGCGGAATCCTGGAATAGGTAGGAAACCGTTAAAGACCCAATGAAAACTTGTGGGATAGTTTATTCACGGCCGCGGTTTATAAAATTCCTTGTTGGCATCACTATAGATGGGTCGGATTGTTTCCTACGTTCACGCATTTCGCTCTTTATCTCCTCGATACGAAAGAGTATACAAACGCGGTGCAAAGATGCTGCACTCTAGGAGCCCCCGGTAGCTCCCGCCGCCTCGACGCTTCTCTCTTCGTGACCAGTCGTCGTCGTAGTCGGCGGCGATGCGGGGCGCAGGGAAGAAAAAGCTTCGGACGCCGAGGGGAGAAGGACCCGGTCAGTCCGGTTCTCGCGCTTCGTCGCCGATACCAGTTCCGTGGTCGACGCCGCCTGGCCGGCCTGCCGCTCGCTTGTACTACGTCCGCCCTCTCGTGACGCCGGAGATGCATGGTGTGGCGAACTGGTGCGGCGTACGTAACGTGGCGCCGTGGCTTGGCAGCCGTGCATTTCGTATAGCGTTTTTCCAGCAGGGAATTCCTATAGCGCTGTAGTGTCTGCGGTAGCTGCTAATGTGGCGGTTTGGCCAGCTCGTGAATGATGATGATGATGATGAAATGCAAGAACGCCCGTCTACCGTGCATTGAGTACGCTTTAAGGAATCTCAGGTGGTCGAAATTAATCCGGAGTCCCCCACTATTCGGCGTGCATCACAACCAGATCGTGCCTTGCTGCGTCTTGCTTTTTTTTTTTTTTTTCCTCCTTGCCTTCGAAAGGGCGGCGGACCTGGCGCGGTCGCTGAGCGAGAAGGAAGAAGGCGCTTCACGGTCATCGCGTTCGCCTCGTCTCCGCCCCGTTTCCGTCACCACTCTATACTGCTCTTCCTACACACTTGCGCTGCTGTGGTTACATTGTTTCTCTCGCGTATTGGTTCTTTCGTTTCCCTTCTCCCTCCTTTGTTTCGGTTGCCTTCGTGTTTCGACATTGGTGCGTCATGCTTTGTGGCGATTGATATGCGTGAGATTTTCGCCTTTAAAGTGGACGCGAGGCGTTTTATGAGAGGCGACGCACCGGAAGAGTCACGGAGTAGAACAGCCGCGCGCGGCCGTGAGCGTTCTCACTACAGAAAACACGAATCCTGCTCATGTGTGCGCTCCATGTATACGGGAGGTAAAGGTATTATGAATTGTTTTACGTATTCTTCGTCCGATTGTCACCGGAGTTATTGTTCCCGTGTACCGAATAGAATTTCCGCAGCAGGCGCGGAAAAGCCATCCCGTATTTTGTTTATATCTATAACGATACCAGCAACGTATCCGTTAAACGAAAAAAGCTAAAGTTTACAACAGGTTTTAACATATGCCAACGGTCCAAACAGTCATCTCTCCGAGACGCCGTCCTAGAGAGATGAAATGACTATGATGCGCATGCGGTTTATCTGCTATACGCTTACTTCTCATCAAGAAAAAAAAGTCGGGCGCAGTGAGTTGTGTCGGCGGCGAAAACACGGTTCGCGCAGGCCTTGTCTGCTTCCGGGAACCCCGCTGTGCCTGTGTCCGAGATGCGTGGGCGTCGTATCGCGGAGTCGGGGGCTCTCTATCCCCCCCCCCCCCCTCTCCTCTCCTCGCTACAGCGCACCCCCCTCTCCGTGAGGTGGGTGCGTTCCGACTGCTCCCCCAGCCGACAGCATTCCGAGCCTCGCCTTGTTACCTTTCCGCCCCCGCCTGCAATGGTGACGTGCGCTGACCCCTCGCCAGCCGCTCACCTGCGGCCGCGTAATGACCCCTTGTATGAAGGGGGTGGGGGAGGGTGGGGGGAATGCTCTAAGCGTGGGGCACAGTTGAGCCCCGGTCCCCCTTTGCCGACCTATTATTCGGATGGGAATAGGTTTTGGTATGTTGGTATACATAGCGCAGTAAGAAGAATGGACAGGCGAGACCTTAGTTGAAAGTCAGCGCTTGTCCCGTCTCGACCTGTCCTTATGTTCTTACTGGGCTATGTATTCTGTATAACGCTGTTATTCGGTGCGTTTAGAAGTCTCCATCCTTGGAAAAGTGCCGCTCCACCGCCTCTGTGACTCTGCAGGACACGAAAAAAATAGTGTCGTGCACTGTGGCTTATATGGCGTTCTGCCACTGAGCACGACGTCGCGGGTTCGATTCCCGAACGCGCCGGTCACATTCTGATCATAAAGGAAGGCGGGGGTGGAATGCAAAAGCGCTCATTATTCCGGAGCCCTCCACTTTTTATTTCTTCATTCCTTCCATCCCTACACCTTTTCTCGCTCGACTATTTCGCACCCTTCTGTTTGTAAGCGTCCCGAACACGTTGCGACCTTTCTTCATCCTATCCGGTCATAAATCTCGCCCGCAATTTAGTATATTAAATAGATTCCGAATGCCCCAAGCAGAAGCCGTTCGTGGAGCTAAGTGCGCAGCAAGCATATTCTTTCTCCACATCCGCTATGCGTGTATAGCCAGTCCTGTCCGGCGCAGTCGACGCTATAACCCATAATTCGAACTTCGCCCTCCTTCATTTATATATGCATCTCTTTTTTTTTCCCCTCGCTCCGCAGAAGCCACAGTCGCCCGGCGAACGAAACGCACATCGGTGACAGCTGCGACTTTCTCGGCCTCTCCCTCGAGAGGGGCTAGTGTGCGGCGACGTCTATATGCGGCCATATCTTATCCAGCCTCCTCTGCATGCTTCGAGAGGAGTATCGGCACGCATTCGCTCTCGAACGTTCGCCGGTGCGTGGTACGTGACAGCGGCGTGCATTTTCAAGAAGAAAGCCCGGATGCGAAATAGTTTTCCCTACAAATCACTAGAGGGAAATGCGGTGGTATACGATCGTTCAACTGTATACCATGGGGACGACGTATAGTACGCGGGTTTGTCTAATTTTCGTGGATTGTGCATTCATACGTTCCTGTGGCGTTATATAACTATTGTGCTTATCTTTCCAAACTTTTTAATAAGTCATATTTTTTCTATGTATGCACGAAGGCGATAAATTTCTGAGCACGTGAACAATCATTGCTAACAGGGGACGTATTCTGCGACTGGTCCGCTTCAGCGATACTATATCGCCTTGACCGCGCCTTGGCCATCAGGCGTGCGCCGATTGGCTGGTTGAGCAAAATCGGATGAGCTCAGTAGCACGTATTGCCCAACCATGCCAATCAGCGCGCGCCTGATGGCCAATTTAAGGCGTGGCCAAGGCGATAGTATCGCCGAAAGTGATCGTCGCAGATTACGTCCCCAGTTCACAGGTTATCGAAAAGATCATAACGTTACAGTCGAAGCGAACGAAAAGCGTCACGGCGGTGTGGTGGCGGCTTGCTGAATAGTCCGTCGTTATATGCGGACTGTTTGTTTCCGAATGCTTATTAAATTTTAATATCCAAATGAATGGTTTGCTTCACGCGTTTTTCCTTCTTTGCGAAACCCACGTACCTGTAAAGCAGAACTGCGCTGTACTGTATACGTATAAAAGTGTGCCAAGTTGGGCTAATTGGTCAATTTCGTTAATTGTTCCTACGTGATTCCTCCGTCCCGGAAGCAGAAGGCGACCTCGCTCTCTCCGCTATTCTCCTATCGGGAGCAAATATCGCTGCTCGCTTTCACGTTGACAGGAAACTTTGCTCGCTAAGCGCGTTCGGCCAACGGCTGCTTAACGTCAGAAACATCGCCTCGCGCTGTGAAGACGCGAAAGCGGGGACTGCTTCTGACGACGGCGCTATAAAAGCGGAAGTGCCCGGAATGGCCCCTCGGCGGCACCCCAGTCGCCTTCGCGTCCAAGCGCACTGCAGCTATGCAGCTACACCCAGCTTCTCCTGCGCTGTGTCTGTTGGGGGCGGTCGCGTTCGGAGGCGCACTTGCCTTTAAGTTATTCAGTGTTTTTCCAAAGGCTCATCCAAGATCGATGGCGCGTGTGTGAGACGCGTATATAACCCGAGGAAAGAAGCTGCCTTTCGTAGGGGGCGCCACCCACCCACCCAAACGCACGCTCACACGCACACTGTGTGCAACGTGCCGTGTGTAAACAAAAACCTGTTGCCGTTGCTTCGGCCGGGTATCGGATTGCGCCTGAGCAGCCTTCCGTGAAACGCAACTGTTACTCGAGAAAGGGTGGTTTTGCTGCTCCTTTCGGTGTCGCTCCAGTCTTACTCTTCTTTTTCTTTTTTTAATGCGTCACTGACTCACTTGTGCTGCTGCGTCTTGCGCGTCGTTCCGGCGCCCCACTCGGTTGCTCAAGTTCCGTGCAGTACTGGGCAAAGGCGGGGGCGTGTCTTGTTTCCACGCGCAGCGTAAAGGAGAACCGAAACGTCGCAGTAGGGTTTTATACGTATGGAAGATGCGTGCAGTGGGTAATTAGGGCCACGGTATTATGAAAGGCGCCAGAATGTCTTGCTCTGCATGTCGACGACAGTTTTGGAATAGCCGCAGCAGCTCGCAATGACGTCACTGATTTTGTCACCGTATACGGTCTAGCTGATTGTTTAACGGTAAATGTCCATATCACATTCTAAAGGGACCAGAGACTGAAGTTTAGGAAGTTTGGAAATTTTCTTGCGCTTCGAAATGACCCAAACTGGAGAAAAGGTGTGGGAATTCGTGACGTCATACTAAAGTACCGGCGCTGAAGTTTTTGCGCCAGTTTAAAGCTACCCGCCCTCTTGCCCCCTTCACTGAATCATGTGTTGTCAAATAAGAATTCACCAGTATAACCTGATTTAGTGTTGGCCTTTATTAGTGTCCGTTTGATAACTAATCCTTTAGCAAGTGAGAGAAAGTTCTCAAACAATATAGTCCGCCATTATAAAGCCGATTTAATACTTTTCTGAGCACGCTATGGCCACGATGGTGCCGTAGTAATTATGTCAAAATCGTGTCGGGGAACTTACGAGACACTGAACAGAACTTGCGTGACGGGGCTATGGGTCGTCGTCAACATCGTCTTAGCAACGGCAACGCCTCCGACCCGCGAGCAGAATTTTAACGCTGTTGATTCTGGGCGGCGCAATGATGCGGCTATGTTGTTGGCGCGGCTTCGGAAGCGGCGCCTCGTCTTCTTTGGAAGCCGTCCCGCTTTAATACGTAACGCGGCGCGCCGGCTTTTCGGCGCGCCAAGCTTTTTCGCCGTGCCAAGCTTTTTTCGCCGTCAGATTTTGGAAATAGAGGGGGATCGAATTCGGGGGCTTATCCCGTAAGAGACGGACTGTCGACTATACTCCGGGACAAAGCCCAGGGTATAGTGTATAAAGTTAGTTTATCAGCAGTGTTTTTTTGTCTCCGCAGAGAAGCGGGTCGTGCCTTCAGCTAAGCTTGCGCGTGTTATAGTGGCCGTTAAATTAAAATAAATTAAATTAAATAGACATTTCCTGTAAGTTAATGCTAGGCCTCAGAGTTCAGATAAATCATAACTGGCAAAGAAAAAAAAAATCTGGTTCGAAAGCGGGATGGTGTTAGGAAGTTTTCGAGCAGCTCTAATGTCTGACGACAAAATAATAATACAGCGCCCTTGCGTTCAAGATCCCTGCTGAGGCAGTAGTGATGCTTGAAAATTATTGTTATATAATTGAATGTTTTAAGTTTGTACGTCATTTATATACATAGCACACTTCATTGTAGTCATCGCCATAGTTTTATTGCAAGTATATGTTTTACGCACTTATAACACTTACACAATTTTAGGCCTCTATACAGCAACGTTACATCTACTTACCGCTATTCATCAATCCATCGATCGCTCAATACCATTTCTTAGCGGTCTTGGCCATAGCTGGCCCTTGCGTCATTGAACACTATACAGCACCATCATAATCAACAACAACAACGATGATAATAATAATAATAATAATAATAATAATAATAATAATAATAATAATAATAATAATAATAATAATAATAGCTTGCTTCATTAAAATGTTTCACTTTTCTGTGATCCAACTTTGTAGTCCGCCTTTCAGCATACGTTCCTGTATTTTCTTTCCGGTTCATCCTTTGCGCTGTTTAAACGTCACCGCGTTTACACACGCATAGAGAGACAAGAGTAGTCGACCTCATGAAGTACAACGGTGCCTTTGAATACCTTGCGAGCTGAGGAGGCCTTACGGGGGTGAAGCCGAGAGACGAAAATATGGCAAATGAAGGGGCAGAAAGGTCAAGAGGTTGGAACGCAGGAGGTACTGGCGACTTCGCGGCGAACTTCAAATGGAACGCCGCCTTACTCCGTCCCATCCAAGTTCGCTGCAGTACAGTGAAGCCCGTTCGTCTCGCCGTCCAATCAGGAACGAGAACCGCGGTTACCGATTGGTGGGTTACGAGTCCGAGAAAGCCATTGAAAGCATCATTTTTACTTAAACGTGGATAAAGTGACCGTCTCCTCGTAATTACCGTGATGAAAACCGCTTCTCGTTGAAAATTATAGTGATAATGTATAAGCTTGTGTGGTTGGTTGACATTTTTATGCTAAGTTCTGAATGTTTTATGTTGTGCCGTGGTATTCGAAAATCATGTTCACGTGTGCTTTTCGTGGTCTGTGACGACAGAACGGTTTAGATCACATGGGTGCCCATTTTCTCAAAAGCTGACGTCAAGCGCGTGACTAAACCGCTTCATCTGAATTTCATGTCATCGGGGAATATATTGCTATATTGTTTCCATGCTAATTTTGAAAAAAATGGAAGGCAGTGTGCAGGATAATGTACAGTCGGGAGCAATAATCTAGAGATAATAATAATAATAATAATAATAATAATAATAATAATAATAATAATAATAATAATAATAATAATAATAATAATAATCAGTCTATTTTTATGTCCACTGCAGGACGAAGGCCGCTCCCTGCGATCTCGAGTTACTAGCTAGACCATGGGACCAGCTAAAAACTCTTAAATTTCTTCTAATTAGTCGTGCCACGTAGAATGAACTCATTGCATTACATTAAACAAACAGGCGCACGTGGGCTGTGCTAAGTGATTTCAGCCTGCATGCCTTGGCATCTGTTGTCAGCAGGCATTTTCTCACGATTGCATAAGGTGTCTCAGGGGGATACAGGTACACTCCTAAGCGGTGGCCATTGCGTGGGGCTAATCCTTCCGTTAATCCTTCCGTCATGATCATTCGGCGGGTGTCAAGAACAAGCGGATTAGCCACGGACAGTGGACGGCATCTTTCTGCGGGTTCTCGTTCCTGGTTGGCTGACGCGATCGCGTTGCTTTGTCTTCGCTGCACGGAACTTGACAAGGCGGAGACGGACTCGGTTGGAGGGGGTTGGAGTGGCCGCGTGTCCGGCGGACGTGATTGGACGCTGCTCGCTACAACAGCTGCGCTTTGACCTCGTACGATGCTCTCTCGAATCTTTGTTTTTGCGCAATTTTTGATGTCCGCGCGACTTCTGCCGCAATTTCTCGACTTCGAAAACGTTACCGGTGAAGCAAAGGCAGGACGAGGTTCTTAGGTGAGCGCTTTACTGGCTTTTAGGGAAAGTTCGCATCGAGTGTTGATGCTTATACTTGTTAGTCATGAAGAGACCGCTGTTAAGGTTTGCGTGGACGCATACACACACACGCGCGCACGCACGCGCGGGACGGTCTCAAACTGATTACACCGCAGATCCGCGGTATTTTATGGCTTATGAGGAACAAGATAGTGATATAAATAAAGCAAGGCCGAGTAAAATTGGTAACAGTACTGATAACGAGTAGGGATGTGCGAAGATATTCTGAACTTCCGAATCACGAATCGAATAGTGCCCTATTCTATTCAGTCTTCGAATCGAATAGTCACTTTTCGTAAATGGGAATATTTTTCGAATACTTTTCGAATATTTCAACACGTCAACTGCGCCCAAATAAACATAAAATTGGAGCAAACGTACGGTAAGTTTTCACCCCCGTGGACATAGTATGGACATAAAAACATGATACTACTTGTTTGTTTCTCATGAACTACTTGTTTGTTTCTCATGCTCCATTTGTACTTTTAATACACAACGCTTCATTAAGTACAATGTAATGAAATAATACTGGGATGAGGATATCGTTTTGTAATTGTGATAACGGCTGTTCATTATTCGAAAACTGTTCGAAAGTTATTCGATATTCGATTCGATTCTCTTCTGGCGCTATTCGATTCGTATTCGATTCGGTCTCAAAAATCACTATTTACTCACCGCTGAACGAGTCAACAATTAATGTACAGTTACTCGCCTCGAGAAGTGTCGCACTTATTTTACGAACGTTGAAGATAATTGAATGTCCATTGCGCAAGTGAATGTCCTAGCAAGCGTTGCTTAAGTATCAAGCGTAGCAAGCGTATTTGTATCAGTGTGCGTGTTACGAGGCAGCAACCCGTTTTATGATAACAGCAGCGAATGCAGTACTCTCAATTGAATACTGAGGCACTCAGTTTTCGAATTGGCGGGTCGTTCGTTTCTAGTCCGTAAGATGGGGTTAGCAGCATGCCGTGGAAGTTCTCTCCGTTCCGGGGGACCGGAGACAAATGGCGAGTGCGTTTTCCTTGGGACGTGGCGCCATCTGCTGTAGTGTGCACCAACCATGAGTATCACGCGAGGGCGCTGCCGTACATGCCGCGCCTGGCCGTGTTCCGTTTGCCGCGTGCAGCCACTTTTTTGCGTTGTTTCTACTTATTCAAATGAATGAATAAAACTTGTATTTTAAGGAAGTGGATGGCTCTCGGCCGCTGTTAGGGATTATTTAAATAAAACTGATGTTTCCGATTTTGTTCTCCATATAGTTGTTGAACGTTCTAACGCTGCACGAACTTATTTTAAATCTGATACGCAAAGCACATGTGTTCCAAGCGCGTGGAAGTTAGCTATTTCGTGGTGGGGGAGAAAAAGAAGAAAAAGGGGGGACGTTTTGAAACTCTGCGTTTACGACTAGCCTTTATAACAGATTAAAGTTTCCCCATTAGAAAATCCAGAACGGAGAAAAATGATGTCCTGTCTTTGCGATCCCTTTCTGTGCCCCTATTTCACAAAAAAGTGTAATATATAAACGTATGTAGAAGGTCGCGTACGATGTAACCAACCACGGAGTTTTGCTGATAAACTCATGATTCTATTCGCTGCGGAGCCGCGCGATTATTCGCGTTACGCCTCGTGCATTCTAGTAATGGCGAGTTTGATCATTCACGAATCGTGTTCTGCTTCGAACAGTCATTAGATGTTAACTTGTTCTTTCAAGCACAACATTAATAGTTCCAAGTTAGTCCGCGGGCGGCCGCAAGGCCCAAGTATTTAGGAATGAGCTGCTCCAACCTGCACCATAGGACTTCATTGCGTCGTCTGCTTGTGTTGATTTTGTTTCCAAGTTCATCCGAGAGTGCCGTACCGCGGTAATCGCGATCGTGGGCGCCGATCCCGCGGAGCGCTGCCTGAAATAAACAAAAGCGGTCCAAAGCTGGCCGCAACGACGCTGTTTTACCCGTCTGTCGTTTTTATGATGTCATTAGCGTTCCGTTTGTTCGCGGCGCTAGAGCGCTCAGAGCGGGGCCAATCGTGTCGCCTCAATGGTTCTCATTCATGGCGCGCAGACGAGCTCCGTTCAGCTTGTACTCTGCTTTTTTGTTTTTTTCCCGATGTCGTCTGCTTTTTCTTGTCTGTTTTCTTCTGCTTTTACTGTCGTCTGCTCTCGCTCGCGCGCGATCTTTCCTTTCCCTCTCTTGGCTCCATACATACTTTTTAGGTTGCCCGCTTGGAGCGTTGCTCTCCTCCACACTTCGGTGTACTTTTGTTTTGTTTCGCTTCCAGCGGCTTATTTCCTCCTTGTCGTCATCTAGCGGGTTCTGCGCTTGTATTCGTGCGTCGTCTTCTCAGTCAGGGATAAAGTTTTATGTCCTTCGCGCGGGCAAAGGAGCGGAGAGAAAGCGATTATGTGTCGTCGTTGCTTTCTTTGTGAGGGGGCGTGCCTTTTCGTGACGCTGCGATAGATATATAGAAGCGCGCTTTGATCTGTTCATTCGCTTCATCAGGCTCGCAGAAGCCCCGGTTTTAGAGGTCAACGCACTTCGCTTAGTGCGTACAGTGTTCCATCTTTATCTCATCTTGTAGTGCTTCTCTCTTTGCCGATTTCTTTTTTCTTTTTCTTTTGCTGTGTCATTCTGATGCCTTCGAAGTTTTATTGCGCCGAGGGGCTTCAGCAGAGAGTTGATTGCCGAGCAGTGCATGTTGTAGAATGTTTTCCCCCATTACGTCTTCATCCCCTTTCCAGATGGCGCTGGCTGGACATCCGGGGTTTTTTTGCTGGTCCGCATTTTTTCGCTTCATTACCGTTCTTTCATGCGAGTGTTGTTAAGGAGCGGCTTGGATGTAGTGATTTCAGTCTGTGCTCCGTTCCGCTTTCGATGTATGAAGAAATACATCAGGTACTTTCATCGACAGTTCTCCTCTTTTTATCATCATCATCATCATCAGCCTATATTTATGTCCACTGCAGGACGAAGGCCTCTCCCTGCGATCTCCAATTACCCCTGTCTTGCGCTAGCGTATTCCAACTTGCGCCTGCGAATTTCCTAACCTCATCATCCCACCTGACTTTCTGCCGTCCTCGACTGCGCTTCCCTTCTCTTGGTATCCATTCTGTAACCCTAATGGTCCACCGGTTATCCATCCTACGCATTACATGGCCTGCCCAGCTCCATTTCTTCCGCTTAATGTCAACTAGAATATCGTCTACCCCCGTTTGTTCTCTGATCCACACCGCTCTCTTCCTGTCTCTTAACGTTACTCCTAAGATTTTTCGTTCCATTGCTCTTTGTGCGGTCCTTAACTTGTTCTCAAGCTTCTTTGTTAACCTCCAAGTTTCTGCCCCGTATGTTAGCACCGGTAGAATGCAATGATTGTACACTTTTCTTTTCAACGACAGTGGTAAGCTCCCGGTCAGGATTTGGCAATGCCTGCCGTATGCACTCCAACCTAATTTTATTCTTCTGTAAATTTCTTTCTCATGATCAGGGTCCCCTGTGAGTAATTGACCTAGATAAACATATTCATTTACAGATTCTAGAGGCTGACTGGCGATCCTGAATTCTTGTTCCCTTGCCAGGCTATTGAACATTATCTTTGTCTTCTGCATATTCATCTTCAACCCAATTCTTGCACTTTTTTGATGAAGGTCCTGAATCATTTGTTGTAATTCCTCTCCATTGTTGCTCAATAGGATAATGTCATCTGCAAACCGAAGGTTGCTGAGATATTCACCATCGATCTTCACTCCTAATCCTTCCCAGTCTAAGAGCTTGAATACTTCTTCTAAGCATGCAGTGAATAGCATTGGAGAGATTGTGTCTCCTTGCCTGACCCCTTTCTTGATAGGTATCTTTCTACTTTTCTTGTGGAGAACCAAGGTAGCTGTGGAATCCTTGTAGATATTTGCCAAGATATTCACGTATGCCTCCTCCACTCCTTGATTACGCAATGCCTCTATGACTGCTGATATCTCTACTGAATCGAATGCCTTTTCATAATCTATGAAAGCCATATAGAGAGGTTGATTGTACTCCGCAGATTTCTCGACTACCTGATTGATGGCATGGATATGGTCCATCGTAGAATATCCCTTCCTGAAGCCAGCCTGTTCTCTTGGTTGACTGAAGTCAAGTGTTGTCCTGATTCTATTGGAAATTATCTTGGTGAATATTTTATACAATACTGAAAGCAAGCTAATGGGTCTGTAATTCTTCAATTCTTTAACGTCTCCCTTCTTATGGATAAGTATAATGTTGGCGTTCTTCCAGCTCTCTGGTACACTTGAAGTTGTGAGACATTGCGTATAAAGGGCCGCAAGCTTTTCAAGCATGATATCTCCTCCATCTTTGATCAAATCTACTGTTATTCCATCTTCTCCAGGCGCTTTTCCCCTGGTCATGTCTTTCAAGGCCCTTCTAACTTCATCGCTAGTTATAGAAGGAGCTTCTGTATCCGGTTCATCACTATTTCGAATGGAAGAAGCTTGGCTGTTTTGGCTACTGTACAGGTCAGTATAGAATTCTTCTGCTGCTTTTACTATGTCATCGAAATTGCTGATGATATTACCATGCTTATCTTTCAGTGCATACATCTTGCCTTGTCCTATGCCTAGTTTTCTTCTTACTGATTTCATGCTGCGTCCATATTTTACGGCTTCCTCAATTTTTCCCACGTTATAATTTCGAATATCCCTTACTTTCTTCTTGTTGATCAGTTTTGACAGTTCAGTGAATTCTATCTGATCTCTTGAGTTGGACACTTTCATGTTTTGTCGTTTCTTTATTAGGTCCTTTGTTTCTTGGGAGAGCTTCCCTACAGGTTGCTGTACTAGCCTTACCTCCCACTTCAATTGCTGCTTCTGAGATCAGCCTAGTTACGGTTTCATTCATTAGCTCTATGTTATCTTCATCTTCCTGTTCTAAAGCTGCATATTTGTTTGCGAGCACCAGCCTGAATTGGTCTGCTTTTACCCTTACTGCCTCTAGGTTGGCCTGTTTCCTCTTGACTAATTTCACTCTCTCTCTCTCTTCAAATTGAGAGAAATCCTAGACCTCACTAACCTATGGTCACTGCACTTAACCTCTTTTTATATATATACCTTATATATTTGTTCGTTTATCCCCATCGTTTTTTGATGCAGGCGGCTCAGGCATGTGGGAATCTGTGCATCTGTGCGCGGCTACACAAGAGCCAAGAACTAAGCTCGGAGGATCAGACTAACAACGCCATACCGTTCGGTTCAGCGGCAGCTGCCTCAAATTATTTAAATGTAAAGGATTCGAGATGAAGTGGAGTCTATATATATACCTAAGCTTCATAGCAGCGGTGGACATCACATTTTTCGCGATGATCGCCAGTACAATTTTAATTAACGTAATTCAGTAATTACCCTTTTTAATTATCGATTCTAAAATGTATGTTGTATAATTGCAGAATTAATGTCAGCCAGCATTCAAATTCGTTGCTGTTCCAGCTAGCATGTTTCCACAATGGAAAAACGCAGCGTGCTGCATTTTGCTGCGTATTTTGACGCACGCACGCACACGCCCACACACACGCACACGCACATGCACGCTAACACGCATGAACGCACGCACGAACACACACAGGCACACGCACATGCACGCACGCACGCACACACACACAGGCGCGCGTGTAAAGAGACAGAAGAGAGTAGTAAGTGGTTCGTTGGGAAAGGGAAAGGTTGGCGCTATCTTCTGCAGCCCTTGAGGGAGCACGGCTCAGCGCCAGACAGAAGAGACCCACACGCTCAAGCAAGCAAGCAAGCGACCATCATTCGCCCTGCAATATATCAGTGTGAACCCTAGGTGGAGCTCGTCACGGCGCATCTTAGCGCTGCCCGTTTCACTTTAAAGGGAACTCCCGAAGGCAGTCTGCGGGCTTAACTTTTTTCGCGCACCATATATATATATACACAACCCGTTGCGCAGAGGGAGAAAGTACCACCGGTGGTTCCGGCCAACGTATACCCCCTCGCGATCTCTTCCTTCTTTTCCGTTCGCACGGTTAGCACCCCGCGGATCCTTTTAATTCTGGCCGCCTTCATTAACGCTTGACGTGAGACGAATCGCGACCCCGCGGGCGGCAAAACACAAAGTTAACCCCGAGCGCTCTCTCTAAACGAGTGTCGCGTGCTTTACTAAAATAACGTGAAGCTGCAGCATCTCCCGAGTTACAGCGCCGCTGTCGCAGCAGGAGCGTGAGGGCCTTTGAAGTTTCGTACTTAGTGGCAGGCCCGCCGGGGTAGATTGACTCCCATTTGCCAAAAACGAGAGGAGCTCTTCACCGTTTTAGCTCCTCGCCTCGGTGTCTATGTATGCTTGCGTTTCGCCGAAAAGCGTGCAGTGGGTTGCCTGCATGGCAACGAGATCACGCTGACAGTGGAGTGCGTGCCAAATAGTATACGCGGGAATCTTTAGGGGGACGCTATAAAGACCAACGCATCAGCGTAGACTGCTTGGTGAAGTATAGATTTGTGAAAGACTGCAATTTGGCTGGAAACGGTTGATTATTATACTGGTGAAGATGAAAGGCCAAGCTTCCCCGGTTCTCAGAATCTTGCGCCGAATTAAGCCTCGACGCTTCTGCGTCGGTGTTACATCACGGTTTTGTATTTTATGAGCACTAAGGCTTGGACTGCGGTGAAGTATATTCTTTCAAAATACTATTTGCAATGAATTGTCAGAAAACTGTTTCTTTTTCTTATACCAGTGAAAATGAAGGCTGATGCAGATCCCCGTGGAAGCAAAGCGAGAAGAAAGAGCAGCATGACAGCTATATTTGGTTTCATTTGGCATTGGTTTCACTTGGAATGCAACGCAGTCTTTCTGTAATAATAAAGCTATCAGCCCGACCAGAGTAAAACGCTGTAAACGTTCATGACGTCGCAGTGTGCTTGTGACGTCGCCAACCGCCTTCTCCGTTCTTGCGTCTTTTTTGGCTTACATGCCAAGCGTCATCTCACTGTTAAGAGTGCGTTTTTGTATTGCGGTATAGCGTAATTTGTTACATCTCGGACCTAATATTTCTATCTCGTATCACTATTAAGAACGGCCATTACCCAGTATAGAATCGCGCGTGAAAAGGAAACCTTTTGACGTACGCGAGCACTCGTGTAGATTATAGGGATGCACCTGCGCGCTCTAAATATGGCGACTCTGACGTCATTATCGTCACCTGAAGCACACTAAAGCATGGAGTTCGAGACTAGCCTTTTTTACTCTTGAGGGAGCTAGCCGTCGCTTAGTTCAGATGGTATAACGTATACGAGCAGATCTGCATCGTAAACTTGCACATTCGTGGAAGCAGGACCATTGTATACTGGGATTAATCTTAATGACTTGTCGGTCTTTATTGCGTAGCTAAAGACTCTGTTTATCCCTTGCACCGTATTTCACCGCCTGTACTGTGTATATACAATGAGCTGTTTAGTTCTCTTTTCTTGGACCTGACTCTGTCTCTATAAGCAATCACCGGCTACACGCAAATACCCCTTCCAAGTATTACATCACCCACCGAAGTCTATACTTTGATTTCAGCTTGGAGGTCATCTGCCGGCGTTGGGTTACGGCTATAAGTACAGTGATAGGAGTTCATGCTGATGCTTCAACTATATAGCCTAAACAGCCGGCAATACAACGCACTCTGAAAAAAAAAAAAAAATGGTTACAGACGCAAACTTAAGTATTTTATTTTATTTTATTTTCACATGAATATTCCAAGGTTTCCGTTAAAATTTTGAACCCATAGCCAGAGGCTATGTTTAGATCGGCGTAGTATCGGCGTGCTCAGTTTTACTGGTTCCGCGTATCCAGTGTGTCGGCTCTTTGTTAAGCGATATACCTAGGTTAGTCGGTAACACTGCAGTATCCAATCACAACTGTAGTGTAACGCTACTGAGACATAGGAAATCAGCATATAAAACGTATAGCAACGCGGGGGCTGCAGGTGTGCATGCATGCGAATCGCGATCTAACGCGAGTGATAGCGGCTACACGAACTCTGCACCTCACACCTGACTGGCTTTCGGTGTCGCAGTAGGCGGCGTTTACTGCACCGTATTGTAGTGCGATACGCTGTATTTCCGACAGCTCCCTCTAATAGCCGTGGCCGGGCGACATCGCCGCTGCTTGGCATTGATCGCGCCTCCCTGTCGGGGCGGAAGTGGAGCCAAGTGCGCTGTATTTTTAATTAGAGACGGTGAGCGGGAAGAGTTAATTGAGAGAGGGAGGGGGGGGGGGGTCGTGCCTGTCACACCGGCGCTCACGATACGCACTCCCGCACACGAACGCGTGGCTCGCTGCGCAAAGAGGTTGTCGCTTTTTCGGCGAAGTGCCCTGGAGGAAGTTCGCCGCGGTTTGGTACACCTACTAGGGTGGCCACCCTATAGCCTACGCCACGGGGTGAAAGTGGATTCCCGCAAACAGTCCCCTCCCCCCCCCCCCCCCGCACCGCTTTTTCTTTTTTTTTCTGTTAATAATCTCTTCTTTTATTTATTTACTTATTCACGTTGACTCACAGGCTCCAGCATCGGAGCATTGTGTGAGGTGGATTACATAGACAGGGGTAATGTCAGGAGCATGAGTTGACTATACTTTGCTTTTTGACTGTTAGTACCGATAACTGGATAGCAAAAAAAAAAAAAAAACACAAAAACATCATTCTACAACAGTTAATAACGCATTAGTAACTATAAAAAAAAATGGCCGGTACTTTCGGTCCTAAAGCTAGGCTTTCTTTGGACGTCCCTTCTACTTCGCGTGGACGTGTCTGTTTTGGCCCCAAATAAACTGGACCGATCGTGGAGACGGTACACAATCAAAGGTGTGGACATGGTGGACCGATCCTAATACCATTGCACGGTACCTGCTGCTCTCGCGATGTTTTTAATGTGGTGCGTATAACGCGGGCCGACAAAAGAGGCACTGCTATAAGCGTCTCAGCAGCCACGCGCCTCATACACGTATATATATATATATATATATATATATATATATATATATATATATATATATATATATATATATATATATATATATATATGGGTACACATAACTTGCATGCGCCACACGTTTTATGACGCAGGACAAACTTTTGAACAAAGAAAGAAAAGTGTACCCAGCAGCGTATCTCATGAGTTGTGCCGCTTGTTACCGGGTTCGAATCCCGGACCAGGACGAATTCCTCCTCAACTGCGAAGCGTTCTTTCAGGGAAACCCGTACGGGTTTCCTTTGTATTTTCGTGCCACATTCGGGTGGATGACAATTTATCCCTTTCGTGACATTTTCTCCACCTTGCGGGATTCCGGAGAACTGATTTGCTATATTCGAGTATATTCGCATATATAACCATGTTAAGCGAACACACAATGAAGCCAAGGAAACCATAGGGGCGTTCAACTGTGGTTTTTAATTGAAATGTAGAAATTACAGCGTATAGGGAAGTGAAAGCGGATGCATAAACAAGTTGCAGCCGGTGGCAATAAGTTGTTCTATACGTGTAACACGTTTTTTTTTTTTTCAGAGCGTCAGTGCAAAATAATTTACAGTCCATCGACTTTTATGAGCAATTTATTTCATTTACTAGGTGTTCGCACCATAAAGTTCACAAACTATGTAACGTTTTCGAATAGCTATAGAGGGGTTAGAGATACGGTCAAACTTCGCCGGAAGATCGGGCGATCAGCAGCCCAGGAAGTTTCACGCAAACTCATTCTTTAAAGATCGGACGACGGAGCGAAAGGAAGAAAGATCTCCGTGAGCGGTTTCCAAATAAATATAGATCTTGCCGGGAAGTTGATATAGCACCGGTTATGACGCCTCTTCTCTCTCTCTCTCTCTCTATTCATAAAAGTGGCAGTGAGACGGGGCACTCTTTTCCAACTCCGCACCGCCAAAAGAAGAATCCGCGTGACCCAGATCCTCCCGAGTCGCAGATCGAGATGTCGCCGGGGCGAACAAAGGCTCCGTAAATTACGCCGCCATCATCTCGCCTGGAGAAACCCCCGCTGACCCTTCTACACAGTTTGATTGCGACGACCTTCTTCCCTATCGCTCCTAGCTCCCATTATTTTTTTTTTTTTTCAGTTTGTCTGTTTTTCGTTTCATTCGCAGTCTATATGCGGCCAAGGCCAAGATTGGCCAGGCTGGGGTGCAGTTTCGCGCCCTATAAAAGCGTGCAATGTGGCAGACGTCGCGTTGCACGCTGCTGTGCACGTGGTGGCTGCCGTGTTGGTCAGCCCTATATGGCTACAGAAAAATATTTAAGCTGCGCGAAGAAGACAAGACGTGAACATGAAACATAGACGCACAGACAAAGCGCAGACTTCCAACTGGCTTTATTTCGTGAAGGCAGGGAATTTATAAGGTTATAAGCAATGGCTTGCTAATACGAAAAAGAAAAAAAAAATGTAAAAGGGGGAAAAGAGAGAGAGTCCTCAGAACTGGTTATGTTGGTGCGATTTTGTTCCTTTTAGAAGGCAACGTAGTCATTGTTTGACTAATTCCCATCATGCGCTGGTCAAAGTCTCTGATATCACAAGTATATTAGTGCCGGAAGATGGCGCTGCCCACTGGTCTTTCGTTTTTTTTTTCTTTCTTTTCCTCTCTCTCTCTCTTTCGTTATTTCTGACCTACTAAGCCTTCACTCACTCACGATAATGCTGACCTCTTTGCTATCCTGTAAGCGTAAACCACATTTTCTAACCTTTGACTCGATTTTCGAGTATCGGTCCTCGTACTCCTCTTTCAGGAGTACGTTGACTCTTCTTGGAATTCCCTTTAGACCCCACAAGTGCTTGCAGTGAACGATGACACTATGACGGGAATTACGGAATTTTTTCTGAAGTAAAATGCGGGAGAAGCACTACTCCCGAATAAAGCAGTTATTACGCCGATGTTTTCAACTCAAAACCACTTTTGCGCTAGATAAGATTAGGAGCCAGTATATATATATATATATATATATATATATATATATATATATATATATATATATATATATATATAGCGCTAGAATTGTTCGTAAGAGCAGGTGTAAGGCAGTCATGATGCAGGGCATGTGAGACAAGGCGGCCAGCCAATGACCAACAGCTGTTGCGGATAAAAATATTTATGAACTCGGTCCTTGATCGATTTGTCTGCGTTTGCTGGCCAGTCACGACAATGGCGATCGAACGATGCTGAAGTGTCGGAGTTACGAGTTTACGAGATCTATACGGGACCGAACGCCATAACAACAAGTGACGAACGCGAAGTGCTCAAGCGATAGCACCTGAGCTCTGTTCTGCGCATGTGTTCGTTTACAGTGGACAAAGAAATGAGAGAGAGAGAGAGAGAGAGAGAGAGAGAGAGGGGGGTAGGTAGGACTTCCACGTCTGAACATTTGTTCAAGTAGTTAGTACAACCGCACCTCTGCCGGGAGTTCCGGCTGTGCACACTTGATGCGCACTTACTTGATCAAGTAGCACCATTGCAGCCGAACACCGCCGGAAGATTTATAGCCATACTTTAATTTACTACTGTGTTTCTTCGCCCCAAGTGTATGTGTTTTATCTTCTTCGTTCACCTCACACCTAACATATACTTCAGTCGACGCGAATATTTGCATCGACTAAACTAAGACGCCACCATAGCCACTAACATCGCTGCACCGTAGCTATTTCAGTTATCGCTCCATGATGCGACAATGCGAACCTTAAAACACATCGTCCAGCTGAGTAGAAATACTTGTATTTTGTGAACCGCCCACGGAAACATTTGTCCTATACGTGAACTTCAGAGCGAGCTGATGTCACTGTATTGCCCCCCCCCCCCCTCCGTAGTTTTTGATTCTACCAACTATGAAAAGGAGCCACTGGCTCCTGTAAAGCTAGCTTTCTGGCGAGGCAGCTTGTCATGCTAATGGCAGCTTTGTCGTTTTTGGCAAAGAGCGCGTACGAGCGCAGTTTGCTGGTCTCATATGAAATGGGCAGTGTAGACGTGGCCCTCGTGATGAAATTATATATGTGCAAGATGCGTCTATGCGACCGGTGCCGCAATTTGTTAGGCAGATGTGCAATGCAGAGAAGCGCACTTCCGAATTAGGAAACAGGTCTTGAGCCGGTACCGCCTACAGGCGCCACCAACGTATCATAAAAAAGCAGCTAATTATAATAATAAACAAAGATCACTCCAGTAAACTTCGCCGTGACGAGAATCGAGCGCTTGGCGATCGCCCAATAAGATTGCCAGGGCGGCTGCCAAAACTGCGAACCCTTATCACGAGCGAAGTCTTGTGTCCTGAAGATTGGTTGGGGCATTCGCAGTGTAGCCTACACTGCGCTGCACCTTTTTATCCCTCCGAGTGTGGAACACGGTATATGGCGCTGGCCGTTATCATGAAATGGCGTCACGAGAATCCCAGCTGGCCCATTGTTGCCAGTTCGTGCGCTTCGCGGCCGCCGCTAACGAGACCGCAGGTGGTGTAAAAGGTCCCGCGCGCGCACTCCGAAGACGATGACGATCGCGGCGCTCTGCTAGGAGGAGGAGGAGGAGGAGGAAGAAGAAGAGAGCTCGTGACGCTGGCCGTGTTTGCGCGGCTCGTTTCCTTCTGAGAGCTAGTTCTTCTTTTATTGCGCTGCCCAAGTGGGGCGTAGTGCATCGTGGAGACGATTACTCGTATGTGCGTGCTGTACTGATGTCGGCTGCTGTGTGTTTCACAGGCCTATACGTTGCGTGTTTGTGTGTGTATGTGTCAAAGGAGGGTCAGAATTCAAACTCGTAGTTCTGAGGCCACTGAATGTGTGAAACCGTGCTTCGCATGGCAGCGCCACGCGACACACTTCAACTGTATCACGCGCTTATAACCCGCCATGGTGGCTGTAGTGTTCTGTTGAGGACGAGGTCACGTGTTCGATTCCCGGTCGCGGCTGCCTCGTTTCTGTGGGGACAGAGTGCAAAAAAAAAAAAAAAAAAAAAAAAACACTGGTGTACCGCGTGCTTTGGAAGAGGCGCGCCAGGTGGTCAAAATTATTCCCGAGTTCTCCTCTATTGCGGCTTTCATAAACTTACTAAACTTCACTAATCTGCCAAATACCAATAATAATTAGTCAATGAGATAGGTCCTCGTTCGTTTCTGTTCTCGCGAGATTCGGCAGTTTGTGCTCACATAGCGCAGACGCGCCCGATTTGGAACCTCGCATTTCGGCGAAGTTGCGCTATTTTCGGTTCTCTGTGTCATTTATGCGCATTCTGCAGGGCGTTAAGAAATGTGCTCACGAGCGTGTCGTAAAACTTTTAGGCGCAGCGGCAACTTTTAGCGAGCCGGCAGCCGACATAAAGATTTGTGCCCAACTTGACGCTCCCTCGATTGTCACGAAACCGGTCCGTGAACTCGGATGAGCTTATATATATATATATATATATATATATATATATATATATATATATATATATATATATATATATATATAGGAGGGGGCGCCGGTTTGAGAAAGGGTCAAACTATCTGCGTTCCAACACCGTATGGGGAAATCGAGACGAAGAGTAAGTTTGTCTGCGGCTAGAGTCGACGTCGACGGACCGGTTTAGTGTAGCTCGCGGACCCCTTGGTCCCCCTTTTTTTTTCCTTTTTTTTTTGCGCACTTTCCAAAACATTCGCGACCGCCGCGTGCGGTCAGCATTCGCGTTCCTGCGGGCGCGTTATCTTTGGAATGCAATTAATGAGAGCCCACCCCTCCTGTATACCAGTCCGAATCTAAGAACAACAACGATCTTGACTATCTCTCCGCGCTCACTGCCACAGCACTAATGATAAGTATATGGCGGCCGATGTGGCAGGTGCTCGAGATAATCCAATTCGTGGAATTCGAAGTATCTGCGCCGGAGGAATGCAAAAATGGTCGTGTAACGTGGTGCGCGCGAGAGATCCCCGTGTGATCAAGATCAATCCAGAGCCATCCACTGCGCAGTCTCTCTCATTGCCCCTAGCTGTGGCTGTGTCCCTATAGGGATGTTAAATGCATTAAGTAATTAATGAATCGGCCATGTAATCAATTTGCATTTTCTTTATTTTGGATTCCGCCTCCGCAGTAACTTAGGCGCTTGCTAATAAATAACTGTATCGATCAGTGAGTGTATATAGCTCGACACTTTTCTTTAATGTTGTCTGCGCCTGTCGCGGTGCGACGTCACGTAGAGCTGGAAGCATTGACGATATTGGCCCTACGTTCGGCCAACTTATAGCCAATATGCAAGTACGCATCAAGCATTCTCCCCCCCCCCCCAAAAAAAAAAAAAAAAAAAAAATGGGTGTTTCTTATTTTATACTGTGCAACCTCAACATTTTTCTTTCTCGTCGGGCTTGTAGGTTAATGTCAGCGCTTTACAGAGCCATAACTCTATTGACTATCATTCAAAACTGGTCACCGATATCGGTCGCAATACGACGGCATGTAACACAGGAACAGGAGCCAGAAGCCATCGCGAATCCACTGGACCCACGATGGACTACGTTGGCCGAACGTTAGGCCTACATTGGTGCCGCTTCTTTAAAAGCTCCCAAGGACGCGAAGTTCAGAAGCGAGATAGCTGCGCAGTGGGAAAAGCGCACTTTCTCTTCCGACGGCGCTGTGGCGCGACGGAAGCAGACGCGAAATTGCTGGGGGCCAGGTGGCCCGAAACATGCGTCCAGAATGAAGGGTGCTCGGAGGCAGGTGGACGGGAGATTCCGAGCGTGCGCGCACGATGTCTACCACAACGGAGCAGTCGCGTCACGCCGCTCGCGCGCTGCCGAAGGCTCGTGTAAGTACGCGCCTTGCTCTCGCGCCTCCTCGTGACAGGTGTGTCCTTTGTTTCTCGCTGCGTAGCTTAGCAGCTTCGTGCTGGAGGCCTAATTGTTTGTGTCTCGGAAAGCGGGGGGGGGGGGGGGGGGGTTGATTGCGTTGATTGAGAATTTTATATGTTTCTAACAAAAATTAGTAGAAGGGACTCTGGCGCGTAGTGTGTATACGGAAGCTGCTAGTATGGCGGTTAAGAAGTTTGTGTAGGGAGTGATGATTGTTAGTGCGTGGATTAGCCTCAACTTCGTCCTTCCTGCTTATAGTGTTCCTGTGCATCCTTCCTCGCACTCTCTCTCCCTTTCTATTCCCCCTTTCCCTTACCCCCACTGTAGGGTAGCAAATCGGACGCCCGTCTGTGGTTGACCTCCCTACCTTTCTTCTCCTTGCTTTCTCCCTCTCTGTACTCCATTACTACATGCCAGTACTCCATGAAGCCGCTTTGGTAAATCTTACGAAGTTTTAATTGAACGCAGCCTTTTGCTGGAGTCAAACAGATTTGTGCGAGCGTTCCGAACCTCCACGAGTCGTTTTCCTTTTCTGTGCATACCCTCTGACAAGTGAAGCAATGCGAATACATTACGCTCACTCTACGCGCATTTTCATGCAGGGGCTTTGTAAGCGTTTTGTTTTTGTTTTTTAAGCACTACACATCTGCGTGGCTATCATAGCTCACGATAAGGATTCGCGCTTAGCTGACGCGTTGGCTAGCTTACTTGGTAGATCGTCATCTGCCTCATACTCCTTACAGCGAAGTTTATCGACGCGATATCGTAAAGTGAAGCTTTCTTTGACTGCCAGTTATATAACTGTAACGAAGACATTGGCTCACGATAAGGATTCACGCTAAGCTGACGCGTTGGCTAGCTTACTTGGTAGATCATCATCTGCCTCATACTCTTTACAGCGAAGTTTATCGACGCGATATCGTAAAGTGAAGCTTTCTTTGACTGCCAGTTATAACTGTAACGAAGACATTGGCTCACGATAAGGATTCGCGCTTAGCTGACGCGTTGGCTAGCTTACTTGGTAGATCATCATCTGCCTCATACTCCTTACAGCGAAGTTTATCGACGCGATATCGTAAAGTGAAGCTTTCTTTGACTGCCAGTTATAACTGTAACGAAGACATTGACCCAGGTGTATAGTACAGGCTTCACTTTTCTGAAAGATGACCCTGCAGCCTGAAAACTTTTACTTGGGACGCCGTTTTAGGTCTGTCAGATAGGTGATCGAGTCAGACAAGGAAGTTTATGCTTGTCTTTTTATCTTAATCATAAATCCCCTTCCTCCTCTATACAGCGTAGCATATCACTCAATGGTCGTATATGGACGCCAAAAATATCTGCTCCCAGTTAAGAGACTTTTTCTCTCTCTCTCTGCGCATCGTGTGTGGTGCTTCTCCGCTGGCGCTGCTTAATATGCACTGTGCGCCAATATTAAAGGAACATGAAATGTTCATTCGGTACCTCTTTTGTGCTCTCGAGCTGCAATGAGAGAAGTGCCACGTCGCACAAGCTTCGAACCGATGTTCGAACTTTGTGTATCACTGCATGAATAGTCATTTAAGCACGGGTTAAGTGTTCTGTTTCATAGTGGTGCCCCATGTACATTTATAACGGACCTGACGCCTGAAGACTCTGTTGCCACTCATTTTACTTGGGTATGATTCCCATTTACCTGATTTCACCTGATTCGAAAGTTTTGCCAAGAGCACGCTTGCAGCCCGCCAACAAAGTAGCAGCTGCTAGACATTCCCTGGGACGGGTCTCACCCACTAGACCGCGGAGTGCATGGTAGCTTGGAGTCAGTCACGTGATCGACCTCCGCGTTGTCGTTTTTTGCGTGGTTGAATCGTCCCTCTTGCCTGTTTACCCAGGCTTAGTGCAAAACAGGCAAGGACGAGCGAAGGTATACAGCCTCCACCACGCTTAACCCGAACACGCCTAAAGCTCCTTTTAAAGCTCCTTCTTCAAAGAGTGCTGGTGATTACTACTTGGGTCGCCTCGAATGTTTTACTATAGCTTAATTGCGCTTTCTTTCCGAAGCATTGATATTTGCTCCTTACAGCCCGTGTTTCGTGGCTTAAGACGCTAGAAATGTGATTTCGTTGTTCGGGTTAAGTCTTAGGGGAGCTATACGTATGCCTCTTCGTTCGTCTTGTTGTTACGCTTCATTTTTCATTCAGCATAACGAACCAACTATGGCCTATGCAGTGACACGTTTTGCCCAATCTCGCTCACCACTTAGTCCTCCTTTTCCAGTGACTATAAACGAACAGACTGTCTCGTTTAGCGTAGGCTGCTTCTGCATACTACGTAGAAGACTACGCCCATAGCTTATGCAGCGAGACGCACTTGCTCGAAATCGATGCTTGTATATCGGCTACTCGGCTGAGGCGTGGCTCTTGAGGGATTAAGAGTGGGTGTGCCCCCCTTTTCGTTTGGCCTGCGGAGCTTCGTAGAAGCCTTGTAGCAGCGATCGTTGACCTTCTGCTGCGGTTGTGTTCGAGGAAACCGTATAACCATTGAACGATGGCGTCTTCGTTCTTATTCCTCTGAACACCGCATGGTTTCGGAGATCCCAGCTTATACACCGTCTCGACCAGCTGCGAATTATGCCAGACCTTTGTTAAAGAAAGAGAATTCAATGCGCAAGTCAGGTCGTCCGTCAGAACGCAGCTAGAACATTAGCAATCCACGTTTGGCTTGTTTCGTTGATGGGACCGTTGTTGATGTTCAGTAGAAATATTTACCGTCTTTGTGAACGTAAGGCAGATTTGGTCACTTTTTAACATGTTCCTGCAGTTTATTTTGGTTCTACTCACATACACGTCGTTTTCAAGACAGGCTCAGAGCCTTATAGCCCCGGGTAATTGGCCGAAAACACATTCGGCAACTTTCCTTCTACCACCTCACCCTACCTATACGTATACAGGAGAGGAGCCTGTCAAGATAGGAACGGCTATATGGGCGCCTTTTTGTGTGTATAGTTCGACGCGTGGTCTATATTTCCACCCATCTCTTTGACAGCGTTCGCGCGGCGAGGAAGCGATAGAAAAGGTCCTCTAGTTTTTTTTTTTTTTCTCCTGTTTGTCGAAGTTCCTTAACCCATGTCGATGGGCGCTTGTTTCGTTCCAGATTGGAGGCGAACCCGCGATGTTTCGTCCTTGAGCGCTCGTCGGTCAAACGCTGTATCTACCGTAAGCGAGGAACGGCCGGCCAATTTCGTCTACCGCGTTGTCCGCCGCGCAAGTTTCAACGGGAGTTCTATAGGCGGTGGCCGCGAGTGCCTTCCTCGACTCTCGGTCCGGTTCTGTTGCGGTGCTGGAAGCGCGTATACGCGCCCCGTCGTACGTACGTACGTGTGTGTATGCGTCTTGTTGCGCGCCAATAATGGATCGGGCGCACTTGGCCCCGTGTGTATAATACGCGCGCCCGCGATTTTGCCCGCGCGGCGAAAAGAACGGGGTCACCTGTCCAGGTACCCACACCCTGCATATCGTCGTTATTTGGGCGTCGGTGCGCTGATGTTTAAGGGCGTTTTCCAAACAAGCTGGGCGTGTGTCTCGTGACCGCGTCTCCCGATTATAGTTAATGCTTCCACCCAAAGGGTTAGAACGATCTGAAGAAACCAAGGGCTTAGATTTGAATTGTTGACAATAACCAGATGAAGCCAGCGTAAGCCAATGAAAGCATAGGGGAAATGAGCAGTGTTGTTGTAACTAAAATGCGGAAAACTAAAAAACTAACAGGGAAAAGAAACTGAAAAACGAAGACAACTTGGCCGCCGGTATAGATCGAGCCGAACCCACAACCTCCACCGCGATGCACTACTGGTTAAGCTACGGCGGCGTCCTTCCCGCGCGTATCCCGACCACTTTCTTGGATATTTGTGTATGTTTATACTAAACGTAGCCCTGGGGGTGTTATCCAGCTTCACCCCCGACCATAGCGACTGATGTGGAACTATATGGAACGTCCTTTCGGTGTCACGTGGTCGTCACGTCATGCATGGGCTTATAGTTGGTGACAACAAACCTCCTTGGTTGCAACCTAAGAATTACAAACAAGCTGCACCACAAAAAAGAAAGAAAAAAAAAAATACGTTCCTTCCACTCCGTGAAGATAGTCGAACAGCGAAGCTGTGTTAGTTACACCGAGTGGTACGAGTGTTGCATGTGCATCTTTTGCACGTGATGCAATAGCCTAACCACAAGTAAACATAGATCTACAACACGAACTTATATTGAAACGTTGGACGAAACACTTATATTATATTGGACGAAACACTTTATTAAGGCGAAAGCCTTAGATCTCTATGTTTCAAGGTCGCGTTGTGAGGTACAGAAAAACGGATCGCGCCGGGTCAGCGGTGGCGCGGGAGGGCGTTGGCCAGAAGCAAACCCAGGCCAGAAGGCTAGAAGCGAACCAGAGCATGTCCAGTCGTGGTTAAGAAGTGATTAATGATTACCAAAGTTAATTAATGACTGATTAGTGATTTGACAAGGTGGATTAGGGTGGATTAAGAAGGGAGGATTAAGATGAATTAAGGTTGATTAAGGAGGGTTAAGATGGAATGAGGTGGATTAAGGTGAATTACAGTAGGCTTTACAAGGCTTTCGCCTTCGTGTCACTTAGGCGATAACTACGGACACCTGGGACTTTTCTGTCACGACTAGCATAAATGGACGGAAGTTGTAAAATTGCGCAGAAACGCGGAGCTTGGGGTCCTTTTTACAACCACTCCGGTTGGCTGGGCCTTTTTCCCGAGAAGATAATTTGTCGTTACGGGCCTGTGCGTCCCTTGGAGATAAGGTCTTGGAGATAAGGCCAGAGCCGCTTACTGGACCTGACCATCGACGCGAACACGATGGAAAGTCCAACGCGCAGTCTCGGGCGGCTAGTATAGGGATGAGCTGTCGAAATATTTTTACGTCTTCCACATTACAGTCCTCGGATAGGAGGGCGCGAATTCTTCTGATAATGATCACTAATATTGAATTCTGCTACTACGAAGTGACAGCGATAACCTAATTGTATTCTGCTGACAATGAACTGTCTGCGTTACTTAACTTTTCGTTTGGTTATGGCTATGGTGTCGCGTCGCTAAGCATGAGGTCGTGGGATCAAATCCCGGGAACACGGCGGCCGCACTTCGATGAAGGCGAAATGCGAAAAAACACACGTATGCTTAGATTTAGGTGCACGTTACAGAATCCCAGGTGGTCGAAATTTAATACGGAGTCCCCCCTCTACGGCGTGCCTCATAACCAAATCGTGGTTGTGGCACGTAAAACCCCATAATTAAATGTTTCAACTCTGTTTGCTAAATATATTGCCCCGTATGAAAATACGAACACGCGACATTCCTCCTGCCTTCGATTGCCCCACGCCCTTCGCCAACCTCCTCTCGACTTTCGTCTATACCGCGTGTTTCAGCGAAAACTTCAAAAATTAAAAAAAGAAGTGCCTGTGGTAGACAGCACAATTCAAGTCCATGAGCTGGTCTACTCGAAGAGGCGGACATTACTTGCACAAAAAATTTAAATGCATAATCGACTCATTAAAAAAATCATTATGGACGTTTTTAACTATTTATGGCACATATTGCAATTTACAATTTCTAGCCGGAGAGTTCGCACGGAAGATCCACACTGAACGAATTCTCAGGATGACACCAGTTTCGAGAGCATCAATTCCCGAACTTTGAGGAGAAATGCGTTGGCATTCCAGTTACTTTTGTGCTTCAATGCATAAAACGACGTTTTGTTAAGAAAGTAAGTGGAACGACAGTGCATTTTTGCCGCAGGTTTGACGGCGCATATCTCGTAAATAGTGTCACCCACACAATTATTTTCAAGTGGATATGTCTCGCAGTCTCACCCGCTAGAATTTGTAGATTGCAATATGTGCCATAATGTAATAGTCGATTATGCATTTCAGTTTTTTTTTTTTTTTTTGGGGGGGGGGGGGTGCAAGTAATGTGCGCCTCTTCGAGTAGACCAGCTCATGGACTAGAATGGCGCTATGTGCCGCAGGCCATCTTTAAAAAAATGTTTGAACGTGTTCGCTGAAACGTGTCCCAACTATCATGCAGCAAGATTTAAAAATATGCAAATGCCACGTAGCTGGACACAACCAAGGTAACGCTGTTTGCCGTTGCTTGGAGATACTCAAAGTACTTTTTTGAATTCCGCCTAATTAGGTAATTAGTCGTAATTAATTGAGCAACTTCTTAAATACTATAATTAGATGAAAAGCGTCAGTGAGAAAATTGTAGAGCAACATGAGAAACTACAATACAGCTTTCTGGTGATAAATAGGTGCAACATAAAAGTGTTTTGCCGCGCGACTGGCCACTCGAGGCCGCTCCGGAGGATATGTATTTCTAGGGGGGGGGGGGGGGGACGAAGACTGTAGCATTGACGGAAATAGCTGTTACTACTACTACTACTACTACTACTACTACTACTACTACTACTACTACTACTACTACTACTACTACTACTACTATAAGCCGGCGGGTGAAATCATGCTCTTCCGTAATTCTGGTGACTATCGGCGCAGATGAATAGCGTTCAGTGCGACGTGCATTGATCGCTGGAATCCTAAATGGCAAAAGTTAGGGCGTAGCTTTAAAAGGGTCTCCTCGAGAAATCTGAGGAATGAAAGATCCGGATTGGTAATAACCCCTGACTTCCGCAAACGAAAGTATAGACAAGATCGTATCTCTTCACCCCTGATGCTGTAATTGCGACAGATCACACGAATTTCGGCTTTTACGCACATTTCCCCAAGGTCCCGAGAAATCCGCATCGTGATTCCACCATTTATTTCTATCGTCCAGCCGATGCCTCGCTGTGAAGTCCCGTTCAAGACGGGTGTGAAGTATGAACGGCGCTAGCTGGTCGACGCGTGTCCTCCGTGATAGCCGGCCACCTTACGGATCCCGGAGGTCGCTGTCCATTAGATCCTCGTTTCTAGCACGCGCCGGCACGCAACGAAGGCACGCCGGGCACGCGTGACGCCTCTTTCCCCGGTGCCGACGCGAAAACGTCCCGCTTTCGTGATATCACTCTTTCTGGCGTCTCTCCGCTGCTGCTGCTGCTGCTGCTGCTGCTGTCCAGAGGAGAAAACCGGTCGCCTTCTTTCTTTGTTTCTTCTATCGGGGGCCGGCCAACAACAAGCTCGGGCGCTATTAGTAGGCATTGCCCGAACGCTTTGGGCCTGGCGAAAAAGAGAAAGCGGTGGCAAGCGATGCTGGCCGGCTAGCTGGCTGGCTGGCTCGAGGGGAAATTTAGCAATCGCGCGCGCTCGCGCGCGCCAGAGGTATAGGACACGCTGCGGCAGTGCAAGTGAAACGGCTGACGTGACGGATGGCGATGTTTCCAAGTTGGGGAAAGAGGATGAGGAGGAAGAGGGAGGAGGGGGGGGGGAGAGTCGCGGCGGTCGGTCTCGTCCGAGCAGTCTCGTTTGCTTGGCCGGCCGACGAAGCAGCCGCGTGCTCCTGCCTGCGTGGACTCCTAAGAGAGCGTGTTGCGCGCGTGGCATGTCTGTGTGTTGCTTGTTGTGGATGTCGTAAAAAAAGAAGTCTCGTCCTGCGCGGCTGGCTCTTCGAGTTTACTCGAGCTCACCACCGTGGAATCGTCCTCAACTGGCCAGGAGTTCCCGCCGAATACTCGTTGCGCAAGTCGTTGAAAAAAAGTTTTGAGAATGCCTTCGAGTCTTCTTCTTCGTCGTCGTCTGGACCCCGCTTGCGTTATGTGCTGTAGAGCAGACAGAGCCACAGCGTGAGTCACCTGAGAGTTAGCTGTCACTGCTTCGGTGGGTGTCTCGGTCGTTATCTGTTCCTCTTTGGCTATCTCTGGTCTCTCGCTGTTTGCAAAGATTAGGGTCTGCCAGGAACGCGCAACGACACCGTCGAAAGCGCGAAACTTTTCCCCCACTGTTGCGGAGAGGATCGTCTGTGCACAACACGTGAAGGAGCTGTACTTCTGTTTCTCGCAGACTATCGGAGTAGCGGAACTGCCAGTGGCTCGTTGATTCGTTAGCCTTGAGGCGATTGCAAACGTATTTTGGACGCTCGTTCGTCGGTGAGCTTGGGAACTCACTGTGCGCCCCCATCTGTGATAACTTCCGGAGTTCGGATCGTCGCGTCTGGGAGTGCAACCGGGTACAGCCGAAGATTGGTATACAGTGCCTACAGTAATGTTTTAAAAGCCGTGTCTGTTCTCTGTTCGGTGTTCCGCTGCTTTAGAAGAGGACGAACGACCCGCTGTGAGTGCGCGCGTCAGGTGCTGGTTGGTTGGTTCTTCGAGTTCCACGTGACGGTGACGCGCGGGTGCTGTTTTTTGTTTCTTTTGCGGACACTATTGAACGGAGCCAGCAGTGCCAGTTACAGTGTTGGTGTCGAAAGGCTTTCGGAAAGTGTAGTGTGTGTGGCACGTGACGCAAGCCGCTTTACGCTTGTGAAGTTATACAAGTTGTGGACCTCGAAAGTTATCGGAATGTAGTGACGGCGGGCGAGAGAGTTCAAAAGATTTTACGCCGCGGAGGCTTCGAAAACCGCCCGGATTTTTTGTACTGAAGGTGAGTGTACACTCTTTAAAAGTGCAGCAATACTCGAACTCCTTAAAGGACTACAAAGAACACGCCAGTAAAACAGACGAGAAAAATTTGTGGTACGGAAATTTGCGGCGAGGGTGCTCGCGCGACTTTAGTCTAATTAAATGCTCAGGACATGGCTTCTGTGATACACAACTAGACATGATATTGTGTCGTATCCAATCGCTTCTGTGACGCTGAGTAAGCTCTCATTGGTGTACGTATACGCGGCTGGCTTTCGAAACCTCATTATTGCAAAGGGCATAGAAGGGACGTTATCAGCAATCTCACTGCTACGGACATCTATTGTCACAGCGAACGACAACTCGAGAGTGATGATGCCTCGTAACGTGCGTCAGTGTGTCGGTGATAGCATTTGTGAAAAGGAGGAATGACTTTTACATCTGTTTTTACGCGGGATGTTCCAAGCTGCATGTGCTTACGTATTGCACTGCATTGAGATGAGTGCTTCTTGTTTGGGAAGCTTCAGTTTGTCGTTGCTGTAAAAATTGTGATGCGCGGTGTCTTGCGTTGTCCTTGATCCTCTCTCGTTATTTGTCTTTCATTATTTATTTATTTTCATTCTTTGTTTTCTTTCTTTCTTTTTCTTCTAATTGTAATCAAAGTAACACTGAAAATGGGCCAAACATGGCCTCGCGTCCGACCTGCGTTTGCCCAATGTTGGCTATATTTCCAGCGCACTGATTCAATAGTTCGCCGCTCGGCTTCTCTGCACAACCCGTGTTCGCGCAAGAATAGCAAGAGTATGTAGTCACGCGTAATGCGAGCCGGAGATAACGTGCGAATCACGTGATCCACTCGCACGCGGCAATGACTCTCCCCGCGCACCGTCCCCACTTTCGCTATGCAGCGCAGAACCTTCTTCACTTCGAGAGTGCGCCTTTCTGTGAATGCCTGTAGGCTGTGCGGAGAAGCCAACTTGATAATTTTGAACTTCTACACCACACTCGCGATCACTACGCCGTTCAGTTATTATTATGCTCCGCGTCGTCATTATCACCTAACGCTCACTCCGCCTGAGCCCACCCACAGTTAAAGCACTCTATTGCGCAGCACGAGAGCTCTCGAAAATCCGAGTTTAATAGAGAGTACAAAGTTACTCCCCCATAAAGGAGTCGGCTCGACTCCCTTTTCCTTCGAATGTTCAATAAACGTTTCAGGACACTCCTGCTTTGGACTCACGGTGTTGCACGCTTGTTGAAAACTTTATTGTATCAGTCTCCGCGGCTGCGTGAAGGAACGAAAGATAAATGAAAGCAGGAAAGACAGAACGGTAAAGGGCGGGGGGGGGGGGGGGGTCACCGTTTCGGGGATTTACCGTTTCTCCTTTTGTATAGATTCGTTTGTGTTCGTGTTGCTATCTTCGGACGGGTTCTACGGCATTCTACTGCTTGCTGTTGCGCTGGTTTCGAGGAGAGGAAATCATAGAAGCGAACAAAAACTTCTAGGAAAGAAGAGAGAGAGGATGGGGGAGGTATGTGGCGTGGCTTTGCGAGAGACTGTGCAATGCTGCAGCGCATCCGGCTGCTGACGCGAAACTCGACCCCGCACTGTTCGTTCTCTGGTGGTGGTGGTGGAAAACATTTAATATTTGAGCCTTATATACAACCTACGAGTGGGTCGGCTCTAGGTCTCGTAGGGTGGCCGTGAGCTTGTGACCCTCGGCGACTCTCAAAGCCCAGCCCACCAGCTGCTTTTGAGCAGCCGGGTCGGAGCTGGACACCGCGATCTCCCATCTCTCTAGGTCTGTTAATTGCCAATCGGATGGTGGTTGGAGCTCAGAGCAAATGTATAGAATATGATGAAAGTCTGCTCTGGGGGCACCGCATAGGATGCATTCCGGTGAATAGAGGCCTGGGTGTATGAGAGCTAAGTGATTTGGGGATATGAATGTGCGAGATTGGAGCTGCCTCCAGGTCACTTGTTCGAATTTGGTCAGCGACTTATGAGGAGGTGGATATTGGAGGCGCTGCTCCCGATAGTGTAGGGTAATTTCATTGTATGTGACCAGGCGGTCTCGCGTGCTATCTGGGTCTGTAGCTGGCCCTGCCCGGTTGACGTACGCTCGAGCAGAGTGATGGGCCGCTTCGTTCCCAGGGTTGCCCGCGTGCGCCGGTACCCAGAGGAGTTCAATTGGTCTAGGAGGGGGTCTCGAAGAATTGAGAATTCGGAGGGCTGGCTCATGTAGCCTGCCTTTTGAGAAGTTCCGAATCGCTGTTTTCGAATCACTAAATATTAATGTGGCAGTTGTGGAGGAGATAGCGAGGGCGATGGCAGCTTCTTCTGCCTCCAGTGAGGCGTGAGCTTGCGTTGTTCCTGCTGCTATTGGAGTTAGCATGTTAGAGACGACGCTTAGCGCGAAGGCTCTGTGTTGAGTATATTGGGCGGCATCTACATATACCGCCCCAGTGTTGTGTAGATGGTGCTTGTGTAGGGCTTTTGCTCGGGATTCTCTCCGAGCTTGGTGATGGACCGGGTGGACATTTTTAGGGAGCGGATGAATCGTGAGAAGATCCTGCACTTCTCTGGGGCTGGGATACGTATGGCGTACTGATGTCGTGGGGTTGAGCCCCAAGGTTGTGAGAATGTACCGGCCTGTGCCGGTGGAAGAGAGGCGTTCAACCTGTGCCGTCTTGTGAGCTTCCACGAGTTCGTCCAGTGTATTGTGCACTCCCATGAGGAGTAAGCGTGCATTGGACGTATGTCGTGGTAGGTTGAGTGCTGTCTTGTATGCTTGCCTGATTAAGACGTTGATCTTTTCTTTCTCGGTCTTCGTGAGGTAGAGGTAGGGAAGGGAGTACACCACCCGACTGATCACGAACGCCTGGATCAGCCTGCGTAGGTCATGTTCTCGCATGCCTCTGTGTCGATTGGCGATGCGTCTGATCAAGCGCATGGTTTGATGTACCGTGTTGGTGAGTTTCTTTATAGTGGACGTGTTCTTACCGTTGTTTTGGATTACGAGTCCCAGAATCCGCACCTGGTCTACTTCTGGGATGAGGTGGTTGTCAAGGAGGATTTCAATTTTCGGTGGGGGTCTCATGTCTGTGCGACATTTGGGGGGATGTAGAACTAGGAGTTCAGATTTGGTTGGAGAGCAAGCTAGGCCAACCGCTTCAGCTTGTTCTGCCACTATATTGGCTCCTGCCTGGAGTGTCTCCTCCATTTCCCCTGCATTACCTATGGTTGTCCATAGAGTAATGTCATCGGCATAGATTGAGTAGGATAAGTTCGGTGCCTGTGCCAGCGCCTTCGCCATGGGTATTAGAGTAATATTAAACAGTAAGGGAGAGAGGACCGAACCTTGCGGTGTTCCCCTGTGTTGCGAATTGCGATTGTTCGCGGGTCCACGAAGGCTGCATGTATGGTGCCGTGCCAGGTGCCAAGAGGAGGAGTTATCCAGGGAGATTAGAAAACTGTTTTATATACACTGTACATGGTATATTACAAGATGGGCTCCATGATATTAGAGCCGTCTACGTGCTAACATCTTTGCATGTGGTAGCGTTTACATCTCCGAGCGTTCTCCATGGTCGAGCGTGCTCTACATCGTCAAGCGTGCTCTACATGGTCAAGCCTCAAGCGTCCCCCACAACACTCAAGTCCCCTGTTTTATCCCTTTCGTTTCCCTCTTTCACTCGACGAGGGAATACACTGTAGTTCTTTTAGCCAATCAGCATCTTGGATCCGGTGGCCATATCCCGCACGTGATGTGTCGTCGTTTCCCGCCGGGCTCCGCGTCCAATCTTGTTAGGTCGCCCCCGAACACAGGCAGCGGTTGACACCTTGGGAACCGAACGTTGATGTCGTTCCCCCGGGATTGCCAGACGCGGGCCCCTTTCAAGATTCGCCTCTCCATAGCGGTCAGTTCGCGGAACCAGGTAGGGCGGTGGCTGTCTCGAAAGGCAGCAGTCGGCGTAGCGTCGTCGTGGTTCGGGCGGCGCTGTTAATTCACGGGACCGCACCAAGGGGCGACGCTGCCGTTTAGCCACGCATGAGTAGCCCGGAGACCAACTGCTAATCCCTCAGTCCCAGGTGACAATTCTCGGCCGCGAGAAAGGGCGCCAGGTTGGCGCGTCTGAGTCGGCGCCGGCCTCCTTTGTCCCGAGGGACCGCCAGACACAACAGCACCCCCGCCGCCAGATGATGCATCGGGAGGTCGAGTTGTTCCATGCAGCTCGGCCGGTTTGATGCCTGCTTCGCTCAAAGCCATGGGGCCGCTGCTTCCAGGAATGATCTTCCCGCCAAAGGCCTCTTCATAGGTGGGCTCAGACTGGGCTGCAGAAATGACAAGCTCCAAGCTCCAAGGAGCGACCTTTGTCAGCCACACACAATGCTGCAAGCGCCACTGCAAGCCACTCTCATCGCCAGACTTTACCAATTCCAAAAATCCGACTGCCCCCTATCTAAAGAAAACCCTGAAACACAAGGTGCTGTTGATCCGGACAAGTACCAAAAAAACCTTCCGATGATGTGTCTTCGCAAACAGACACCAACTGGGTCTATGTAATGAAGCTAAGTAATTATGAATTAGAGCTTCCACAGATCAGGAAGGCGAAGGAAGAGCTGGCCTTCAGTAATTCATAGTCCGTAACACTTAGCACAAAAAAGCTACACAATCATTACATAATGCCGAGATACTAAATCAGCAAATAAGAAAACCATCTATCCCGTGCCCAAAGTGGCTCACAAGGCCTAACTTATTCTGCATTTTCCCCTGCGCACTTCGAAATTGTGCTGCTTTAATGCTATAAGCTCCATCTGAGCAGGTGGCCGTATTCATATGACATACCCCTTTGTAAGACGTTGAAGACAAAATAATCTATCACTAAAGGCGATCCGCGCAACCAGTTTCTAACGCGCGGTCCTCTCCACGTGCGTGCGGGAACAACCATCCGACGCTTTCCAAAATCAGCTGTCACGTTTTCATGAAAGCAAACAAAACATGACGCGACACTAACTCGCGCGAAAACTCCGGTCATCAACTTGCGCAACCTGCGCGTGACCTTCTAAACTTTTTGTAACCCTGACACTGTTTGCAATACAATTCTTTATCTGTCGCCGCGTACACACTCCCCTTTAAATCGTGGGTCTAACCTGAGCCGGAAAGTTAACAACATAACAAAAAAACTGCGGCATTCTTTACGCCTGTCAAACTTTCAAAACTGAACTCAATCTCGGGCAGACAGAATACAAAAGAAGAAAAAATCCTACCCGTCTTCCTGTTTTCTCTGTTTTCGGGCCTCAAACGCACGCCTTTCTTTCAAACGCACTCGAGGGGGTCGCGCATTCCGGGGATTTCGCAAGGCGCCGTCGCAAAGAAGGCAAAACCCACTAATTCGCCTGACACATCCGGTAGCTGTGACTTTAGGACAACCGCCTCCAAGTACGGGGAGGGAGATACATTGACAGACCCGTGCGCGCACTTTCCAGTTATCTGCTCGGCAGACTCCTTTCTTTTCCCCTGCGAGTGATCGGCCATTGTAACAGCCTACAGGACGCTTCCCTTTGTCCCTCTGCCTACTATGCGTTGTACGAGATGCGGTTAGGCGACGTTCACCACGCCTGAATCTTCGCAAAACTCTCCTTTTCGCGACGTGCGTCACGCCGGTCCCTGACCGCAGCAAACGCCTAAGCTTGGGGTTTACCCTCCTTCGCTTTTTCACGCTCTCTGTCTGGACTCTGACCCTAGCGAATTTGCCCCTGTCGCTTTGGCGCTTCGCATGTTTGATTCCAAGCGCCTCGACCGCGTCCGCCGTTCTCGTTTTGCGCCTACGCCTTTTCTGTTTGGCATGCTTCGTAGAGTCTGCAGTTTCGGCACACGCGCTTGAAATTTCCTTGCCCCTTTGGGTTTCACAGCGCGACTGCCGTTTTAATAGAGCAGGACCAGATTTGACCTTTGAGCAAGTTAGCTCGTCATTAAGTCTATCTTCAGGTGGCCCAGCTCCATCACTGCCGTCGATAGCATGCCAAACTTCTCGCTGGCCTTCGAAGTCGGCCTCTGTTTTCAAAACAGCCTTACTAAATGGCGAAACAAGCGTTCCTTCGCGCTTGTCACTGTTTCCGTCAACTACTGGCACCACAGCCCTCTCAGCGCTGTCTGAACTAGCTTTGTTGTTCTCATCCTGGCCTTCGCAGTCCGCCACGAATTCTAGGGCGGGAAAACCACAGCTCTCTTCGGTGACCGCATTCACCTCGCTTCCGGCTACTAACCCGTCTAACTCATCACTGCTTACAGCTGCCTCTGGAATCGTTCCATGGTCCTGTGACCGCTGCTCAATAGGGAACGCGCCTATCAGTCTCTGAGTCGCCTCACGTGCTTTCGCCCTGAAAGCTCCCTTGCTGGTGGTGGATTTTCCCGGTTCCCTCAGCATTTGCTCCGACCTATTCGAGAAGCAATGCGTGACCTTGTCTGGCAGGCTGGCCGAAATTGCCGCCGTCGTACACACTTGGCCTAAAGGGCCTTCCGTTTCTGGTGCGGGAAAACCGCCGCTCTCTTCGCTTTGTGTGTGTGCCACTTGCATCACACCTTTTCCAGAGCTTTCTACACTAGTCATCTCAGTGCTACTGTTACTTTCGACAGGCTCGGCTTTTTCACTCTCATTTGGGCCTTCGAAGTCGGCCTGCCATGCTACACCAAAGCGCCTGAACAAAGCCCTCTTAGCCCTGCCGTAGTCGCGCGCTTTCTCCTCGGACAAGCAATGCATAAAACACGCGCCGACACTAAACGGGAGAAGTGCCCCTAATCGCTCGGCCCACGAGTCCCGGCTGACACCCTCTTTCTCACACACTCGTTCAAAACCGGCGAGGAAATTAACAATACCCTCGTCTGTCTCGAAAGTGTGGAGCTGGCGTCGCGCTGTCCGCCATCTGAGCATCTGATTTTCCCGTTCAAACTCTTTCATCCTAAGAGCGTGCCGTTGCGCTGCCTCTTGCTCGCGCCTCTCGCGAATTTCGGCATCGTGCCTGCGCCTTTCTGCTTCTTCACGCTCGCGCCTCTCGCGCTTCTCTACAGCTTCAAGCTCGCGCCTCCTGCACTCCTCTGCCTTTTGCTTTCTTTCCTCAATTGTCTCCCAAGCCTCATCAGCTTCCTCGACCGTCACCTCTTCTACCTTCATGACGTCGAGAACCGCTTCTTTCGTTTTTGCGGAGTCGACCGAAATGCCTAACTCCTCGCAAATGAGAAGGAGGTCCTGCACTCTGAATTTCTCCATAGCGATCTTGTTTGCCTTCAAAATTCACCCTTCCTAAAATCGCTATTTAAAGAAGGTGAATTTCCCAAAATGGTGCCCGCCAGAAAACACACAGTTACTCTCCTAGCAACTAGCTACTTGTACTAGAGAGTTCTGGCGACATGAAGCGCAAACTCAGGCCCTAAGCCCGTCCTTATCGCTACCACATCGGGAGATCGCAGAATTTCCTCTCTTCGCTTGCGAAACAATTTTCCTGGCCTCTCCGGCCTTCTCCCAACTCACTTCCTCATTCTGTAAAAGCTCCAATTGTTGACTTTTGCCTACCGCAGGGACAACCAAAATGCCCATCGGCTCACAACTTTTGAGGAGTTCCTGGATTTCAAACTTATCCGTATTTACAGTGCACCCTGTGTTTCTTCCCCTTAGTAACTTAGCCCACGAGACACTATGTTCTTGGTCTGCGAGATGAAATAACTAACACCAAACCATCATTACCGACTTAGTAACCTGCGCTAATGAGTCTGGCGAAAAGAGAAGCAAACACGTAGCACTCACCACACCGATGTAGCCAACGCCGGCCGATCCCATAAGCTGCCAGCCACTGTTGCGAATTGCGATTGTTCGCGGGTCCACGAAGGCTGCATGTATGGTGCCGTGCCAGGTGCCAAGAGGAGGAGTTATCCAGGGAGATTAGAAAACTGTTTTATATACACTGTACATGGTATATTACAAGATGGGCTCCATGATATTAGAGCCGTCTACGTGCTAACATCTTTGCATGTGGTAGCGTTTACATCTCCGAGCGTTCTCCATGGTCGAGCGTGCTCTACATCGTCAAGCGTGCTCTACATGGTCAAGCCTCAAGCGTCCCCCACAACACTCAAGTCCCCTGTTTTATCCCTTTCGTTTCCCTCTTTCACTCGACGAGGGAATACACTGTAGTTCTTTTAGCCAATCAGCATCTTGGATCCGGTGGCCATATCCCGCACGTGATGTGTCGTCGTTTCCCGCCGGGCTCCGCGTCCAATCTTGTTAGGTCGCCCCCGAACACAGGCAGCGGTTGACACCTTGGGAACCGAACGTTGATGTCGTTCCCCCGGGATTGCCAGACGCGGGCCCCTTTCAAGATTCGCCTCTCCATAGCGGTCAGTTCGCGGAACCAGGTAGGGCGGTGGCTGTCTCGAAAGGCAGCAGTCGGCGTAGCGTCGTCGTGGTTCGGGCGGCGCTGTTAATTCACGGGACCGCACCAAGGGGCGACGCTGCCGTTTAGCCACGCATGAGTAGCCCGGAGACCAACTGCTAATCCCTCAGTCCCAGGTGACAATTCTCGGCCGCGAGAAAGGGCGCCAGGTTGGCGCGTCTGAGTCGGCGCCGGCCTCCTTTGTCCCGAGGGACCGCCAGACACAACACCTGCTGCCTAGTGGAAATGAGTCTGAGGAGAGTTGTCCAAGAGAGAGCTCTGCTGTACGGTGACTGAGAAATGCCGAGATGTAGGCATGTGTGTGGCTCCCAACGTTCAGGTTGGATAGAGCATCCAGGATTGCCGAATGTTGCACGTTATCAAAGGCTTTGGTGAGGTCGAGTGCAAGAATAGCCCTCATGCGTTTGGCATGACGGGGGTGGAGGGTTTCCTCTGAAAGTTGCAGCATTACATCCTGTGTGGCGAGGTGGCTGCGGAAGCCAATCATGGTGTGTGGGAACAGATCATGTTCTTGCATGTGTTCTTGTAGTCTGTGAAGGATCACGTGTTCAAACAGTTTCCCCAAGCAGGAGGTCAGGGAAATTGGTCGGAGATTTTTTAGGTCTAATGGTTTGCCGGGTTTTGGAATGAACGTGACTTTTGCATGCGTCCATTGTGTTGGGAGTTCCCCTTTAGACCAGCATTCGTTGAAGAGGGACGTGACTGCCTGGATGGAACGGTCATCCAAGTTTCTAAGCAGTTTGTTAGTTATTTTGTCTGCGCCGGGCGCAGATGTTGTTCGGAGTTTGTGCATGGCCGCCCTGACTTCCCATGGTGAGATGTCCTCATCTAATGCGGGGTTGGGCAGGCCTCGCTTCGCGCAGTGTGCACTGTTAAGGCCGTCGAAAGCGTCCTTATCTGAAGCCGCACTGTGCCCAACTCGGCGGTTTATTCTTGTCTGGCTGTGAGATAGCCCATTGGACTCTGCCGAGGCCAGCGGCTTGCTCGTTCGGCTGCCTCCTTGGCGAGCAGACCGCGAGGCCGTAAACACGGTGTCGGTTTCTATGGGTTATACGAGCAAGAGCGTTGTCCCTTTTAAAATGCCGCGTACGCTCTTCTTCCAACGGGAAGATTCCAGACAGCACGAGTCAGCATTTTCTGCTGTCGCAGAGCGTGAGAGGCATGGAGTTAATCCGGCGTGGTTCGGCCAGCAGAACGTTACACTGGTTCGACAAAAATGGGACGTTAACGTCAGCAAAACGTTACACAGGGACGACAGAAAGGAATCGTTGACGTTAGCGTAACGTTACGCAGGGGCGACAGAAACGAAACGTTAACCGCTATGGCTGGCCAAACCTGTCGATATGTAACAACAAGTCCAGCAAAATACCGTGTTAGGAGTTCCGACTTGTCTGGAATGGTGGTTAAACTATGAAGTTACGAAACGAAACAAAACTGCACTCTCTCATAGTTTACGCTATCGATGTTCAGGATGACACCTGAACATCGATAGCGTAAATTGTGGACAGCATAATGGATGGATGGAAGGATGGGATTGGATGGATGGATGGGATTGGATGGGATTGGATGGATGGGATTGGATGGATCCGGGATGGATAGATGGGATTGGATGGATGAATGGGATTGGATTCATTGATGGAGGGATGGATGGGATTGGATTGGATGGATGGGATTGGATGGATGGATGGGATGGATGGATGGATTGGATGGATTGATGGATTGGTGAATTGATGGATTAGAAAAGAGGGGGCTTTGTAGTATCGAGTGGATGACAGTTTTTCACATTCGTGATTTCCGCACAACTTAATTCTGCCTGGCTCTGCAATTTGCTAGCGTCCTGGTTATCTCAGATGGTCAAATTAAGCATACTGTTGGGCTAGTCAGTTTGTTATAGCTGCAAATGGCGCCAGAGAACACAAAGGACAAGCGACCGAGGCGCACTTGTAATCGTCGTGGTCTTCTTTCTTGTAGCAGCTAGCTCAGGTGGGTAGCGCGACCGTCCCGAGATGACGTTGGTTCCGGGTTCGATCCCCGTAGGAAGACAAATTTTTTTCTTCAACCGCGAAGCTTTCTTGAGAAACTCGTTTGGGTTTCCTTTGTAGCTTTTGCGATAGAATGTCGGCCGTGCGATTTTTTCTTTTCTCTATTTCGTGAAGCTTCCTTCTCCTTGCACATAGCCACATAACGATTTTTTTTTTCATATTTAGAGAATCATTGTATTGCGAAATATTTCGTGGGTAGTTGTCGATCTTGCAAGTAAATGCTAGCTTCCGTTGCACGGTTTCTGGGTCCTGCAAACCTCCGCCTCGACCAGCTAGAAGTCAAGACCTTAGTTCGGGTATTGCGTTCGTCTGCGCCGTTAATTTCCCCTCCATTTACTGAAGTTCCCGAGGCCACTTCGCGCTACCCCCAGTTAATATAAACCTAAAGCATCCCCCTGCTTTTCCACTCGTACGAGCATTAGCTTCTTTCCTTTTGACAGAGGCTGTACGAATATGTGATAGAAAAACAAGAGCAAAAACATTGCAGCTTTATGAAAATCTAAGCAACTCGAACATCACAGACAGTGAAGCTGTTCAAGCAAGTTCTCACTTAATCAAAAAAAAAAAAAAAAAGGCAATAAATCTACCTAAGCCGTTGCTAACGTTTCACCGTATGCGACGCAATCTGTATGCTATACCCGAGTGTTTTCAAACGCTTCGTTCTATCCGAGGTTAGTACTCCTGTACTCTTCGCTATTACATCCAACGCATGTTCCTGCATGCTGCGGTCCGCTCTACTGCGCATGCTCCGCTCTGTACATTGCGTCTGTGCCTCCCCTTGACCACACGTTGCAGGCGCCGCTCGAAAGCCGCTTTGTAACTACCCTATATTACAGACCAATCCAATTATTATTATTATTCAAACTCAAGTTAATTACAGCATAGAGAATATGCAGACGAGAATCCCAAAGTATACAAGACTGCAGCGCTGTAAAGGATCATTGTGAAAATATTCGCTGTAAAATATAATTGTGAGAGCTAGACGGCTCTGCAGGGAGCGGAGAAAATGCGTTCGAACGTGCCTTTTTTCCTTATTTCGCCCCTGTACACCGTGTTGTTTTCCCGAGGGGTATTACCGGGGCCAGCCGTCTTTCGATTCGCTTTGCTGCTCTGTGGTCCGTGCCGCACCGCCGAGACGCGTTCGTTTCCGGTTTTCTCACCGCGCTGGAGCTGTTGTTACTGGGTTCCAGGCTCCACAGTTGCATAGTGCGCAGCCTATTTCCCGCGATGCGCACACCGAGGCCTGTCCGGCATCCGTGGATCTCTGACAATTAATCGTTGGGCGCTTCTCGCACTCAGACGGGCGTCTTCCCCCTTTCCTCCCCCCCCCCCCCTCTCTCTCTCTCTCTGTCTCTCCCTGTACACGGTTTTCGTGCTGCGTAGCCGCCATTGCGTAACGGGAAGCTATATAGAGGCCTATAGTAGTATTCAACAGTTGGCAACAAAGGTACACGGACCGGGCGGGGTTGTGTTACTCCGCCAGCCAATCACAGAAGCAAACAAAATCGTCGTCGCGCCACCTTTTCGAAATGGCGTCGTACTTGATACGACTGTACCTGTCGTACTTGTACGTTTCACTCTAGTACACGAGTGAAAACATAAAATTAAGCGCTTATAATTTTATTTTTGTGGTTACCGCCTTATTTAGGTAACAGGGAAAGTTTGAAGTACGAACTACTTACAACCTCGCGGAGGAACAGTGGCTGGCGGTTATGAGGGCGTGGGCAGGGCTTCACTGCAGACTTAAGTTGTATCCGACTGTATCGCCTAACGACACAAACACGCACCTAACCGGAGCGTTTCTGTCGTGAGCGCAAGCACGCGCAATGTTGCTTGACGTTTTAGGAAAGGCGTGACAGGTGAAATCTCGCTTCCGGCACCGGGCGCGCTTGCGGGGGCATCGGAGGCGACACGATGCTTGTGTTTTAGACGTGGGATTGAGTGCGCGCTCGTCAGGCTGTTTTTGGTCTAGACGCATCTGTGGCTGTAGAACTGTTTCGAGAATAATAATAAAAAAAAAACTAGTCCTATCAAATCTGCAGTACATTTACAATGGTGAGTAGCCTTAATGATTTAACCATATATCCCCATCGCTGCAGCATTAATGCCTTTACTAAATGGCTGGTCAAGTACAGGCGCAGGTGGCATTCGTGTATATAGGGTTACGTTATCGTTTAGATTATAACGTTGTCGAATAATTAGTTGAAGGAAAGAAGAATGCTGTTGTGCACATGCGCTGGAGGAAGTGCGTTTAATGTGTTTGCTGCTTAAGGATTTCAGCATCGGGCCCTGCGCGCGCAGCCTGTCGCATTGCGATGCTTTAATAATATTCGTTTCTGCAAAAGCAGTTGGTTACCTGAGGGTTGCTCAGTCGGTCGAACGGGCGTGCGTCAGAAGCGATAGGCACGAGACACTATTCCGCTTGACGTGCGTTTATCTAAACGTAACGACGTTCACTGTTGTTACGGAAATGTTACGGCTGTAATTACAGACTAACACGCGTACACATTAAAAAAAAAAAAAAAAAAAAAAAACACTACTGAAGTTGTCTTCTCCTTATGGCGCCTATTATTGCGGGGAAAGCCAGCTTTCGCGAACATTGTTTATGCTTGTTCGAAATTCGTGTCGAGGGTTCGCCTGTCGATGTTCGTCGAGATTATAATCACCTATACAAAACAAAAACAAAAAATAATGTGAATCGTAATTACGTGGATGTGTGCGGGTGGAGGAAAAGAGTGCGGCTTAAACTTGCTCTGGCGACTGGGGCGATATTGAGCTTGTTAACGTTCGGTTCAATGAGTGGGAAAGCTATGTCGTCTCAAGTACCGGTTTGCGGAGGCAGAATTCCTTGCCCCGGGCTTGCGCGTATTGCGGAAGGTCGCTCCTATAGCTGTGATCACGGCCGTTCGATCATGTCCTTTAATTACCCTTCGCGGTGTGAGGCGAGCGGTCGCTTGTAGTGCGACACTCGCGGAGCCCATGCGTCACACGCGGGCACGTATAATCGCGAACGCTCAGAAATTTATCCGAATTTAACTCCACAAAGCCGAACGTGTCATCTTTTTGCTTCGCCGAGTTAGGTACCTCAAAGTTTTTATTTATGCGCGCTGAACGTAGAGCAAAACGCCCATGGTAGCGTCACTTTCTTTTGTGATACGCTTGTGGATAACACAGCAAATGAATCACTGATTGATTAATGCAACAATTAATGCTTTGCTCAATTAAGATTTCAACGCTTTTAAGCACTGATCTATTCTCCGGCCATTGCCAGAAATGAATGTGAACAAGTTCTAATTTTCCTTTATGTTTAATGCCGATCGAGCTTTGTGAGGTTAATACGACTAACAAGTTCGCTTTTTGTCGCTTCTGAAAATGTTTGTACCCAAATACGTGTTGTTCGAGAATCTCATTTGATCTGGCAAAAAGTCCGCCACCTAACATCGCATTCTGCGCCGGATCTTGCGGTATATTATGCGTCTGAACAGCTTGCATTATCTCAACGGACGAATTTCACGAGCCTCAAACGGCACTATAGCCGTGGTTTGTCGCTGCCCGTGTCCTAGTCACTGGAGAGCTTCATCGGAATTGTCTACGATGCGGATTCTCGTTTTACTTTCCCGGACGCAGTGCGGGCCGTTCTGAAACATGCCAGTGGATAGGCATCTTAATTAAAATATAACGAAATTATTCACACCTCCGCGCCTGCGCATTCACTTTAGCGTTTCCGTCTTTCTGGCACCTCTACCAGCTCTGTTCTCTGCGCAGCTCTTGTTTACGCCTGCATGGTGCCGCTCCTCCGAAGCTCCGAAAACAAGCGCGCTGCGACTCCATTTTCGTCCCTTCCTTCCGCGCCCCTGCCCGCTCGCGCGCGTATCGTTTGTGATAAATTTCATTTCTCGCGCCCATCAAAGGCGCGCGAACCGCCCCGCGACCGACCGTCCTGACCTCCCCACGGAGGCCGAACTTGTGGTGCGCCGATGGGGTGCCGGGGAGGGCGCATTCCCTTGGTTAGCGAGAGGGCCTGTAGTTCGCCCCCCTCACCCTCTTCCATTGTATGCACGCCTGGGCGCCTTCGGCGGCGGCTTCGACTCATCGCAGCCACGTAATCCGCTACGTCCGTACCACAGCGTCTATCTCTCTCTCCCTCTTTCTCACCCTCTCTGTCTCTCTCACTCTACAGCCGACGCCTTGGGAAGCACTTTCTTACAAGGCGGTCACCCATCGCACGCCCCGTCTCCCATTGTTATTGTTCTTGTTTTTTCTTGCTGGCTGCTGCTGCTGCTGCTTGTGCTCGAGAAGGAACGTCTCGCACGGCGTCTTCCCGCGCGGTCACGCAACGGAACCGTGTTCGTCCCGGACCCTCGGAAGTGGCACGAGCGTTTACGTGCGGTGCTAGCGGCAGCTGCCGTGGGCGAGGCCGCCTGGCTTGCCTGCTTGCCTAGCCTAGCCGGCGTGGTCGCTCGCGCCGGTGCGTCGTTGCCGGCAGGTGCGGCAGTCTCGATCTGTGCGCACCTTCGCAGAGACAGCTGTAATGTAGGTGCCGCTGCGTATTCGTTACTACGTTCTGCAAGTATACTGCAACCGATGTGCACCGACTGTTTCCGCACTACGCCCGCGGTGACAGCAAAAAAACGCTGCGGACGACGCAGCGCAGCCGGTGAACCCGCTGCCGCTGTTTAGTGTAGCAGACGACAACAGAAAACGCCGTCGCCGACGACGTCTGCTGCGTTTTTCGTCTGCTACTGCCTTCTGCTGCTGCCAGCGCCGCGCGACCGTCAGCGGTGTTTGTGTCGCTGGTTGCGAACAATCGCCTCCGCGGCTTCTTCCTTTGTTGTCATTTGATTTCGGCTGTCTTGTTGTCCCTCCTTCTCTCCTTTTCTCTCTCCCTTTTTCGTCTTTATTATTGTTATTATCATTTTTTCGCTCGCTCTCTTCTCGCCGTCCCTGAACGCACATGCAATTGTCGTCCCCGAGATTTTCGCAGCTGTGAACTTTCGTAATATTTGTTTTTTTGTTCGCTTCCTTTTCGCCGCCTTGTGTGTTGTTCGCTCGACGCCTTCTCGGTGCTGTGGCGGTCGTTCGCCGCTGTCGCCGCCGCAGCAACAGCCGTCGATGTCGCCAGTCTTGCGTCGACTCTCCTACTGTGCGGAACGTTTGTTCTTCTCCGTCTCTTTGCTGCGTTATATGCTTTTCTTTCTTTTTCTCTAACGTGGATCCTTTTCTTGTGCCCGTCGGTCGACGCTTGGAGAAGAGAGAAGAATCGCCGAGTGGTTGCTGCAACGGTGCCAAGTGGGGGGGCTTGCTTCTTCTCTTCTGCGACCGCGGCTTCGACTAGCCGAACGACCCACCAACCGACACAACGTGTGCGTGCTCCTGCTCTATCGCTTCTCTTAGTGGTCTCCGATCCGACTCTCGCTGGATTATAGCTGGAACTTGCGGCATGCCTGTTAGGTCGACCAGCCAGTACACCTGACCTATCGACCGTGGCACTCGTGTACATGCACGGTCGCTGAACCGTTCGCCGATTGACCGCAGTGCGCTGGACGACCTGACATGTGTAGCTGAAAGGCAGCGCCGAGGATCTTACCGTAAGGTGGGTGGTGTTAGATGTTAGTGTATTCAAACGGGGGTGTGCGTTAGCTCGTCTGGCGTATTGCCGTCTTTCTCTGTGGTATAACGCTCTCGCGGTGGCCGGGATATGTCATACTGCTGACGAATCGCGTGGCAAGCTGCACGGCAAGTTTTCATTTTTACTCATCTTTATTGTACAGACGGAAAGCGAAGCTTTGTTCATAGAAATACTTGCCTTCGGGCATGCAAAGCTTGAGGCATTGAGCCAGAAGCGCCGTCCTTTTGTTTTTCTAATATATTATTCCTCCATGTAGACGTCGTTTGCATAAGAATGTTTGATTGCATATCACTGAGGTTTCGTTTACTCGAATACTCGAAGTCGTTTGGATGCGTAAAGAGTGTCCTTAAAGCATTCTATGCCGCTTATGTGTAAGAACGCAAAGTGCATCCTGCTACTGGTACTGCTACACGTACTCATGGTTTCTGATTTTCTTTTCCATCAAACCACGTAATTGTTAAAGGAAATGCCACACTTTTTGAAGCGAAAAAAAAAAAAAAAAAAAGGACACGGCTATTTCTGCGAAACCTAGCGGTCGACAGGAAAAAGAAAACACACACCAAAGGACTGCTCTTTTTTTTTTTTTTTTTTTTTAGTACAGTGTGTTCCGTCTTCTGTTTTGAGCTCGGTAATATGGTCAAGAAAGAAAGACAGAAAGAAAGAAAGAAAGAACGTAAATGTTTCCGTAATAGGCCACCGTCTTTGCTTCGGCGTCTCGTGGCGCGCAGGCCCCGCTCTGTACAAGCATTGTTCTCGGCCAACCGTTGTCTCGAGTGGCTCGTTGACGTGGCCCACTTGTCTCTACAGGCTTCGCGTCTGCGCGTTCCAACCTATTTACCGCACGAGGATCCGCGGTGTGGCTATATGTGAATCATCGACCGTTATGCCGTGGTAGGGCGGTTTCGTTTTCCTGTATATAGGAAACCTTTCCGCGGGTGACGTCATTGCAACGTTTAAGCGACGCGTGAAGTCGAAGAAGCTGTGTTTGCTAAAGATAGTGAGTTGCGGTATCAAGCTGTTTGAAAGACGGATTAGGGGTTCTGAAATGTACTGATTTCGTTGACGGAGCTCTTGGTCTTGGCTGCTCATAAGAACCCTTGGGAAATCACTTGCCAGAATGAATTTAGGGAAGACCAAGAGATTACCGGCAGATGTAAACTTGAAATGACGAACACTGAGGGACCACGGGAAGCCTTAGCCTGTGGTTAACGTACGTTGCCACAATTTGGAAGCTTTTCTTCGTCTCCGGCCTCGACAGTCCCCTAGCTTGTCAAAACGTTGGCTTTGGACTCGGAGGCCTTTCTTACTTGCCCACAGTCGCCAGAGCCACCAGACGCGTGAGACAGGACCCAATTGCTTGAGCGCCTCTTTTATTGGCATGTGATACAATAGCGCGACCCTGCAGGGAGTCACCATGCACGCATACTGCATGCATGTGATCCCCCTTGGGTCGCGTTCCGTATACCTGTCGACACATCAGCTGTTACAAAAACCCGGCGACGTGCTGATGCGTTGACTGTTGTCGAGGGCGATGTCTGCTTTAATGCGTTGGCATTAGGGATGTCAAAGTTAGGAAAACTATGTGTGTGAAGTGTGGAAAGCCGGTCACGTGGTAGACGAATACATAGTTTTTTCCAACTTTGACATCCCTTATGCTCCTGAACTGCTGAACACTTTGCAATGTAATGAGCACGGTTTAAATCACTGATCCGGGACCTCAATGATCGAGGCGCGACGTAATGCTAACGCATTTCTCTCGCATTTACCGCCCAACTCCAACTGAATTTATTATTATTATTATTTTGTGTGGGTGACAAATTGCTGCAATATATTTCGGCGCCATGAGCTCGTCGATTTACCGTTAGTCCACGGCACGTGACACGTGAGGCATTCGCAGTGCCACTGGTGCGATGCTGACGTCGTTTCTCTGGTGGCATCCTAGGTACTATTGCAGCTAGGCCACTTTTAAACAATCGCCTCGGTATCTCGCTGGCTGCGGCAAAGTGCTACATACTGAGCACACGAGGTCGCGGGTTCGACACCCTGCCGCATTATAATGGGGGCGAATGGCAAGAACAGTCTTCTGCGCGCTTGATTCCGACACGCGGCAAACAACTCCAGCTGGCCAAACTTAAACTGGAGCCCATAGTACATAGACCCACAGTATTACCGTGTAGACTCGTGTAAGGGCCGCACTTTTCTTTTCACAATTTTGACAAGGTGCGACCCTTACACGGGAGCGAATATTTTGGGTCGGTCCCGTCTCAGGGCCGCTGCTATAGATAGATCTAAATACTAGATGCCACTACTAGATGGATCTCGCCATCTGCTCATGGAAATGGAAAGCTGCAAGCATTCGACGGTGTCTTGTCAATTGTATCCTGTCATCTAATCCGTATAGAACAGAATGTCTCGTAATAACCAGCAGCTGCCTAAGCCCCGGGTATATACATTGTTTTGTAAGCACGCTTTTGAGTCTAGCGCTGATTTGCTTTTGCCGTTAGTCAGACCTCGCGCTTCATAATTGCATGCGACATTTCGCAGGTTCTTTAAAGCAATCGACAAAAGGTTACTGACATTTAAATTTGGAGTGTTTTCTTTTGCTTCTGGGATTGGCAAAAATGTAAGCTGCCTGGCACATGCCGGATCGATGCTCGAATACGCTCTGACTCAGTCTTGGTCTCTGTTTCTCATTTATTCTTCTCCTCTCTCTCTGAGCTTTTTTCCCTCTAGCATTGCTACTCAAGGCGGATTATCGGGCGTGACGTCACGAGCCGGTGTTCGCTCGGCGCATGCGTGCTGCATTCTATGCTGCATTCTGTGCTGCGTTAGTATACCGCAGTGTACACGTTATCGATTTCATGCGCGTCAGCCATTACTAATTTTCTTTCTCTTTCAAAAAAAGGGAATTGCGAAATCGCGCTTCTGTACATCGCATTATCCTGTGTATCCCGTTATAGACGACTTTGCGAACACCGGTCGCGTGTCATATATGAGTCTACTATATGCCAAAAAGAAAAGAAAAAGAAAACGCGTTTGCAAGTTCTCTTCTTGCGTTTTCAACTATAGAAGTAAGGTACCACTTGCCGGAAGTGCAAATGTGTATAAATGTTTGTGCAAGTTATGATGAAATTTATTTGTAAAATTGGGATTGTATAGCTACAGGCGAAATGTGTCGAAATATCTCTCGGTTTCTGTTCTGGCGCGATACGGCGATTCGCCATTGTCTCTTTTTCGAAGGGGCTGTTTCGGCATGGCCAAAGCCGGAAGCTTTCCACAGTGAAGTTATTGAGTGACACGTACGTTGTGCGACGCCAGTATATATAGTGATCACACGGTGTCGCATATGGCATAATCGGGGCGCGGCGTTGAAGAACAGACACTCGCGCTGTCGCGATCGCGTACGTATAGGAGACCCGCTGAGTCACGTGTTCTAATTTTTGCGAGTTAGCATTATACGAACGATGTAGGGGAAGCTTCCGCGATGCGCGCGGCTTCCTCGTCGCCTGAAGCGAACGGGGTCACTCGCCCTGACAGGGCATCGCAGGTGTTGGGAACACGTGGAACGGTTAGTTCCACGTGTACGGCACAAGTGATAAAAACGGGACAGATGCGCTGACTATATAAACACGGTGAGTTCATATATAGTCAACGCATATGCACTGTTTGTGCAACTTTCCCCCGTTGTCTGCTCTGTTCGCCTCGTTGAACGTAAACCGAATGGCGCTTAAAGTATAGTCTATATATGCTTCTGTTAGTTCTACCCCGACAGGTCTGTATATAGGTTTGGTGTTCGAGGGATGGTCTGTTTTTCAAATATGTCCGTTGCTAGTCCAGCGTTGTGGTGTCTCTTCTTTCCTTCGTGTTTGCGTCTCTCTGTCTCTCTCTTTGTTTTGTTTTCGCTGGCTTTCTCAAGTATCAGTATGAACCAACTGGCCCATCAAGCAGCGCTTCTACTGTATATAGCCTCTACCGAGTCCGCTCTGAAGTTCTACGGCTCTGAGGGTGACGTTTTTGTTTGGTCTAAGAATACCTTTAGCCGTTTTGAATGAAAATGTAATGCGTAAAACGAGTGAGGTTGTATAGCTGTAATGGTAACGCCGATAATTGGCGTACGGTTTTGTCGGTTGGCCGGTCGAGCCAAGTCGGGTCGTGTCAGTTGGTTCTTTTTATTTAAAAAAATGTTTTAAATGTAATATGCGGTTCACGTTTGTAGACGTTTGTAGACATTCATCCCCTGCGATGCCGATGATTTAAGCTTACAGAGCTTTGTGGATGCCAGTATGAGCAGGCATATGATTGTGCGTACAGCGCATTTTATTATCCAGGCGCTGTCTGGACTGCTGACTGAAGACGTTGTTTTGTTACCTGCATTTACGTCTTCCCTTACTTCACCGGTGTGGGTGCATTCCGCTGCTTCAGCGATGTTTGACTTATGCACTTAAGTGCAAATAATAAAACGCGGACTTCAGCGCGAATAATAAAGTATGCATGTGCTGCGTCTTCACACTCGACACTATATCTCGGTCACCGGGCGCTGGAAATCGCCTTGGCGCGCTCTCATATCATCGTGGCCTCAATCCGAGCCTGTCTATCTTGGGCTCTTAGCCAGGGGAACGATATGCTCTCCACGCGATAAGGACTTTTGGCGGTCTCTTCTCGTCTGTGGCAGAGGAGAGGCGACTTATTACGCAACAGGGCACTGTGGAGTCGAGATTTCGAGTGTCATCGTCATCACAGCCATCCACGGTATATAATATACCATGCACTCGTGGGAAGTTGTGTCCTTATGTATAATTTGTTGAAATCTGGCACTGCTGTGTAAAGCTGTGACAGAGGTTTCAATATGGCGTCTGTGACGTCACAGTGTATCGTCGTCAGTCCTCTCCCTTTCTTCTATTCTCTCCCATTACGACTCCGTTTGAAGCGTTTCTTTTCTTTTTTTTTTTTCTTTTTGAGAATTCTCGCTATGGTGAATCGGCAACGCGTGTTCCTGAGTGGGCCACTAAATATCGAATATACAATAAAATATGAACTGTATTAGTAGAATTATATAAAAAAAACCAGCTAAACCCATACCCACTCTTACCGTCAGAGATGAGGCTTGATAAGCCAGAAAATACGCCGGAACGAAGCATGGTAGGCTTTCGTATTTTGTTTTATCATTCGCTACATTGTTTGAGTCATTATATAAAATTAATCCGTTACGCAAGTAAGCCCGTAAATAACCCCGGTAAGTTCCTCAAGGAGTTTCTTGCTAAGTTCTCGTCCCATTATATCCCAAGAGTTGGGATATACGGGATATATACGTATGCGCCTTCATACGACGTTATAGCTCTAAAGACAAACCGGGTGCATCAGTTAAAGCTGTTTTCCTAGGCACAGCGAACTCTCGAAATCTCACACCGTTTTAGGAAAGCAGAGGTTATCACGCAGCCGCCTTGAAGTTCGCACTCCAACTCGCCGGGACGTCTTGGATTTGGACGGCGTCTCTTCAGACCTAGTTGGTTTTTGGACGGTAAATATCGGCTGCACTGTATTCTGAAATAGCCAGAGACTGAACTTTGCATGATCCGAGAACATTTACTGCACCGAGAACAGGTGCCAACGCTTGGGTTCCGGCGCGATATTCGAAATATTGAACTTCGCTTTGTTTATTTCTCATTAATAACCAACGTATTACTGCGAAATTGATGAACACATTGTTGAAAGAATAATTTATCAATCTAAACTGATTGCGTGTTTCTTTAACTAAACGCCACTCCTCATTACCGTTCTCGCTTTCCAAGTTACTTTTCTGGCGAGAAATCGTGGCAAGCGTAACCGCTACATATTTCCATAAAGCATTTCATTGTGGTCGCTGGATATGATCGCTCGTTGCGACGTTCTTATCTTTCCTTAGTTTTAATGTGCAAGCATTATATGCCCCATTACATCAAAATCTGTCGGCGTCGGCGTGACCGAAAGATGGTACGAAAATTGGCAGACGGCGCAAAGAGTAAAAACATGTCAAAAAATGCTCGGAGTGACGTCAAATTTCTCAGGGAGGGTGCTGTAAACAAAGTATATTAATGGCTTTGAAACGAAAATTTGGTACATTTCGGTCTGAGCGCCTGGTTCTGGCTGCCGTAAAGGTGTGCCTAGTGCCTGCGTCATTGGGCACGTGACGGCGCAGCCAATGGGGAGGATGTGGTGCCACGTCACGAGTGTATAAAATGAGCGCGTACATGAGGTTCCGAGGTCTACAAACGCTATAATGCTTTCGCATTACCACACGTAAGCAGTCTTAAGTGTATCTGCTGAATGTTTTGTTGCGTAGGGAAGGGACCTTGGGGGCCGGGTCACTGCAAAGGGGCCACCACGTAACTGCGCTGTGTGTTAGCGCGCACTTCCGGAAACTCGCCCCCATGACGTCACGCGAGAAGAGGAAGAGAGAGAAAACGTTATTTCTTCACGCTACCGCTTCCGTATTTTCAAGCGGTGTATAAACTCAAGGCCCTTGTCGTCGCGATCTTTACAAACTCAAGGCCCTTGTCGCGATCTTTACATGGACGCGTAATCCTGCGAAAGAGGGCGCTTTTACAAGAGCTAAATGGGCGCGGGCCATAAAAACAGCGGTGTCAGCGGGATCGCTATACATGGAGTGCTTCCATTTGTCGAGAGCGTGGAGAGACAGAGACACACACAGAGAGAAGGGAGAGGTCGCCCCTGACCGAAAGCTCTTACCAGAAATGAACAAACGCACGATTACTAAGGAGGGCAATAGCTTCCAGAAAGGGAGGAGGGGAGGGGGGGGGGGTGCCCTACACTACACCCGCTGAACTAAGGGAACACAAGTACATAGGTATAAAAGACCAGAGCTAAGAAAGCAGCGGCAATTTGCGAAGCGCCGATGGATCAGAACGAGCTGCAGATTGACTGCTAACAGCCCTGCGAGGGGGGGGGGGGGGGGGGGGGATGTGATGTCCTCCTGCGGGCGAAGCGCAGACGTCTTCCCTTCCCTGTCCGCAGTCGTCGTCGAAATCACTTTAGCGAGAGCCCCCTACTTTGGGGGGGAGGGGGAGGGGGGGTGCTGCGTTCGCCCTCTGCCTGATAGACACGCACACAATACGCACCAACATACGCGTTCTGTGTGCGTTTGTATGCGTACACACACGCACATGGCGCACGTTTTTGCGATGGCCGTGCGTGTGTGTACAGCCCTCTTTCACCCCCAACCAACTCCGACCCCACGCACTACTTTCGGGTCCAGCCCCAGCTCGGGTCGTCCGGTGAACGGCGGTGGTGCTTCCGCAGCGTCGATATATCGATGTTTGAGCTCTCTTCTTTTTTTTTTTTTCCTCCTCTCCTACCTGTCTGGCCTCCTCTCCCTCTTCCGTACGGCTTTTGTGCCCATCCCCGTCCCGCGGCCGCACATGTCCCGAAAAAAAGCCTACCGAAGGTTCTGCATCTGCTGCTGCCGCAGACGCCGCTTCAGTGCTGGCATTCGAAACTGGCAACACTTTTCCTTTTTTCCTCGTGCTTGTTTTTGTAGTTTGTGAGCGTCTGTCGCCGCGGCGTTGTTATTGGATACGCGCGGGGTCCGGCTGACGGCACGGGCGACGGTGCTCAGCGGTCCGCGCTCTGCGTTTCCCATGGGTGCGTGTTGTGTGTACGGGCGTGTGTGTTCGCGTCGCTCATCGGTGTCGTAGTTCCAGTAGTCGACGTCGCTGGCGGCGGCGGCGAAGTGCGCTTTTCGTTTGTTCGTTCTACGAGTTTGTCCTCGTGACCGCGCATCTTTCGTCAGCGGTGAATACGTTTGTGAAGGTTGTCTCTTGTGCGCCGTGGTCGTCGCTGTGAGCCGGGAGTACGTGCGATCGAGCGGCGCGCGTTCTCATCAAGCGTTGGAAGGATTGTTCGCTGCGGTTCGTCCCATGGCCCAGAGCCCGCGGGAACATCTCGCCCGTGCAAGCATGGTGCGTAAAAAGGTGTGCACGCGCATTTACGTGGTAAAGGTTATCCTAAAGGTATCTCTGTGATACGTCCTCTTGAGAGCTATTGTAGACCTGTAAGCAATAGTATGCGAACCACAATTCGTAACCTTATTCGTAAATCAGACGCAAATACTTAAAAATTAAGGAGTGCGCTGAAAAGTTCGCAATGTCAAGTTTGGACAGCAGTCCTCAATTAGAAGTCACATTCATAGGCGGAGAAGAAAGTCGGCTTTATTGCAAAAGTCCAGCTGGTCCGCACACTTTTGCTCAGGAGAGTACATTGTCATGCACATTGCCACGAATCCCTTTCACTATTAACACGGACGCGATTACGTAATATATATATATAAAGTAATTTCCCCTATGTTGTCTACTGTTTGTTGGCTTTTTATGATATGGTTATTAAAAATCGGGCCCCTCGGTTCCCTTTCTGCTTCTTCATTACATATATATATATATATATATATATATATATATATATATATATCGTCAAATGCATGCGGAACTCTGTGGAAGTGGTTTAAACGCCTCCTTTTCGTTCAGCTTTCGTTAAAATTGGCACCAATTTGTCTTATAGATCGTTTGTGTTCTCACAAATGAACAAAAGCGCCCGGGAAGTGCTTTGCGATGACGACGAGTTGTCGTGAAAAATCCTGCTATCACATGATGTTACACCTTCATCTCTATGTATAAGCAAATAGAAGTTTTTTTTTTGTTTTTGTTTTTTCTTTCTTTTTTCTGTTTGCGTCAGGAAACATATGCGAAGATGGGTCTATATAATTTCCTACCTAACCCTGTTATATAAAAAATAAGAATGATGATAAATACAATAACAAAATAGAAAGATGATGTTCTCGTTTGTCGGTAATAATAACCGACTCGAAAAGAGATATGTTTCAGAGCTGTGTTGAGGACTGAAGGAATAGAGACTGAAGTCTCTCGTTAAAACGCCGAAACTGTGAAATTCCACGGAGCGGTGATCCTATGCGTGAAGGTTCCAGGCGCGATTGCCAACCACTGCTGCTGAGCTTAATATCTGTGAAGGCGAATAACAAGCACGTCCCTGTATTGAGAAATGCCGTGGTTAGAACAACGCACAGGGTATGTTGATCACTGGCCGGGTATTACATAACAGGGTATGGGATCACTGGGTATTACATAAGGGTGATCCCTTATGTAATACCCCTTCAATTGGGTCTTTAAGGTAATATAATGAAATGAAACCTGATGGGCACCCCCCCCCCCTTTTTTTTTTTTTGCTAGCTTTGTGAAGATTCGTAACTAGCATTTGACCACTCTCTAAGTATGATCGGCGATGAAATTCATTTATGAGCATTCTACTTCTCCCTCGTCTCCTTAAAAAAAAAAAGAAATAGATTATATTTGGAGAGGTTGCTGGCGCCTCTCAGTGGCGCCCGGCTACTCCTTAAGAATTAAATTGTGGGCACATACGTGACAAATGCCACTATCTGATTATGTGGCACGCCGTATAATTTGGAGGATTTCGACCACCCGGGGTTCTGTGACATGCACCTAAACCTAAGCTTCTCGAGTGCGTTTGCATTTCGCCCCCTAAGGAAATACGATCGCCGCGGCCGGTACCGAACCCGCAACCTCGAGCTCACCAGCGCAACGCCACAGCCATCGGGCTATATATATATAGCCCGATGGCTGTGTCCCCATATATATATATATATATATATATATATATATATATATACCGCGACGGGTGCCGGCTTGCTCGTTTTCGCACAGAATGAACACATAAAATGAAAGAATATGAACTCGGCAGTTGTACAAAATACAGTCGAACCCGGACATATAGAATCTGAAAGGGGTGACAAAAAAGTTCTATATATAGGTAATGGGATATATAAAATTTTTAAAAATTATACAAAAATTTTCGTGGGGATATACTGCTGTTCGTTATACGCAATAATTCGTTATATGTGGGTTCCATATATCCGGGTTCGACTGTATAGATGTCGTTGCGCGTTACTATTTGTCACGTTTTCAGCGTGTATACTATACGTTCAGTTCGCGTATGTATATATATATATATACGGGCGTGATCACCTGCGCAATCTTCCCAAAGTGTCCCTTGCGTTGGCCGTGACGTTTAGATATGGGTCAAGGCCGGACCACTCTGGCGTCGAAGACTCGCAATTTGCGCGATGTAGTGAGCCTCGGTTGACAGCGCCGCGGGACCGTTAATCACCAGTTTCCGAACGGCCCGAGCCGACAAGAGAAGGGTGTAATTGAAAAAGTTGACACCCGCGGGGATTCGCAAATTTGGCCGTCGACGCGCTATATAGCTCGACGAAGACGGAACGTTGTTCCTTGCACGCCCACATACGCAGACAACTCTGACCCTCTCAACGTGGGCGCGCTGTCTTTTAGACGCGTTTAGCTTTCCTGTGATGTGGAGCAGTCGGTTGAACGCGTGAAAATGTACTCGTATGGTTTTGATGAAGGATTTGTGTGCGCTTTTTATTTCCTATCCGGCCCTGGGCCGGCTGGTTAGGTTGGTAGTGCCGTAAACTGTCGTATCTTATCTTATTATAGACTTATCTCGCTGACAGGAATTGGAGACAGCGTGCTTCTGTAGTCGTTCCGCCTGGTTGTATGACGGCCTACCGACCAAGGATTGGCTCGGGCCGTGCTTGGGGTATTGAGATGGGCCTTAATTCGGCCGTCTTTGTGCCAACTACTGGCCAATGTTGTGCCTTGCACGCGGCCCGACAAATTCTTGGACGACTCCGATGGGTCCGGAAAAAAAAAAACACAGTTTCGTAGTTTCAACATAAGGGCGAAGCAATGAATGCAATATCAACACGTTAGAATATTACACGAAGTGTAACACTCGTAGCTGTAGTGGCAGTATGTTGAAGTAAACTTGAGCTAAGTAAAAAACGAGCTCTTGTGCTAGGGGTCCTCTGTTTGAATCCTGCCATCGGACATTTTCATTTATGTTTATTAAATAAAGCCATATGCAACGTCTTTCTTAGCGACTTTACCACCACTTTTCCGTATCGGGTATACTTCAAACCTCTTTCCGGGGCCGATCCCGGAGGTGGAGCACAACCGCGCCAATAAAATTACATCATTCACAGGTTTGAGTTGGGGTAATTATTGTTTCACACTTTTAATATTTAAGTCTGAGAAGATTTCAGATAAAAGGCATGCGCTGTCGGTGTTTTGTTTCATGACATTTGGTTGTGGGCTGACATTATCAAAATTGTGGGGCATAATTTTGTCGAGAATGTCAGGCCTGGTATGAGCAACTATAAAGATAGAATGCTGTCACAATGTAACCCGCATAATCGGCGCATATATACCGCATGTCATGGCATATACCTGTATAAGAAAAAAATGTGTGGCATATAGCATACATATACCTAAATATATACGGAACATCACGGCGACGCCGACGACGACGGCAAAAATTCGCTTGGAGTGTCTGTATAATTGCTATCGCAATAAAGGAAGGCATTTGGTTTGACCCGGACATTTCGTTTTGTTAGGTGCTCAGTCATGGTAGGGTTAGCGTTAGCCCCGCGGCCTCTATCTTTTTGCTGACACGGGAGTTCAGGGTGAGCTCCCTGCGCGGACCGCCTGACGCCGTGTTTAAAACGAATACGTATGCTATAAGAATCTTTCCGTCGTCTTAGAGCAGGTCACACATACGGCGCACACTCTGTACCTGTTGACTGGTAGTGAACCTCCTACATGTGGCCAATGTGGCGAGATCCTGACCGTCCACCGCGTCCTGCCGGAGAGTAGTAGATGAAAGGAAACTGCACTTCCCTGTGCTTACCGATGAAAACACTCCACTTCATCCGGCCATGTTTCTTGGCGCAGTACCGCTCTTTGACACGAAGGCAGTTCTAATTTTATTTGAAAGGTTGTTGATTTATTGCGTGTTATAAGCCCAACAGATTCGTAGAACGACCTCGCAGTGGAGGATGCTGCTGCGATTGTAGCGTTTTGTACAGCGCGTACTATGGCGTTCAATGTGAGCTTCAACACGGGCATGCACCCGTCAGTTCTTTCAATAATAATAAAAAAAATGACATGTGCCATTTTTCTTGTAAACAGGGTGCTGTATACACGCCTCCATGCTCTTTGCATTCAAGGGTTCTGGTGAGGCAGGAATCCTACCGACACTGCAGGCTACGTTTAGTGCCTCACCGTTTCAAAGCACATATTTCATGTTCGTATACTGCGCACAATTCATAATCCATTGTCATAGTTGTATTGCGTATGTATATTTTACGCACTTCACAGCGAACGTTTTTTAGGCCTCTATACAGCCGTGTTACATTAGACCATTAGCAATTCATTGTTGCGTTGAAAACGCATGGTCACTTGCATGGCGCTCTTCGGCCAGACCTGGTCCTTTCACCAATAAAATCAACATATCACGAAGAACCCCCCCTTGCTCTCCCAAACCACACGAACACCACCGAATTATTGGACATTCCCCATAGTTATACTCGTAACTACTTACTGGTAATGCCACTATTTGAGGAACAAGCAGGCAAACAAAATGGCGGTCTCTACTGTGCGGGAAATGTTGCTGTCGCAGTAAATGATTTCAGAGCCGATCGAAGGCACCGCTGAAGTGTGTTTTGGGGGCCAGTCGATTCAACTGTAGCCTACGTCCCGTCCTCATTATTCTGTGTCTTTAATTAAGCTACGTTTTTGTTTTTTCTTCTTCGAACGCTGAAGCAGTGTGTAACACATACATACGTTCTCATTGGCGCAGCCTTAGGAGACCTGACCAAGTTCAGCCAGCTGAAAGACCACTACCGGACGCGGTACGAGCATGCCAACTGCCTGTTCACGCGGGACTCGAGGCCCCAGCGGGTGCGCCAGCTCTACGAGCAGGCCGCGGCCACGCCTGCCCTGCACGTGATCCGCGGCGCTGCCGTAGACGATGGGAGCGGCGCCGAGGACTCGCCCCGGAGACTGTTCCTGTGCATGCCCGTGTGGGGCGACGCCTCACGCGCCAGGAACGTAGACCTCGACATCGAGACCCGCAGGGTGAGTGATGTGTCACAACGTCACACTTTGCGCAGTTATCTACTACATCGTGCAGTATTATAATAAGCTAGCCCTCGCGTACGATGCAAACGAGATACCGTTCTACAAATGCACGGAGGGTGAGGCGCCCCGTGTCAAACGCGAACCCGCTTTGCGCTTGCACGTTTAAAACGATACTAGAATACAAGTCGAACCTCGATATAACGAATTATCGGATACAACAAAGTGCACATAAAATGCGTCTCGCTGATGACAGCGCGTGACTAATATATGCTTATAACGAATATCGGACATAACGATGGTATTTGTGTGTCGGGTGCGACCGCTATAACAGGGATGGGCTATAAGGGTGATTTGGCATAGCGGTTACATACTAGCATGTATTTCCCAACATGGGAAAGTGTAAATTGTGGGTGATAAAAAAAAAAACCTGATAGGTTATTTTAAAAAAAATTGTCGCAGTTTCACCCGAAAGGCGAAGCATCAATTGTGATATCAAATTAGTAGAGAGCTATACGGAGTAAGGATAGTAGTTTTATCAGCTGTATAAACTCGGACATGCAGCAGCACCAGCAACGCGCAGAACTGTTGTCAATGCCGTCGGCGTTTTGCCCGCGTTCGCACCGAACGCGCGCGGCGTTTTTATATAAATACGCATTTGGTGCTGCAGCTAAACGTCGCCTCCCCCCCCCCCCCCCCCCCCCCACAGTCTTTCGCGCGACGGAAAAAGTCGCGTTTGCTCTCAATATATGGAAAGGAGGAAAGAGACAGCGCTTCAGGGAGCATGGCGCAGAACGCGTGTTTTGCTCTCGGACGTGCTTTCGCTCTCCGTGAAAGCGCGCGTCCCTCGCGCCCTTTACACTCGCACATACAGCGTCCGGAGCACGGCGACGATTTCATCGCCGTTGACGTCATACGGAACCTCACGGCGACAACGACGCCGACGGCAGAAATCCGCTTTGGAGTGTCCATATAATTGCTATCGCAATAGTACAAATTGTGTACATAAGTACCGACAGCTAAAAAAAAGTAGCCTGAGGCTGTCTCCAAGCTCTCGCATGTACACAGGTCAACTATAAAAAGTTCCGTGTTGCGTCTCTCTCAGACCTTGTCACTTAAGCCTATTTAGACTGTGTGCCCCTTGTCTTATTCCAAGATAGCTCGGTACTAGAGTTGCCTTGTCCCAGCTTTCCTTGTCAGTCTCTCCTTTGTTTTCTTTTTTTTTTTTCTGGTTTATGTTACACTCGAGCTCCTCATCTTATCATCCATGCGAGGCAATGGAATTTGAGCTTCTCTATCAGCGCTCTGAGGGCTCCACTTGTCATGCCTGTGAAACCGGTCTGGCTGATAGGGCGACAGCATCCTTAGCCATGCCAGGTGCAATGTGTGGCCCTTCTAGTGTTTCCAAGTCAAGATATGAAGCGCACATTACTCGGGAGAATAGATGTTTTCTTTGCATAGCCTCCGTTGCTTGTGAGTACCGACATAGCATGGCGCTCTGTATTGCTTGGCTTAGTCATTTCTGTCTTGATGTATCATCATCGGGGGAAAAAGTATGCATGTTCAAAGACAAATAGACAACCTTTGAGTTTGGGTCTGATACTATGTTGGCAATACGTGCTGATATAACTTAAGTGCCAATGAAACACTTTTATCTGGTGTCAATGACGCCTTTAATTTGTTGCTTTCTGTGCTAATGTGAACAGTGACACAGGCAAAACTTCCATTTACATGTGATCTTATGTGCACGGCTTGGTTATTTAGGATAGTACATGCTCTGGTTAGAACATGTACTAGCAGTCATAGACAAATGAAATGCAAAGCGAAAAGTGTAAAGTGTTGCATTGTTTATGGCTAATAACTTGTCCGCAATCTCACACAGCTGTGTACCCGGTCGCCATAGATTAAGTAGGTTTCAGACTAAACGTATATACCAAAATCCTGCTGACATGACAAAGAGTGGTGAAATTGGAAAGGATCCTGAAAAGTCCCATGACATTTATAATGTGCGAGTGAATATGGAAATCACACACAATAATAAATTCCGTGTCATCGCACAACCATAGTAAACACATGCACACATATGCCCATCTTTTGTGATTGTGCTATAGGGTTTAATTACCTTGAAATCTTCATCTTCGATGCAGGCATCTGTGCAAGACCTGATTTTGCTGGCACGGTACTTTTCACCTGTGTAGTGCATTATGCTCTTGCAAGCATGCTTAAGCGCACGATGTCGTGATTCTCACTACGCATGCCTGTTGTTGCAGCCTGCTAGCTTGGTTACTGCTGGCCAAGATGCGCGAGACAGCGGAGGGGAGGAGCTGTTGACGCTGCCGTCTCCCGAGGAGAAAATGCACGCTTTGTCCTTGGAGTACCCGGCCGTCGTGGTTCCTATCGACACATCAGAGAGCAGTTTCAACCGCTTGTCATCAGTGCGGAGGTCTTTGATACACGTGAGTGACGGTACTTGCCTCCTCATTGGTTGAAAGACTGCAGTGGAATATTTTGTGATGTATTTAGGAGCTTTAGGCGAACTGATTACTGAAAACAGTTACCGACATAACAGGTAATGTTGCTTCACAATCAACACGAGAAACAAATTTCAGCTTTGATACCAGTCTAAATCTCTTCTAAGAAACAAAGAAAAAAAGTGTTTCAGCCTGTTGACATTCGACTAATTCAGTTAAGTTTTTAGATTTTTTTTTTTTTTTTGTAACACATAAGAAAATATTTTGCCTTATGTGAAGTGCACTTGTCAGTCATTGTCTTGTGTTTCATGTTTGACAGATTAGACCATTGCACTGTATGTAGGTAAGGTCTTACTGCTTTGATGTTATTGTGAGGCAGTGTTTATCTTCCTTTAAATGAAAAGTATTATGAACATAAAATGTTTCCTTTTCTTTTATCTTTTAAGAAAATAAATCTGCTTTGTTTATGAGTGCATGCTGCGAACTGGCCCCTGTGTAGTATTTCAAAGGTTCTTTCCTCTTTTTTAATAATATTAGAAGCCTCTGTCAGGTATTGCTAAACCTTTAGCGTGCGTACATTTTTTGGTGTACTTCAGAAAAGTAAGAGCATCCGCTCAGTTGTCGTCATTTTTACATGTTGCAAAAGGTAGCTTTGAAAGCGTGGAGAGATGTGTTGGGACTACGCGCTTGAGCTGCACCAATTTGAAGTTTTCAACTATATAGCCTTCCTCCATTGTATGATGGAGGAAGATAGGATATTTCTCTCACGTATAGAATGCATATAGGAATATTCTTGCTTTTTCCTACTTGCATGTTTGAACTATTCCGATTGTAGCTACATACCAGGACGGATTGAGCGTAGTTGATGAGAGAAGTTGACGAGGGGTTGCTGTTATTGACAGCACTGAAGTCATCGAATTAGACGTAAAGCTTCTGCTGGTTGCTAACTTCAGTATGGTGTACAGAGAGATTAAGGACACGCTTTTAAGCTTAAGTGATTAAGCCTGACATAACACAGGCTTATTCATGATGGCAGAAAAGAACAACAACATATTTATGGACAATGGCCGACACATTCAAGGAGCTCACAATTTCTTTGTATGAGAATTCGGATGGACTAGGATAAAGTTCAAAGGGTCCTTGAAACATGATGTTTGAAAGTGATTCTCTGGTTGGCGGGAGGTTGACCAGGACATGTACCTTCTGGTGGTCTATCTATCTGTTTATTACTTAGTGATACAAGGCAAAGGAGGGAGGGAGTTGCTACCCGATCTACTGAATTATGGCAGGACTGTGTTCATGTCCTGGGCCTGTGCATGGCACTTTCAGGCTCATACGTCTCTCCAAGGCATTTATGATCACTAGGAGAATCATTGTGCCTTGTGACTAATGTGTTGCATTGCCAAGTAGGTGTGCACACCAAAAGTGAAGTCACCACCGCTTAGACTTGATTCCACAGCAAGGCCCCCCTAAATTATGCCACTGTCTACTAATCATGGTTCCCACAGGCAATACGGGAGAGAAGCCACACGTCACCAACAGCTTGCTTAGGTTGCTGAAAACCAGAGTAGCACAAGCTGTTGTCATAAAGAGGCTTGCCGGAGTGAATAATGTGGTAAACAGTGCAAGGAATGGGGCAAGAAAATCAGATAGGAGTCGAAATGCTGAGTCCTTTACTTTCTTGTACTATTTGCGCTGTCCACTGTGTTGACCATGAGCCAACCAGTAGAACGTTGTAGTCTTGCCGGGAAGACCACCCTGTATACTGCAGGAGCGCTGATGTTTGGGAGCCATGGAATGCTGCTCATTCTTGCAATGCTTGCAAATTGAAGCAGGCATTCTCATGGCCAGTGTTAACAGTAGCAACAGTGCAGAGGCTCCTGCTCTGTCTTTCATGCGCTTGTGTATATCTGAGTTTTTCTTGCACAGGTTGACTTCCTGATCAAGCGCAAGAAGCATCACAAGAGAAGAAACACTATCTCGGACGGGAACTCCAAGGAGATCGTAGAGGCGCTTTCCAGCCGCAAGAAGTCTGGCACGTTGGTCAAGACGGAAGCCCTGATCCATAGTTCGTGCCAGACAGACGACGACCTGCTCCAGACGGCGACCAGCACCAAGTCTAGCGGGCGAAGCGGCGGCGGTGCCACCAGCAAGCGCCGTCCTGAAGAGAGCCCTTCGTCCGGCGAGCTCTCATCCTCATCATCCACCACAACCGAGACTAACGTCAACAGCAAACCCGAAAAGCGGCTGTCCTTCTACGAAGCCATGAACTTCAGCAGGCTTGGCCGTGACTGGAAGTTCCTCAAGAAGTCCGGCAAGAACAAGGAGGCAGACAGTGGAAGCCACGGGGCGGCAAAAAACGAGACGGGCAGGGCCGCGGAGAGCGGCACGTCCACTGGCGGGAGTGAGAAGAAGAAGCGATCGTCTTCCCTGCTGCCCATCTCCACCAACTCTGGCGCCATGACGGTGGCGGTGAAGCTGCGTGAAACGTCAGCGCGGACATCAGCCAAGGGCGGCGAAGACGGCCAGTCATCGAGCGGTAACTGGAGTGCCAGCAGCAGCACGCGGGCTTCTGTGGATTCAGACCAGCACCACTCGTCGGGGCCATCCCCGGATATGATCCCGCACAGCCACTCGGAGAGTTCTCTGGGCAGAGACTCGCTCTTCTCGGACAACACGCACCACAGTACCGATGGGAGGTTAGTATAGTTTGAAACTTGGCAGCAAGCTTGCTGTGATGATGTACTGTATGTAGCTGTTCAGAACATGAAACACAAATTTGTCAAAGGATATTGGATGTTCGTTTCTTCTAAAAGCCACTTTGACCTTATACTTCTTATTGCACGAATCATGAAAGATCAGTCATCCGTATGATAACGGTTCTGTCTTCTTGCTGCCAACATGGGCTGATGCAATTGTCAGCTGCAAGCAGGTCTAGCATTATGAATGAAGTGTGTATAGCTAGGTACACATACAGAGACATATTGTGGGTCGCGTGCTACAGCACTTAGTATAATTAATCTGAGATGCCTTTATAATTTAATCAGCTCCCTTTTATCAACTCTGTTCAGTACAGAGCTTGCTCAGAGAGAGCACCAAAGCATAAGTTACCTCCATTCAGCATGCCTACATAAATGCAGATAATTTCCTGGCATTTCTGTGATGCACTGAACACATTACATTTTATTCTTTGTGGGGCTGCTGTAACTATCAACTCTTACAAGTGGAGGCCATATACAAAATCATAATGCAAGTTTTCTTTTTCTTTGTTGTTCAGCACTCCCACACTGGAAAAATACATTTAGTCTAAGCCTTTTCGGGACGCCATTTCTTTGATGAATTTGTATGCATCGCAGTCATTGCTGATTATTGCTATTGAACTGAATTGCACTATTGCTGAACATTTTGAACTACCTCACCTCACAAAAGAAACAAGAAAGAAAGAACCTGCAGTATTTTGCCATCTACAGAGCGTGTATACAATGTTAATTATTTCACGGAGGTGTTCAGTTTGGTGTTGTGTAGAAGTTTCCACATGCCTCGTCAATCTTTCACTATAACCAGTATTGCATGGACTCTACAGTTTGGTGCATCGACAGTTTGTATTGCTCTTGTGTGTTACGGCTGCTGTATACATAATCTTTTTTATTCTGCATTTCAGGTCTCATGATGGGACAACAGCCGGTTATACATCGGATGTCTCCGTTGCCCTGACCGCAACTACACTTGCATCGTCTTGGAAGCAGCCTGGCCAGGGTCCACTGACTGCCCGCTCTAACATGAACTCCACTTCAACTGACCAAGAAAGCCAGTCGGGAACCATAACACCCGAAGCTTGTCATTCTGATTCCAAATCATCTTCGTCGCCTGGAACTCGGAAGATCAGCGTTGGCTCGGACGTGTTTACTAATCCGATTGACGATGGCGACTCCTCAGTATACTCGGTTGACACTGATGGCTATTACACATCAATGCATACAGACAGTGGTCTCAAGCATGGCCTTGTCAAGTTTCCCGGTGAGCAAAATGGAGAACTAGGTGCTTCTGGTGACAGGGGATCGCAGACGTCTATAGACACAATCGGAAACCTGAGTCTAAACAGCTTTCTCTCGCAGAATGCAACTGACACGGGAACTGACAACTGCTCAATTGCGAGCACACTTACGCAAAGATCGAGGGCGCCACCGCTGCCCCCACCAAGGTTGTCCAGCGTGAGAACGCTGTCACCAATTCCTTCACAAAAGGAGAGTTCTCCACCTGTGTCTGCCGGTGATATATCGGAATCGGACTGTGAGGTTGGTGAACGTCTGAGGAGGAAGACGTCTATTGGCTCGTTTAGGTACCCTTCCATATGTGCGGTGTCTCCTGAGCCCAGTGACGAGGACAGTTGCCGTCTAGATGCGGAGAAGCGGGCGTCTGGGCAGAACTCTCCCTTGTCTGAGCCTAACCTCTCTCGTGCTCCGGGAGCAGGAAATGAGCTTACCAATCCACCTTCTAGTGCTGTACCAGCGGCAGAAGCAAAACATCCCAACATGGACAAAGAAGCCGACGAACCTTCAGCGAGGCTCAACATGTACGGTGTGCAGTCTGCGCGAGACATGCCATTTCTTAACGCGGTTGTCTCTCAGCCAAATGCACCGCTTACACCGCAGCCGCAACCTGTGCTAGGTTCATTCTCGTCTGCCGACAGTGACCACACGCAGGGAGTATTACCCAACACTGCAAACAGAAGTGAACTTAATGTAGGAGCGTCCAGTGTGCCACGTGGCAGTAAGGGAAAGCAAAGCCCGGTGCATGCACCAGTTAAAAAGATAAATAAGAGGGAGACAAATAAAAGTTCAGAGGCAAGAACTGCACCAGCAGCGCATGGCAGCTCGGCAGCTGTGACTACCAGCAGAAAGGAGCCAGCGGGAAGCACAAAAGCGTCTGTTAGTCCTCAGGCTGCACAATCTCCTAAGCAAGGAACTCCATCACCCACCTCCTCTCCGTTCTACTTGAACAGACCATCCTCACTTATGAGCAAGACACGATCGCCATTCCTCTCCTATCTGTCTAAAAATTCTTCTCCTCCAAGGACCCCAACTACACCAAGCCCACCATCACCTGCCAAGTCAGCAGGTCGCGATATGAATGTCAAACAGCTCACATTGAGTGGCACCAGCCGTAAGGCGCAAGACTGCAGCCCACTCTTCACCCGAGCCTTCCAGTCCACAGAGCAGTCCACAGAGCAGCCCACAGACAAGTCCACAGACAACGCCCCCTGCTGTGCCCCCTCCTCCACCTCCACTTACCTACAGCAGCCGAGTGCTAGAACAAGGATCCACAAGACAGCCAAGTGCGATCAGTGATGCAAGTAACGACTTTGCACAGACACCTTCCTACAGCAGGGCTGGTGCAAGAGTGACTCTAGATTCTGAAGGCAAGGTCATTTACAGTTCTAATTCACTGGGAAGGCATCGTGACGGCAACATGATGAAGTGCCCTGTGCAGCATGTACCTTCAGGAAGCACTGGTGTTCCGGGTAAGTGCATGACCTTGCCTGCATCGATGCCTGTTGCACCAGGCTTGAATCAGCGTGCTTATGTCCGGCTGGACCCCAGCGGCAAAGTGGAGACGTACACAAGCAGCACGATTCCAAGGACTCGGTACTCTGTGTCTGGTGCTGTGACATCTCCTGACACGAGGCCACTTTTGCAGTACAGGGATGGAATGTTTAGGTTGAGCAGTCCTCCAAACAGCTCATCCACACCAAGCACAAGGCCTCAGTTTCCATTGTCGGGAAGGAGCACCCCACAGCCTACCACATCGGGACACGTTCATGGCACCATGTCTGGCCGGAGCACGCCTCAGCCTTCTGCATCAGGTTACTTGAGCAGTCAGTCTTCGGGAAGAACTACTCCAGTTCAACGTCCTGCATCCATTTCAACCCCGTATTCAAACAGGCCATCCGGTGCAAGCACTCCTATCTCTGAAAACAACTCTTCAGGTCGCGTGACGCCTCTGCACCACTTTTCACCTATCAGTGTGCCGTCGACAACTTCACCCGGCAGAAGAACTCCACTGCAGCCTTCCCCAAGGGAACCAGTTGGGCCCAGCTGGGTGTCGGGGTTGCCAGCTTCTCCACCGACGTCATCTACTAGCCCCTCAAATGCTGTACAGCACATGCCACCTTCGTACATGATTCAGGCACCTGTGTCGCGCCTTCATCCTAGTGGCAGGACCACTCCGGTGCAGCAGCACTCATCACCTACTAATACCCACATTCCAAGCCATGCTCCCTTCCCAGCAGCGCATAGTCATAATGGTCGTCCTACTGCTTCCAGCCCGGTGTCTTCATGGAACTCTGGTCAGACCACACCGGTGTCTAGAAACACTGCAAGGAGCCCAACACCAGTTATGCATTACGCACCCCAGGGTCATCGAATGGAGAACAGCGCTGCTTACGCTTCAGTGCCAAGACACATGCCACCTCAGGCCTACAGGCACAGTCCCCATGACGAGAATTTGGTCAATGGAAGGATGACACCGGTTGATATACAGCACCACAATTCTGCAAACCAGTACAAGTTTCCAGACAGAGCCAGTTCAGGCATGATAGCACATGATCATCTTGATGGAAATGCACCAAGGAACCAGTATTCATCCTACATACCGAGGGCTCCATACCAGCCTAGCCAATCACTGGTACGGGGACCCCTTGGTCAGCAAATCGGGATGTCAGGAACTCCAAGGGGAGTTGACCCTAGAAGTTCAATTCCTAACCACACACCACATACAGCAAATGGCATTCGTGAAACTCATGCCTACAGTCAGGGTGGGCCCTTGCCCCACGGTTATCCTTCTACTCTTTCTCGGCAGTCGCCGGTGCCAAGGAGCCCAATGAGCTCAACCCGCCTGCTGGCACCTGACCATGCTAGGGCAGAATATATGCAATCTGCCCAAAATTCAGTTCCATCAGCCACGTATGGGCAGGGTCCTCGAAGCCCTCCACAGCCAATTCACAGCATGCAGAATTTGAGGCAACCCCAAAGCATTGCTGGACCAGGCCACTTCGGATCAAGGACAGCCTTCGACAATCAGAGGCAGATGACAGGAGTGTACATTCCAAGCTCACCGCAGAATTCCTACCAGGGCATCAACCACGTTGGCATGCCCATGCCAGCCACAATTGAGCCGCCGTACAGTTTACGAGATCTCCGTAAGGAAGGTTCTCCCACAGCACTGTCTTCCACGAGCCTTTCTAGTTCTGGATCGGAGAAGTCCCCAGACAGCAGCAGCAGCACGTCAATCACTCGTGAGCTGGCGCCACGAAAACCTATGTCCACAGAAGATCTCTTTGCCGCCATCCATACGTCCAAGAAAAAACATGGCATCAGGACTGACACGGATATGGCCCAATCACCACTGTCATCAAGGTAAGAACTATGAGGCACATCATTGTAGTATATTGGGTTGTGGCAGTGGCTTTTCAGTTAAAGTGAAGCGTTAGGTTTTCTATCTTGTGACAAGAGATAGTGCTTGGACGTAATTTGAAAGTGCTGGCACTCTTCGACATTTGGCACACTTTCTAGTCCTCTTCACTGACCGGAAGGTGCATTTAACAATATGCCAGTGATATGCATGACACTCAGAGAAGACAGTGGTGAATGTTATTCTGGCCCAAATGATTGACTCCTTGCTGGTCTTGTGTGGACAGCCACCTGAAAGTCTCTCTGTATTTATCTGTGTATTGCAGCCTTTCATTATTTTGGAGGTGGGCATTACCTCAGCATCAATCTTGGCCCCGAATAAAGTTTCTAATGGCTGTTTTGGATCTTGAGCATAAGATGCGCTACTGCTCCAAGTTCCTCGTAAAGTTTTGGGGCTACAATGCACAGCTCCAACAGAGAGAACATGGAAGGTCTATGCAGTACTTTCATTTTTTAGCAGTAGCATTTCAGAATACCAAGACAGGAACATGAACAGTAGCACTTGTGGCTATGTCTGGTGACGCTGTGTTCAAACAAGAATATGCTGGGACATTTTTGCTGTGTTGCTATGCAACACTTCCTTGCAGTGAAAATTACGATACTGAGAAGCTTGCATCGCTTGCACCAGTAGATAAGGATAAGAGGATGCTCATGCTGTTCGGTTGTGCACAGCATCGCAAGATGTAGCCACCAGTGATGCGGTTCACTGCTACATCCAGGCATCCTATCATGGCAACACCAAGACTGTACTGCCGGCCACAACAGCTTTAGGAGCATGGGATTTGCAAGAAAGTTTAATCTCCTCATGACTTCAGCCGTGAGCCTGAAATTTAGCAAAGTGATTAAAGGGCAGACGCATTGCCTGTAACGAAATTTAGTCTCTTTGCTGACTCCATGCTTGAAAACTATTGCAATTCGCAGTACGTACCAGCTAGCATATGCATTTAATGCAGCAGCCCATAGAAAACCAACTGAGACCTGAGTGCTCTGGCCGGAAGTTAGGTGTTATGACGCTCCATTATCATATAGTATACCAACAGCTGCAGAACAAGTGTGTTCATGGCCACCGGGCAAGTAGAAATAAACATCTACTTCAAAAGCTGCGCTATGTTTTCTGTGACATTCTGGAACATAGTGGGACATAAAATATCTGATCGTTCACATTGTAACACACTCGCACCTCATTTACAAACATGGATATAATGAATATTATATTCGATATATGAAGTAAATCTATTCCCAGGCGAAAATTTGAAGTGGGATTTCAAGTGGCTCGAAGTGGTACCACTTGGATAACAACTGGTCCTACTTGCTGCCAAGTGGTTGGTAAAGTGGTCCCATTTGCTTTCAAGTGGCCACTAAGATGGCACCTCTTCGATCACAACTGGTCCCACTTGCTTTCAAGTGGCCATTAATAGCGATATGGTGCAGACAACGTATGTAATGTATCTTGCCGATGTCAACATGCAATGAATATGCATGTTCAACATGCATGCCAGTGGGCGTGCATCATAACTTCGTTATGATGAGGTTGGACTGCACATACAGAACTTTTATGTTTCCACATGTTGCAGAAAAAAAAAAAAACTGCAGAAAGCTTTGCTTGGCTTGACATGGTTTCATACTGCTCTAAAAACATTGTGCAATACTTTCGCAGATCAAGTTCTCCCCTGGTTGTAACCAGCCGCCCGAGCACGCCAAGCCGGGGTGGCCTCGCAGAGACGGGCTTCCTGAGCCCGCGTGGGGCCCGTGACCGTCGCAGCTGGTCGGGTGATGTCACCGCAGCACGCGTCTGTAGCCCGTTGGAGCGGCGGTCGCTCGCGAATGACCGTCTAGGTCCTGCAAAGCCCACGAGCCTGCTCGACTTCAAGAAGCTCCTCCTGCAAACAAAGACGTCCACCAGCCAGAACAACTTGGAGAGGAAGTCAGCCGTCGAACTGCTCAAGCCAGGCTCCTGCGGCAGGAAGGGGAGCGCCGAAAACGCAGTTCAATCACTTCCGACGTCACCCGTTAACACCCCGAGCCCGGTGGAAAGTCCGAGCAGCAGCGGCGCCGGTGGCCAGGCGGCATGGACTTCGACAGTGCCTTTGAAGCGGGGTGGCCGATCGCGATCGTCGCTCCAGCATCGCTACGACCTCATGTACCCGCCTATCTTGGAAGACTGTCAAGAAGAAGGGGGTGAAGGAAACAGAACCTCTGCAATGGTGGACAACAAGGTTGATGGTGATGCGGGCGTTGGCTCGGGAAGTAGTGTTCAAACGCATTCCTCACCTTCGAGCACCTGGGTGTGAGTGTATGGTGTATGGCGTGAGCAGACTTGGAAACTGGTGTTGCACTCATGCCGGTGCTTTTAAGGTGTTCTTTTTTTTTCTTTACCGGTCTCTTTTTACTTTTGAACCAACAGCTCACTGTTGTCTATACATTACTGCCAAGGTTGTGATTGTAAAGGCAGAAAAGAACATCGTTAGGACTGCTGCCTTGAAAAACAAGGTGACCACACATAATGTTGTGTGTTTTGGGGGGAGAAAAAAATGTTTAGCTCGCCTATTTTCTGGGCTCTGCTACTTCTCTCTTTTTGCTTTTGCAGTTTCACATTTGTTCTTGGCAGGCGTGCACTTTGTCCTGTGAGGCAGCTCTTTAAGAACTGTTCCATTTACCATTTGCAGCATTCTCAAGCAGTCGTAGGCTGCGCTTTTCTGAAATTGACTAGACATTTAGTAATCATCATTCATCGTTTAGTTTCATTTCTGCTGCTTTTAGCGTCCAAGCCCCGATGGCTTTATTTTCAAACATAGGTAGAGTACAATCGGGTGTGTATGTACATTAGCCAGGAAGGTCGTTTTACTTATAGGGAGCATTATTACTTTTTTCTTTTTGTAGCCCTAGTGCATGAAAGAGTGGCTGGCTTAGAGAAGTGCAAACACATTGATAGCATCATGCATTATTTTGGTTGGAGATACTTTTGCACGCACACAGAATGTTTGAATGTACATGAGCGTTCGTTTACGTAGTAACTTGAATTCATATCATTTTGTAGTGCGCAGATCATTCCGGTGTCATCAAATTTTTTACCTATTACTGTGTGACGCTTTTTCACATTAAAATACTTTTTTTAAATGTATTAAGTATTAGCAGTGGTATGGCACGCTGAGCATAAGTATGGGCTACTTTTTACCTCTTGACCATAATACTACGTGGAAGGCAGGCACTCCAGTGGCACCTTAGTTAGTTGCACATTAGACTCATGGATCCACTTATTAGTACGACGAAGGAATCGATTAGTATCTTTGAAACTTGGTTATTCTCTGTAATGTCGTCTCTAAAATGTACCAACTGTGATGTGGTACTATAGGGGGGGGGGGAGGGGGGGGTGTAATATTTCTGTGGTATTCAAAAAACATTTCATATATATACTGTGTCATCTTGACGCCTGTATGAGCTTTGTTACTTTGGAGTGCTTGGCACTAATGGTTTTAAGCAGCATTCTTTATTTACATTTTCCCAAGGACGCTGATGTTGCTGTTTATCAGCAATGAAGCTGCCAAGCTACTAAGCGGGGAACTTAACTTCACTTTATACCTACAGCAATGACTGGTTGCTCTATAGGCCCTTTAAGATACTAGCTTGCCATGCGGTTTTTCTTAGCATTGAATGAACTATGTATATAAAGCCAATTTATGTTATTCTTATTTATGCTTTGTTACAATTGGAATGCTTTCTGGTGCTTGGTGTCATAGTAACCTTCCCATTTTTGTCGGAGTGTGCTGAAATTTTGGATGCGTTGGGGTGTGTTATTGATTTTAGGGTATCAGTACCAAAGGCTGGATTAGGATTAGACCTGTATACCAACTCCTTATTTGAATACAAGTGAAATGCTTGTAGAAGTACTTCACTTGCACTCATTAATTCAGAAAGTATCTGTGGTACATATGCTTTCTGCAGTAATGACATTGTTTAGACCCTACTCAAAGCTCGGTGAATGACTTTATTGTGCGTACAGTGGCTGCCTGTTTGCATGTTTACGCAGTGGTTGAATGCTGTTCCACTGTAGTGATTTCATGATGCAGTACTTCCAGTATTGAAAGGTTTCATTACCGATGGTACCTAAATATGGTGACCTGAATTCTTTCCAATGATTTTTGTTATGGGAATAGGTAATGTCCAAGAGGAACAGTTGTCATTCATGACTACTTGGATATTGAGTGTAACCTTCTTAAATACTGTTCATGGTGAAACTGTATGTTGTAGTCGCAGAAACTTGGCATGGAGAGAATACAAAACACTTAAAGTTTTGACTAGTGCAATCTACAGTTTCCACCAGAAATAACTAACCCAGCATGTCATCTCCTATTCACACTGCTTCTGTAACTGTCAGCAGAGAATTTTAGCTTGTCCCTGTACACATTACCCTTCACAGAATACCGGGTAACCAGAGATGTGGACGGCAGTAACAATGCCAATAGTGCCAGCTTGTGGTGCTTTGGCCACCCACACTGAAATATTAATTTTTTTTTTGTTGTTACACAAGCGTTCTTGCCAAAAGTGAATTAAAAAGAAAAGCTGCATGTTGACGATTACGTCACCGCAAACACTTTACACCAACATCTGAGTAGAATACTGGCTGGTCACTGCAATAGTAGCACTATGTCCTCTCCACTTAACTATGCGGTACAAGATGGTGCCACCAATGTAGCTGCTTGTGTCTGGGCCTTCAATCACCCGGTATTCCACGAAAGATAACATGTACAACGTGCGAGCTAAACTTCTCTAGCGAGTGTTTTCACTTCTCTTTACCTCTTTTGGTGATGTGCCATACACAGCATCGTTTCACCTTCTTTCCCTGGGGTGTGCCCGCACGTCAAGCATGTACCGCACCTCATCGTCACGCTGAACCTAGTGTCAGAAACTAGGTGTGACAGTGTGACTTCATTGTCCTCTCCCAGTAAACCCGCGACTGGTCGCGTGGATCGTTTTACTTTTTTTTTTTTCTTTCAAGCGGAATCACAGCAGGGACATAGAGCCATGTACGTGTGTGAGTGTGATTGGAATCATCACTTAACCTTCATGCACAAGATGTGGTGTGCGTGTGTCACTGCAAGGATCATGAAGAAGGAAGCTAGCTGGGTTGAAAAAAAAAATTCCAGTAGACCTTTGCTTGCGAATGCCTGACTGGAAGCCACTGCATAGCTTTTTCTCTCCTTCGTTTGCATTTGTTTGCACAACGGATCGTGGTTTCAAGGATGCCAATGTCGTTTTTGTCTTGAGAATTTTGGTTCGCGTAATCTATGGCAGACGTAACTTGGTGACCCTAGCTGAGGAGACTGAATGACACAATTGTTGATTTGACCTGTGCAGGAACCGCTTTAGATTTCAGCACGAAGGATTTCCCAAGATACCGGCATCATCATTAGGTCAATGTTTGCATGAGCACTTAGTTTGATCATTAGGCTGATCCCCCATGTTCATATTGAATGTTTTTCCACTTAATGTACCATCTCTACATTTGGGAGTGGAAGGCAGCAGGTTTCCTCAGCTTAGATAGTAGTCACTGGTCTTTCCTAATGCTCCCAGTGATGTCTTGCCGCACAATAACTTCATTATCATGCACTTGTGTCATCTGCTTGAAGGTGCTAAATAGGAGGCCTGTTTGTTAAGCAACTCCTCATTGCAGGAATTGTGAAGAAGTGTTATGGAAGCACAGTGACTACTTCAGTAAAACTGTGGCACTGAATTCCACTACCAGAATTGAAGCTGACATTTCAAGTGTAGGAGCATTCCAGAATAATTGGGTTAAGGTTGTGAAAACGTAATGAGCATTTTAATTTTTAACTTAAGAGCTTCTCGTGAAGTGTGAGACAGCTTCATGTCATGTGTATCCCAGTGGGTTCCCTTCTTGCTACATTCATAATTTTTAGTTTCCTCAGTGTGTTTAGGTTATCTTGCACTCCTGCAAGATCGCCAACTCCTCTGCCAGCACGGTCACAAAGTTACGTTTGCACATGCTCTGATGGTGTAGGGAGCCCTGTGCGTTTTCTAGTCTCCCCTCTATTCTTAAGCTTGCACTTCTGTTACTGTACGTCTGGACGCTCTTTCTCGGAAATTTCTGCCCAGTGTGCCTTAGGAACACTTTTTGCTTCGGGGATAGCGCATGTACGAATGTTGAAGAAGCGACTTTCTATCCTCGTTAAATGTTTTACCGGTTCTTTGGGAGTGATGGTTTAATAGCAGCCACATTTACTCGGGCAGTTACAGGGGTAAGCGGGAAAAATTACGAGACGCTCGCAGGACTGATCCTGTGGTAGGGATCGCCGTGAGCCCTAGAAAAGTGTACATGAGATACAAACTTATTTTTATTACACATCCAGGGTCTTGCTCTTCTCGGGTGGCATTGAACATTGTATGTAATGTTAGAAGCAGTTGCTGTCTTCAGCCACGTGCGAATTGATGTTTCACGAGGCGGCTGTATCAAAGGTGATGTCAGCTATGTCCTTAGAATCACGTTTAATCAGCATTAAAGAGCATTTCATACATACTTCTTTTGTGTTCCTCAATTGAATTTTGACATGACTGGGCATTTCATATTACATGCCTTCTCTACTTCAGTACACGTACTCAGTGACAAGTCAAGAATACACATGGTATTGCAAATCACAACGTGCAACCTAAAGTGATGAGAAAGAAAAGACGAAAATGAGTGACGACTTTCAACAGCTCGAACTCGGCACACATGTTATCGTCCTTGTCCGGTTGCATGCTGTGATTAGTAACACCATGGAACACCGTGGTATTACACATGGTGTTCCCATTCAAGTACCTGATCAACTAGCCTGGTCGGGTACCCTGTCAAAAATGCAGGCGAGGTTGCTCCCAATAAAGTGTGCATCGCCTTATTTCTATTCTTCCATACTCAGTGACACCTGCATGCCCAACTCTGGAATTTGGCCAAATGAGTGATGGTGATTGGCTTGTGTAGAAGAAGCGGGCATAAGCGCAGCCATGTGCTACAAGAGGACCAATGACAACTGACTGGCACATGTCAGTGACTACACTCCATCTCACAATTAAGTCATTTGCAGCGCACAGGTAATATCCTTGCACAGTGGAATACAGTTCTGGGTGTAACTGTCTGATTATTGGCGGGATTAGAGAGCTTTATTTTTGCTTTGTACATGATGCATCACAGCAATATGTGGCATGTTAGGACCTTTGAGCATGCATGTCGTATACCGTGAATTTAGAGTACTAGAAGTTAGCTTTAGTGATATTATGAACAAACGTTAGGAAGAACTCGGAAGCAATATTTTGGAGTGAAAGCACTACTGCGCCATGTTTCGCAAGCTCATTCATCGCGTTGCAATGACCTTGAGCCACAGGAGTGCATGTGGCAGTTGTGATGTAACACCACGTGATCCGCTGCGGAGAGGCATCACAGCTGCGCTCGCTGGGTGCCTCGCCGCTGCGGTACCACGTGACTAGGCGAGGCTGGCGCTTGATCGCTCAGTCTCGCCATGGATGGCACGCAGGCTGGGCCGTCTGTGCGTGTGCTTCAGCGCAAGCGATAGCCTGAATCCAATCATCCAGTAGATATAGCTAGACGGCAGGCTGCGAAATCTCAAGCAAAGGCAAACTTCGCTGCTGAAACACCGGAGCAAAGGGAGGCCAGATTAGCCCGCTATAGAGAAGAAGCTTACCAAGCGCGGAAGTGTGCATTAATGAAACACGTACTATGTGAATAGTCTTTGCAAAACTAACCCAAACAGACCTTTCGCTCGTGATAACTAGGTTTACAAGAGTTAAACCTCAGCCAATTTTTTTTAAAAAACTTGTTCAGGCAGTATCTAGCGTATGTAATGCGGTCCTGTACAAAGGGTTGGGTGCCAGAAACCACGTTTTCTTAACTTTTTTGTTTTCTTAACTAGGGGAACAGACTTCCCACACATCTTTCGAAAAACATCTGCGCTAGCCAAAGATGCACAAATACTAATAATTGGAGATTTCAACTCTAAACACCCAGACTGGGGCTATCCCAAATCAGACCCAAAGGGCGTCCGGTTATGGGAAGCCATCCAAGACTTAAAGCTAACCATTCTGAACGACGCCCAACAGCAGCCAACGCGGATCGGAAACAGCGTGTGTAAGGATACCTCGCCAGACTTGACGCGGTGCAGAAACATACCGTGCGCTCGATGGGAAAACACGGGCCTCTGGGCAGGCAGTGATCACTGCATCCTCTCCACTACCATTGCAACATCCACCAACAAAAGAGCCAAGACCACTGCGCGAATCACGGAGTGGAACAATTTCCGACAAATGCGCGAAGAAGCGGCACCCGACACCATTTCGGACATAAACAAATGGGTTTAGTCGCTAAAGCAGGACGTGACCACCGCGACGCGTGAAATGGAGGTCACTCAAGACCAGCCGACGACAGATTCCCGCCTCCTCCACATGTGGGAAGCGCACGAAGGCCTCATGCGCAGGTGGCGGCATCAACGGCACAACAAGAAGCTTCGCCGTCGCATCGCGAAACTCGAACGAGACATTGAAGCCCACAGCGCCACACTCGAACGCCAGCAATGGGGCCAAATTTGCAACAGCCTGAATGGCCAGATGGGCTGTAAGAAAACGTGGCATCTGCTGCGACACCTCATTGACCCCGGTAGTTCCAAGTCGGCAGTACGCAAGCAATTCGATCGTATAATCCACCAATATCCGGGTACCGATGAAGAGCTGCTGGAGGAGCTCGCCAACCGGTACATCAATACCTCCCACCAGAATCAGAAGAGCAGCAGCGTTAATGCAACAACAGTACAACTGCCACAATAAACTGGAATCCCCAACCAAGAACTGGACGCCGACATCTCGGAGGCAGAGGTCGGCGCCGCGCTCCACAAGCTGCGTACAACATCGGCGCCCGGCCCCGACGGTGTAACCAACAAGACGCTGCGAAACCTTGATTCAAAGTCGGTAGGGGCCATCACCAAGTACATGAACGAATGCTGGAAATCCGGACAATTACCCCCGGAATGGAAACACGCCAGAGTCGCCTTTATACAGAAACCCGGCAAGAAACTCGACCTCGGAAATCTTCGACCCATATCCCTGACCTCTTGCTTGGGCAAGCTAATGGAACACGTCGTGTTCTGCCGTCTACAAAACTACACGGAAGAGCACAACCTACTTCCCCCCACTATGCTAGGCTTCCGAGCTCACCTATCCACCCAGGATGCCCTCATCCAACTGCACCATGATCTCCTAAGACCAGAGAGTGGTGCAAGCACCAAAGCCTTACTTGGCCTAGACCTTCACAAAGCATTTGATAACGTGAAGCACACTGCCATAGTAAACAGCTTGGCCGAGTTGCAACCAGGAGAATGCACGTACAATTACATATGCACTTTTCTATCCAACCGTATGGTCGAACTCTCGGTGGGCAATCTAGTCTCCAAACCGATCAAACTCTGAGATCGCAGCACTCCTCAAGGAGCAGTTTTATCACCTTTCTTATTTAATCTCGCAATGAAGTCGCTACCATCCAAACTCGACAAGATACCCGGCCTGCGACACACTCTCTATGCCGACGACATTACGCTCTGGATGACCACGGGATCCGACGGACAAGTCGAAGAGACCCTGCAGAAGGCAGCCGACACAGTCGTCCAGCATGTGAGTGACGCGGGTTTAGAGTGCTCGCAGAGCAAATCGGAGATACTAATACTGCGACTCCCAGACCGGCGCAGAATAAAAACCCCACTACCCAACATTAACGTGTACGTCAACAACACTGCAATACCTCACGTGGATTATATGAGGGTCCTGGGCCTTTTTGTACAAAAGAATCGCCACAACAACTTCACCATTGATCGTCTCACCATAGCAGTGAATCAGACAGTCTATTTAATCACCCGAGTGAGGGCACGCAAGCAAGGTATGAAGGAGAAGGAGCAACTCCAAATCATCCACTCCTTTGTCATCTCAAGGCTCACCTACGCCCTTCCCTACCTACATCTACTCCAAACTGAAAAAGCAAAACTGGACCGCCTCATTCGCAAAGTGTACAAATCTGCGCTGGGGCTCATCCGTACCACCCCTACCGAGCACCTCCTAAGCCTGGGGTTGCACAATACCGTGGAAGAACTTCTAGAAGCACACCGCATGGCGCACATTCACCGACTACAGGGAAGCAAGACAGGCCGTTGGATCCTGGACCGCATCGGGCACAGAGTGTCTCCAACGCACAACGATCCTGCCACCATTCCCCCCAACATCAGAAAGAGGTTCATCATCAAGCCACTGCCAAAGAACATGCTGGCAGGTCATCACGACGGCAGACGAAAAGCAAGAGCTCAAGCCCTGCACAAAACCCACGGGTCCAACTCCGAAGCAGCATACGTCGACGCTGCTCAATATTCCTTGCCACATAACACGTACGCAATTAGCGTAATTAGCCTCCCCAAGATAATCAACAACAATAACAACAACCAATTTACTCCCCGAGCAACACCAATACGGACGGCCTGTTCTGTGCGTGCCCTCAACTCGGCGGAGGCAGAAGAGGCGGCCATTGCCCTCACTGCAGCAGCCGGATTTACAACCATAATCAGCGACTCAAAGACCGCCATATCCAACTTTGCATGTGGAATCGTGGCCCCAGCCACACTACGACTACTGCATCCCCTACTCTCCCCTAAACAACAAGATAGTGAAGAAGAACCCACCCCAATTGAATTGATATGGGTCCCGGCTCACGCAGGGAACCCGGGGAACGAGGCGGCCCACCAGTGTGCTCGAAGATTCGTCAGCCGAGCGGTGGGTCCCGTCTCCGACCCAGGGGACCTGGTCAGTGAGCCACTGACCACATACCACGAAATTGCCCAATAATACCGCCTCGCAAGACGGACAAAACCCCCACCTCATCCCAAGCTCACCAAGGGACAAGAAGTCACCTGGCGCCGACTCCAAACACACTCTTTTCCCAGCCCACAAATATACGCACACTTTTACCCTGACTTGACAGACCCACACTGCTCATTATGTGGGTCCATAGCCTCCTTAAATCATATTCTCTGGGACTGCAGAGAAGATCTCCCCCCACCAGATCTCCTGGCCGCTCCCTCGCCTGAAGCGTGGGAAGTGATACTCATGAACCCGAACCTGGAGGTTCAACTTCGGGCCATCAAAAGAGCTGAGGAGGTGGCTGTAAGGCACCACCTGGTAGCCACCCCTCACTAAGCAAATTAACAAAATAAAGTTGTTTCTTCCTCCTCCTTAACTTTTGACTGGTTGCCCGGATAACGGCTCTGGCTTTTGGCTCCAGGTCACTTGAAGGTCCCCGAAAACGCGAGCTAAAGGCCTTTCATACTTAAAGCGCCCCCACGCACTGCCGATTCCCTTGGCAGTATTTGCCTTTAAAGTTGGCTTCGCTGCAGTACAGTCGTGAGCTAAAGGCCTTTCATACTTAAAACGCCCCCACGCACTGCCGATTCCCTTGGCAGTATTTGCCTTTAAAGTTGGCTTCGCTGCAGTACAGTCGTGTTATGCGGTGAAGCATACCAAGCGGGAAAAGGTGCTATTGTTCCGGGGCACAGCCCACGTTAATGCGTTAACGGTATCATATACGAGACACGCATAGCTGGGGAAACGAGGGCTCAAATCGCCACAGAGACGTCAGAAACAGCTCTGAATGATTGCCAGTACGCTTACTACGTGTCTAGACGCTCGTACTGGGACCTGAAACGGCGCGTGCGCATTGTATAATTACAAACGCGTACTATGTCCCGCGACAGGGGCCCCTTTCCATTCTTGCTATGCTTCATCGCATAACATGGCTGTATTGCGGCGAAGTTGACCAGTCAAGTTCGAATTATCCAGCGAAGGTCAATTTTGAGATCGAAATAATGGAAGTTCGGGCCCATAGAATTGTATGGGCGCCGGCCGAGACCTTCAGTCGGGATCATGTAAAAAAAAAATCGAATCAACCGGAGTCGAATTAACGGAAGTCTATTGTACTAGCAACACCCCATGGCTGTTGCCATGCTGTCATGGGTGCAATAGTGAAAGCGCAGCCCGCGGCAAGGGTTGAAGGCCATGTGATCTGCCAAGTTTTGAAGGTGCGGCCTAATGAAATGGTAAAGGGAGCAGCAGCATGGAACTTCCCCTTGGGACAAGCACGTGTGCAACCCACTGCCAGCACCCCTCATCTTGCCAACGTTGTGACCCCAAGCTCGCAGTCAAGAGAACTCTGTTCACACATCTGTCTGGGCTTGCGACACGTTTAGTTAGTAAGTGAACGTTCGCTTCAAGTTATACTGCCCATAAAATTACGAGCACTCAATTGTGTAATAGTGTGATACCTTGCTATCCCTGTCAATGCTTTGCGCACCAACCATGGTAGCCCACTGGCTATTGTGTTGTGCTACTAAGCTCGAGGCTGCAGGTTTGATCCCAGCTGCCACGCCCACATTTCGGTGAGGGCAAAATGCAAAAAATCATTGTGTACTTAGATTTAGGTACACGTTAAAGAACCCCAGATGGTCAAAATTAACCAGGAGTCCCGCACTACGGCGTTCATCATAATAAGATCATGGCTTTGGACGTCGAACAACAGCATTTCATTTTTCATGCTTTGCCCATCAATTGAAATTGACTTCTGCTGCAGGGCCTTAACAAAGCTTACTTAAGTATATTTGTGCTTGCTTTCAGCATCACATGCCCCTGTAAACATTAGTAGTGTTTCTAAAAAAATGTTAGCACATGAAGTGTTCACCATAGCTGCTTTGGAAAATGACAATCTCCCAAGACTAGGGCGCCTGCGTGCACTGCTGTTTTAGGGTGGTGACAACACCAAAATTTTGACCGCTATTTACCGTCAAATTTGGTGGGTAGCCCCACCAATTTTGGTCCCCAGTCATTCTGATTTTTTTTTTGTCACACTCTGATGTACCTATGTTCGCACGCAATCTATTAAATTTCTTTAATTTAGCTTTACACCAATGCGCACACGAAACGTGCATACATCTTTAATATACTAGTTGCCTTTTCCTTTTATTTTAACACATCAGACTTGTTTTTCTATTGCATGTCGTGCGACACATATAAAGCAACAAGTTATAAGGTACGATGGTGTGCTCGTGGTAGTATTATCTCGGGCCAAGAATGTGAACTGCATTAAGCATTGTCGTTGCCTTCCACTTGTACTTAATATACAAAGGGTGTTTTTCAAAGTGTGCTGTAATAAAGACTGCTTACTAGCCTGTTTAACTAAAGCGTAGATGTGCCGTGTACTGCGCTCAGACACACTATATGTCTTTGGCTGCTGAGGCCAAAGTTTACTAAAAGAAGTTAATTCCACGTCACCAAGGGTTACAGGAAACGTGGTCTGTCGGCTGGTCTTTCACCATTTCGTGTCCCACATTTAACTCGCCAATTTAACTGGCGGTGACAAGTACTCTTACAAAGGCTGTCACCACCATAAAACAGCGTTGCATGAAGGCTCCCAACCCAAGACATTCACACTTCTCACTGTAGCGAATCTTTGCTTAAGGTTATCGCTTCAAACAATGTCGCAAAATGTTATAGTATTGACCAGAATCTCGAGTACCTATAGGTGCCATCTTCTGCAAGGGCTGCAGGAACTGGCAAACGAGTGAGAGGATACCACTCAACCCGGTATCCTTCCTGTCATCAACCCGCATCCCCTGTGCAGGCCGTGCCAACACACGGTGACAAAGGTGGAGATTAAGTGTGCCTGCTCTGAACGCAGGTTCAAGAGGAAAAGATTCTGGTCTACAGTGTGAGAAATAATAAGTCACATGTAAGCAAAACAGTTTTTAATGTACGGTGGCAAAATGCAAAGATGAGTTACCTACAGTATTTACATTATGAGTGCTATGTACACATGACCATTTTGGGCCTAAAATTATCTAGGGCCAAAAAGCTTCCAAAAGCCAAGAAAAACGTTGGATGCCAAGAGAACTGTGCCACCCAAGACAATGAAGAGGTAAACTCCTTTTCTGGAAGATCGAAGCCAAGGCATTGATTGCACCAACAGCTTTACGAGCCCTTGTGTTATCCATTGCCCGTCAAGTGCAATGCAAGGAACAACGTTCAGCAGTGCCAGTGCGCCTGAGAAGGACAACATGTAACTGAGAGTCAAAGTTAAGGTTGATGAATGCCAATTTGAACCAACAAACACATGAGCAAACAACTTCAAGGCTGTCTCACACTATCATGCAGCTGAACGGTAGGCAACAGCATTAGCTACTTTGAAATTGTGCTACATTTCTTCTGCTTCCCAGTTAAGCACCATTTTACATCCAAGAAAATTTAGAAAACTTGTTCACATCTGTTTCTGGCCATAAAGTACATTCATACAAAAATAAAAAGGAAATTATATCCGAGTGAAAATTCTTTAGTAAGTTAACAAATTATTCAGTAATTGGTTTGCTGAACTATGCGCGACTGAAAACTCCTTCTAGTGTATCAAAAACACTACTATGGGCATTGTGTTAAGTTTACAGCGCTTAGGTTAGAATGTTGAGGTATCAAATTCAGCATATCAAAAATGGTATGTTGGGCTTTGCGACATTAATTATGCTGCTATTTCATACTAACACTAGCCATTGCACTGAAATTGCCATGCAGAACTCCTTTCTTGATTATTCTAGGAACTGCCTAAAACTGTTTGCAGTAACAGCTGAGCACTTGCCGGTGGTGCTTGCAGAACAAAATTATAAACCATTTTGTATGACAACTATAGGGAAAAATACTGCAGGAACATTTCATAGGAGTGTGTTCATTGTCACCAATTTTCTCGCTATTTTAGATTATGCTAAAATGGAAGCCAAACATTGTAAAAACTTTAGCTGTGTGTAGTGCAATGCCCAGTATGTAGGTATGATATTGAGCCTTCAGGGGGTCACTTCCCGTGTACAGGATCTCTATGCTCAAATATCCAGTTCTCTGAATCCTTTTCGTTTCTTGTGAGTGCTGCCAAATGTCCAAAAAAGCCCCGATTCAAATGAGAATACATGCCAAAGGTTGTGTGCATTCAACTACTGCTTTGGCATAGTAAGGTGGACTTGTGATGAATCCTGCTATTTTGGGTGTTCCCGGTGAAATGGGAATGGCAGCTAGATGGCACACAGTTTCTAGCATTGAGAACCATAGCCCAAGGAATGGTTCTCTATGGAGCAAAAGCTGCTTCTATGGTTACCTAGCTTTTACCTAGAATTTTCAGCACCAGGAAAATCATGGCTTCCCCTAAACTTGTTAACCAACTGCATTAACCTGTTCTTATCACAAATGTGCAGCAGTCAGAGACTGTTCGCACTAACAGCTCAGTACTTGCCGGGAGCGCTTGAAGAACAAAACAGACATTTTGTATGACCACTACAGGAAAGGATACTGCAGGAACACTTCATAAATGTGCACTGGCAGCACAGATAGGTAGAGTTGCCGAGGGACCCACTTGATGACAGAAACTGCAGCACATCAAATTGTAATTACAGATTAGCAAGATGACCACATTGAAACTGGCTTGATACTGCAACATGCACAAGATGTAAAGACATGTAGCCGGGTGGCAAAAGGCGACGAAACTTGGATGACAAAACTGTTTAATTGGGCAAAAATGTAAAATAGAGCAACAAGTTGGCACCGGTGATAGTGGTGAATATCACCGACAGGCATTGGTTAATAAATAACATTTGGCCCATATTTACTGGACATTATGCACTCTATTGTAGCCAGCAATCAGTGTGATAATTCGAGGGTGCCTGGTAAATGCATTCTATGCATCTGATAGCAATTTGTTCATCTTATCTTACTAGAAGCAATACAACACTAGTAATGCAATAACAATACAATGCTGTGAGAACTTCTCTTGCAAGATCTGAAACTAAAGGCTGGTATCAAAGAAACAGCTAACATGATAACACTGAAAGTGAGAGGCTAATAACTATAAAAATGTTACACTGCATGTAGGAGTGAGGATTTAGAAAATACACCCACCTGAATGCCAAAGCTCTGATGGTGGACCAAGAAAGAGCATTGTTTGCCAGTTTGTCCTCTTGACCTCTACTAGCTTAGTCCCGTTGTCCAGTATTGGTTTTAGGCAGTATTCATCCCGTGAACAACTTGAGTTGCAGTACCTGACTGACATCTGCAGCGTGCGTCTTGCTGGCAGGCACACATTTTTCTGAAATGTGCAAATGACAGGGTGTGCCAGTTGAAACACAAAAGCATAAGTCTTAGTTTACTTGATGCTTCTTATACATAACAATGTAGGTGAGGCTGTAGTACATGTATTAGATGCCAAACAACACAAAAACTCACAGGAAAGTGGAGGCTTGATATGATTAACTGCGGTCAAACAAAGAATATCGCTCTAGCGACATTTCTTGCTCAACCACAGTTAATCACGCATATATTAGATGCATATGCATCACAGAGCAACAACCTAGTGCAGTAACACAGCCACACAGATCTCAAAGGCATAGAACAATTGTGATTTGTAGTGATCATGGGAGTGTTAAACCTCAAGATCACATAAGCAAATACAGAAACATCTATAGTATTACAGCACTGAATCATATTTATTACGAACACTCCGATGAAAATGGTGATTTATTTCCAAGGCTAATAGCTTCACTTATAACATCAGTTTCTTATTATTACTGATCAGAAGAACAAGTGATGTTGCACATCAAATGAGCACCATAAAATGTGTAAGCAGTGAGGCATTGTAGCTTAAATTTGCAACATTTTCATTTAATCGATCTTGTCACTTGGAATCGTATAAGTACGAGAAATGTGTAAGTGTGGTGGGCTTGCACAACTTTATGTTCAACTGCGTAAATATATAAAGTTTAAAGCATACTAGAAAGCAATTGTGGCTTAAAAACATGAAAAATAACCGCGCAAGTAAAACCTAAAAAACTAGAAAGTTGCAAATACTGCACGTTTATATATTTTATAATACAGGCTATGCTGATACAGGAATGTAGCACTACCCTCCGTGGTTGCTCAGTGGCTATGGTGTTGGGCTATTGAGCACGAGGTCGCGGGATCGAATCCCGGCCACGGTGGCCACATTTCGATTGGGGCGAAATGTGAAAACACCGGTGTACTTAAATTTAGGTGCAAGTTAAAGAACCCTAGGTAGTCGAAATTATTACAGAGTCCCTCACTACGGCGTGCCTCATAATCAGATGGTGGTTTTGGTACGTAAAACCTCATATTTCTTTTTTTTTTTTTTAATGTAGCACTGATGGTAAAGAACCTAAGGAGTGATATCAAGCAAAAAAGAAATAAAGTTTGTACTACGCAGTATGGTAACTTACACTAGAAGCACCACTGTTCTACATACTGTAAGCACTTTAAAGTAACTAGTAAGACAATCAGTATAGCAGACTCAAAAAATAGAAGGTGCACTCCCAAGCATCGGTAATGAACATTATATTCCTGGAAAAGCTGCTAAAAAAATGACCACACAACCAAATTTAGTGCACCAAACTGTTGCAAGAGGAGGACATGCAGCAGAACAGAAGCAACCTGTAAGCAAAAACAACCTTAACTTGATCTCTCAAGTACTGCGCAGTCACACTCACTTTTTCTCCATGTTCCATGTAAGCAAAGCAGAGACTGTTGTTTGACTGTCCATGGCAGCAGTCTACAGAGAGGTGTCATGGTGATAAGAAAATAGAATGATAAGAAAGACTTGTACAAAAGTGTTTATTTTACTTGCAACAACGTTCATAGAACACAGAAATCCGGTCACTGTAACTAGTTGTCATTTTTTACAGACTTAATCAATTAATGTTTCATACAATCCTCAACTTACCCTAAAAGCAGCTGTTCTAAAAGCAGTATTTGAGCAGTGTATCAGAAATGCAATCGCAATTATTACATTGTTATGCGTGGCATATTTTTCTCAAAATGTTCATACATAAAGTTAATAATCCTAATGAGGCTGATATTTATATCTGTAACATCACAACGTCGGGCTTCACTGTATGAAATTCATTATACAGTTGAGCTCACTTATAACAAACATTACTGTCACGAAGGATGCATCCATTATAGCCAAGCGTTTGTAATAAGTGGACATGTAAGAATAAGCCAGCAAAATGGCAAGAACACTTATTATTTTATTAATTCATAAGCTTGCTTTCCTTCTTCACTGTCGACCCAATAATCATGGTTTCCACATTGTTCAAATAAGACAATACGCTCAAAGAGCCTAAGACGAAGGGCTGTTGTTGGTCACCTTCATCCATGTGTGTAAAAAAGCACGGTCACTTGAACTTGGCTTTACTTTTCACTGGACCACTGATCACCTTTAAATGTGTGCATCTTTGGCAGCATTTGAAATAACAGGTTGGTTTCATCTGTGTTGTAAATGCACTGATCGCTGTAGCTCGTAATGGTTGCCATGTTGTCTCAAAGCCATGCATTAATGTCGTCACTGTTCAAGGAGGCGGCCTCGATGACAATTGCTTTGAATGCAATTCCATGTCGGAGCTTAAGGCGGTGTAGTCAGCTTTTTCCCTGGATTGAAATCTGCAAAGGCCGTGAAAATGGCGGAGTCCTCTGCATTGGAAAGCATGCACCGCTGAAGAGCATGCTAAACAGCGGGCATGAATGGAGATTGGCGCCTTCTCAAGAGACTTAGAGGTACATTCGAGTTCAACATAATGGAACACACAGCCGTGACATGTTCATTCTACCTGACACGTGCTGCCATAGACTGCATCGAAATTATGACCGTGATCCTATTTTCGTTCATAATATCTGAGAATTTTTTATACCTGGGATCATTATAGGTAAGCCCGACTGTACATCACATAGTGCTGCAGCTTGCCTCACCTTTTGGAGACCATGTGCCTTCAGACTCGACCACATTCTTCTTCTGGCAGTAGCCATGCTGGGGAAGTAGCAATGTCTGGACCAGGCAGGCCTTCCAGGAATCCATATTCCGAACATCACAGCTGTCAACTCCAATAATGTGGTCTCCTGGCAATAAACCACCAGGGCCATGGGCACCAGACTCCTAAAACAAAAACAAAGAAAAAGCTGATTTGCCTTATTACAGTACATTTGTTGCCATTCATGTCGCATGGTATACAGTGTAGTCCACTGTTAAAGGGACACTAAAGGCAAATACTAAGTTGACGTGGACTGCTTAAATACCTTGCCAGATACCTTGTTTCGTGTGAAGAAAAGACTTAGTGTACGAGAAAATTGCATCTGAAGGGTCCGAATACGTTTATCGCAATTCAAATCTCCCGCCACCCAACCGGAGAGTGGTGACGTTGCATACGCCATCACTGCCCTTTGCTGCCGTCAGTGAGTAAAACGGCGCCCGACAGACGGCGGTACGGCTTCTTGCACAAAACTCAAACAAGCGGCCATGCAGAAACCGAGCCCAGACAGAGCCGTGGATTGGCCGCTGCAGTTTCTTTTGATCAAGTGGCATGAACCGTAGGGACATCCCTCGACATCACATGGAAGTGGAATTCTCTGCTACTTGCAAGCCATCAAAACCAGCACAGCACTACGCGATAACAAAACTACTGAAATGCGAAAGCGCGGGCAGCGCAGAGTTGAGCGAAACCGAAACCTTTCCACCATGTCGTCGTTCTTTTTTTCTGAAAAAGTAAATAAATCTGGACAAGTAGTATTTTCGTTCGTCTTATAATGCAATACAATGATGTTCTTATAACGAGTGGTTGAGTACTAGTGACAGAATATAAATGAGGAGTGCTTTCATCATTGGGCAAGTACTTACATGTCCCGGGGGAGTCTCTAATCGTGTCCTGCATTTACCCCAGTTTCTCAATTACTTAGGCTTTGTGCGCGATAATATTGACACCTTCGGGATTCTCAAGCACTAATCAATCACTTTAGCTTGACTTAATATTTGCCTTTAGTGTCCCTTTAAAGGGAGCACTCTAATTTATGGCTCCCGCTTTGCTAGTGCTTTAGCTACAAGCGCCAGGTGTCAAACCACTGCACAGGTGTGCAGAAATGTGCCCGTGGCACCAACCACAAGCTATTTGCGGCAAAGCTGGGCAATTTCACACTTGCCAGAGGGAAAAAGTCACATGTGATCAACACTCATGTGCTCCCTTTAACAGTGAACTGCACAGTATGCTATCTGCAAAACATGTTGACAGCATTTCCTGTACTTGTGTGAGAGCTAAGTACTACATGTCTCATGAAGGAGGCACTGGTTTCGTTCTGGACGAGCGTGGAACCAATGCAAACTAGTTCATGATGAGCAGGACAAATCAAATGGGCGTAACAATGCTATCTCTTCGTGGCACTGTCTACATTTGCACACACTAAGATAACAAATGATAATCACAAGAATTAGCACACTTAATAATAATGATGACTAGAATTCCTTCTTCAAATCTTAGGACACTTCTTATTAGACCTGTTATTGAAGAACTTTTTTTTTTTTTTGAGCCAAGTGTGAGTGGAGAAAAAAAAGTAAAGCACTGAAAGATAGACGGATTATTTCTGGTGGTTCCCCAAGACATCTCGTCAGGAATTCTCTTTTTGTTTCTTTCTTTTTTCTTTTTTTTTTTTTTTACGGTATTGACTTATATCAGGTGAACTGCTGAACTGACTGAGTGCTTCGAAATACAGTGCGTGTGAAACAGTTGATCTCGCTTCTGTATCTGAAATGGTGTTCAGAGTTTAAGCATGGAGATCACACTTGTGGAGACAATAAAGTGCAACAAATCAGTCAAAATTTTCTGTCTGTCTTGGTTTTGCCTATTTTTAATGATGAAGGTGCAAGGAAAAGAAAAAACTTGGAACTAAATTTTCAGCACACAGATTTTGTGTCTGATTTTTAAGCGGAATTTATTTCATTATTAGACCCCCCTAAGGGCCCAAGGGGTATTACAGATGGGGTGGGTACATGATTATCATATTGGTAAAAAAAAAAAGAAAGACGTGCATCTAATTAAAAAAGTGGTTAGTGATGGCAGTATTTAATGACTTTCTATCTCTGTAGAAGCAACGGATGGGGTAAGGCGATTCCAGTTTTGATGGTCTTTGACAAGAACAAATGTAAGAAAAGATTAGTGAGACAAATAGGAAGGGCCACTTTGTTGGGCTGGTCTACACGTGATGACAAATACGATGGTTCTAAGATGAATCCACACCAAAGGGTTTGATTGTGGTAGAGAATTCAAGCACAGGCAAAGTAGAATTACCTTGAGTACTGAGATAACTGACACTCCAGAGTTCTCAGCATAAAATGGCGCCAACAGAAACTTGTTGCCAAAGAGGAGCAGCAGTGCCAGCAGGGCCGCGACTATGTTGTGCCACACTCCGGCGCAGTATATCTTCAACTGCCTCCAAGGTGACAGCACCGAGAGTTGGTCCTTTGGGAGGTCGACAAATGCACCAGGAAATATCCCAAGCACAAAGAAGCCGCAGCCTTGAATGCGCACGTTCTCCCTGAAAAGCAAGAAACCTGCTTAACATGTCACGATGTAGAAACAGGGAGCAACAATCTTTGGTGATTGTGTAATGAATTATGAGATAAAGAGACCTAAGAGTAAAACTAAATCAGCTTAGACTGGTGAAGCATTCATTCAAGACGCTATGCTTGTTTATTTTGTGTGTGAAGGTTGGTTACAAACGTAAGGTTCCCTACAAAATTTACTAGATTTACAAATGAGCAAATTTACAAAATTTGCTGGTGCTGAGATCTCTCAGTTGCCACAGGAATGATAGGTAATACATCAGTTTGTCTAGTCTTCGTGCTTTTTAAAAAAGAAAGTTAAGCGCAACAAAGTTTAGCAAATAGGAGGGGAAGGGGTACGTTACCTAACAGCCGCTAAAGCATGGCCGAACTCGTGGAATATGCTGCACACAATTAACGTTGCGATGTAGTAGAAAATGTCCGACAATGGAAGGTTGACGCCTGGTAGCTGCAGTTGTGGACAAGGCAGAAACAGGTTATGAGCAATGCAGAATTTGATGTGATATAGTTGAACTGATTTATCTATAGTACTTGATCACGCACTGAAGAAGCACAACATATTTCACCATAAAGCTGATATTTAAATTCAGCGCGAGCTAAGCAAGAACTAAACTGTACTTTCGTATATGGCAAAAGGTAAACACGAAAATGTCGTACTTCTGCACGTGGTGTAACCGTTTGTTAAATAACAAATCACAGTTTGACATTCGGATGGCACTGCTCTTAAGGCGAACGAAAATATATCAAGGATATCTTCGTGATATCTCAGTAGAGCGGATGATCCAGCAGACAACACGTTTGTCTGCTAGCGTCCATGAAAGCTTGGGCACACGCAAGAATAACGGCATACAGAAACTGGCACTTGCAGAGGGCTCGAGCACTTGGACTTCTTGCGTTCCGGTTGCGGCACTTCGGATCATGCCAGAGGCAGCCTTCGCGAGCACCCAAACGGCAGGCACAATGCATCCAATACTGGCAACTGTACCCACGGTGAACCACCAGTACAGAAATCGCGGTTTTTTCCGTCCCATTTGGTGCACCACACGGTTGAACCGGGTGAAGTAGAACTGCGCGCGAAGCAGCTTCAAGCTCATTCCACTTCGCTCCAGCATGCTGACGTACGGGTACAGCATGCACGTCTGCAAAAGTTCAAAAGACCGAAAAAGAAGGAATCGGAATGGGCGGCTGACATCGACTGTTTTATTTTTTCAATGCACGCTCGCTTCGACACGCTGTCTAGTGAGCGAAGCGACGATGCTCTTCTAGTTACCTTGAACACATAGTCCGTAAAGTTTAAAGCTGTCCAGAAGAATAGCACGCAGATAACGAATGGGATCATGTCTGGAAGATGATGCAAGAGTAGCCTCCACTAGTACAACTCGAACCAACAGGTAGCGTCCATCTTTGACTCGTTGCCCGAGCAACGCGACTCGTCGCAAGTCCGCAGTAAGTAAAACTTTTTAAAACTATCTAAAGAAAAATATTAAAGTAACATTTGTTATTGTAAAATCAGTAGTACTATTTCTCAATTAAAAACTTAGTTTAATAAAATCAGAATATATATTTAGAATGCATATTTTTGTGGTTGGTTAAAATGTGATACACAAAAAAGGTAAATTGTTTCTGATTTTCTGTTTTTTACAGGTTAAAATGTCATAAATGTAGTTCAATTACATGTTAATTTACGTTAAAAACTAATACTTTGATTTGTAATTTTGATTATACTAACTTTTTTCTTGTTACTGGCATGTAGGAAGAGAAGAATGTAGGGAGTAGGAAGGAAGTGTCTTTTCGCGTTTTTATTCAACTCTCTTTTTCAACATGGCGGGCGGCGAGTGTGCGAGACCTCAGGGCCAACCACATTTAATGAGACAAGACCTCGATAAACTAGTAAGTGGACCTTGTGTAGTGTGTTTTTCGCGAGAATACGCCAATCGCTTTTGATGAAATTCCAGATCGCGTATCTACGGCGCTGCCTTCAGCGCGCACGTGTCAGCTGCATGTCGCCGGCTTGCCAAATGTGTCATCCGTATCCCGGTGTTTTGGGATCATATGCTTCCGTTGGCTTACCTCTCGATTCGTTGACCGATAAAAAGGCGTTGTCTGTACTTCCGTTCTGCATTAAAACCGCACTGTACCTTCTCTTTGTTTTGTCGCTTCAAACTGTTTCTTTCATTTCCAAGGTTGTTACAATGCCTTGCCCTACCCGCTAATCGTTGAGTTGTGGCGTCTGTTGACGACAGGCATATAGGTCACGAACCTCCGTACGTCCTCGTGGTGTTCGCGCAACTCTTTAATATTGTCGTATAACTGAAGCTCTTGAATGTTGTCGTATCACTGTTTTTGATCTTTATCTTTTACTTTCGTTACTGCCTTTCAGGACATCAATAAGTTGACACCGTTTACTCCTGAAGTGATCAGTAGGCAAGCAACTATAAACATAGGTATGTAAATATTGCTCTCCTATCATCATTGCACGTCTGTTAATTGTTCTGACTCGTGGTTAAAAATGCAATCGCTGGAAGGTTGTAGCGTAGTACTAAACAAAGTGGTTTGTGGTGCAGGAACGATTGGCCATGTGGCTCATGGGAAATCAACTGTGGTGAAGGCGATTTCTGGTGTACAGGTGAGAAAATAAAACGAGACCACTTGTCGTAGGACTCTGTTGGAATGCGCTTTAGCTTAGCTAACGGAGATTCTATTCTTCAATTAACAGCAGCATGGGCTTAGGGGTAAAAAACGCACAAAATAACAATAAAAACCGAACAGGGGACTGCAAAATGCAGAAAGCTATTCCTGTTTTTCATAAGCAGTTTGTGACTCAAGACTAAGTGAAAAGCTAGTGAGCATGCAAAACAAATGAAAGTTTACCGCCTGTCAATAAAGGCTGACAAAACCTCATATTTTGCAGGCTTAAATTATCCACTTTGCCGCAAGCTACAATGCAAACAAACATTGTCTTGTGGAAGCCGCTGTAACTGCCTCTTCTCTGCCCAGAAACTGAAAGCTATGTCGTTTCAATATGTAAATGCGGAATTCTTGTTACACATGTGGTACTTATATTTTAATCAAGTATTTCACATGGAACAGAGAACATTGTCTTCTGCATGGTACTTGTTTTGGTTTAAATGATTGTTTATGGTGTCGCTAGTTGGTGGTTGTACTTTTGATTGGCTCACCAACACCAGGGAGTGAAGGATGGTGTCTGCTTGCTTTGTAATTGGTACGAGAAAGTGCTTACTTTTTTTTTTTGTGCTAATCTGTACAAGTTTTACTTGGTATACTGGGCATGGTAGTAAGCAAATTAGTCTGCAGGAGTTGAGGCCGAAAGCTGTGCTTTTTGTTTGTTTGCCTCATGTAATGCATCTGCAACATTGCAGACGAACACGTGGCATAAAATAGACAGGACGAGTGCTGTCTATGTCATGTCGCATGTTCGTATTTAACTGGTGTACATTTTTCACACTACTCTTCAACATGAACTGCCGTTCCACAGCTGTGAAACTGAAAGGCGCTGTGAATGTCCACTATTAGTATTTGACTGAGCTCCCTTTATTCTCACCTAGACTGTCAGATTCAAGAATGAACTGGAACGTAACATCACCATCAAGCTGGGTTATGCTAATGCTAAGGTAAGAAAAGGGTTTGTTTTGATACAGTCCAATGGAAAACACTAGTGCGTGAAAAGTTGTGCTGTCAAGAGTTGGCAAGTAGAGCATGCTGGGAATTATGATAGACAGACTATTGCATGGTTATTGCATCATTTGGAAGTGGGGAGATTTTGTCATATGATGCATCAACATTTTTTTTTTTTAGTTCATATTGAAGACCCATATAGGCATTACATAGGGGTGTTAATATAAACCAAGGATAATTGCAGTACACACTGAAACAGATAATGCATGTTAACATAAAACAAGAACAGAAACAAGAAAAAAATTAACAGCAGTACATCAAACTCAGTGGTAAACTATAACTAAACCATGTGCTCAAGGAACATTGAGCACATGGTAAAGAAAAAAAAGAGACATAAAAGGTAAAGTGCAAGAACACACTAGTGCCAGTGTCTTCCAAGATTATGCAATACTGGTGCAGTTTTGTAGCTAGACCACTACGTGCTTTTAATATTTTCTCCCATTGGTGATCTTTTGCTTCATGCATGAATGAAACTGTAAGATTAAAAATATATATATATTATGTCCATGTTATGCAGATATACAAATGTGACGATGAAAAGTGCATTCGTCCAGCATGTTATCGGTCGGCTGGCAGCAGCAAAGAGGATGACTTTCCTTGCGACCGGCTTGGCTGCAATGGCCGGTTTAGGTTGCTGAGGTAAGTCACACTGCAAGTTGCACAAAGTGCATTTCCTTTTGTGGTCCTTTGCCTTGTGAACTAAATAAGCCAAGCACTTTTAACAAGAGCTCTCACAAATTGCTCATTTTTGTCAGTCATAAGTACTGCATATCTTGCAAGTAGTTGTGTGCCTTGCAAAGGTTGTAGCAGCTACTACGAGATGATCTTGTCTGTATTGGCATCAAGTCTGAGACATTGAAAAGCAATGTGGAGTTGTTTCTCAGTTGTTCTAGTTTAATGAGTTGTTGCATTGCATTTTCTGAGCAAATCTATTAACATTGCAAATAAGACACATTTTGTGTGACATTTGTACTAGTTATTATTAGTTACTAGTAATATAATGTTCACAGAAGGTTTATCTCTGCAGGAGCACTTAGAATAGCTTTGCTTTTCAACATCACGTTAGTGGCTTCCTTGTTTGTTACTTTGTTTCTTGTGTATGATTACCATTGCTTTGAGTGTTGACATTTGCAATTCCTCTTGTTAATACTGATAGCCTGCATAACTGCCTTTAGTGAAATGTTGTTTTACCCTGCATAAGTGCTTTTGTTTGCATAGATTTTTTTTTTCTTTCCGTGCCACTTCTTCGTGTAGGCATGTCTCCTTTGTCGACTGTCCTGGCCACGACATTTTGATGGCTACCATGTTGAACGGTGCAGCCGTCATGGATGCTGCCTTGCTTCTGATTGGTTGGTTTCTTACTTCTCATCGTTTTTATTGATGGCATTAAGCACGTGCGGGTTAAAGTTGAAAAAAAAAATTATTCCATCTCCTGCTAAAGGGAACCATGTGTGGATGCAAAGCAGCGGGGAGATGGTTAGCTTGAGCGGGAAATGGTGTAGCGGCAGCGGCCCAAGCGCTCATCGCGGCGCTGCACAGGAGAGAGAATGAGGTGCACGCGCTCAGTCATTTTCATACCGCGGAACTACCGTGGCGTCCCCAGCAAAGTATGCAGCTCTCACCACCTGTCATGTGCGCCGCTCCGAATTCCTAGAGGAGAGAAAGGGAGGAGCGTAGGAGAGAGAGGGGAGGGGACGCGCATGCGCTGTCATAAGCTGCTTCGCATCTAAAATTGTAAAATGTACAGTATTTTTTTAGTCTGTGCAGGTCTATGAATTTGGAAAACAAAGCTGTGCATTAAGTTAACATGAGAAAAAGTATGGTTTAATTTTGTAACTGTGTAACAAAAGGTGGACTTCATTGCACATACTCGCTTTTTCTAACTTACACCAAAGGACTGTGTACAGCTGTTATGAAAAGTATGTGGGCCAGAGGTTTTGCAAAAAGAAAAATTTGAATTTCCTGGCAACCCGGACTGACAACTTGAAACTGCTGAATGCAGTGTAATATTTTCAGTGCCACGTCTGCACTGTAATCTTTAGTTACAGGTTGCATGCCAAGTCATTTAGGAAATTAATTCTTTTTCTGCAGAACCCCTGGTCTGCATGCTTTTTATAATGAATGTACATAATTATGTCTTAAGCACAGAAGAAGACTTCTCTAGAAGAAGTGTTATTGCAGCTGCTGTGTCAGAAATGTCTTTTTGAGTAAAACACATAGAAACATTGTTTTTTGCGAGTCTACGCAGCAGTTGGTGCCATTTGAAGTTGAGCATGGCATGGGAAACTGGAAAAAGAAATGCCTCTTTTCAAGGATTTTAACAGACTGGCTCGTGTTATACTGATGTGTTGCTTGAGTTCTCTGGAAGATTATAAATGTAATTAAAGCTTCCTTGAATGAGCAGAGCTCTTTTCGATATTTTCAACAATTGCTCAGTAATCACAGCTCATGATTTGTATGAAAAGCGTTAAAGGGCCCTTAAACCACCCAGAGGTCGAAATTTAGTTGTGGCGTTGCAGTTGTGCACGAGTCTACAATAAACACGTAGCCGCGAGAATTTTTCGAAATGATGCCGTAATAAGGGAGTTACATGCGTTTGATGATCGAAACACGGCCCTCGCTCGTTTCGCTCTTTCTTTTGCTACTCCTCTCATCGGCTGGTCTCTTTTCCTCGCAGAGTACTCCTCGAAATGTCACGTGACATTCCTTGTCGCCAACGCGTTTCTCAAAAGATTGTCCACTTCTGGTTAAAGCGTGTCGGCGGTAGCGGCAAATATACCGACGGCGAACTGACCTCCAGTGCCGTAGAACGTTTGCCGCGCGAGAGGTGTCCAAAGTATATGGCAGTACGGCTGGCGCACCGCCCGCTGCATGTTCGACGGGCCAATCGACGACGTGCGAAGCTGCGCGCCTCCTGCGTCGGCAACGAACACATCGGCTGCAGCTTTTGTTCCAAACAAAATTATTTCCGCTAGATAAAGCGATGCATAAATTGTACATTTTATGAAAAACAATATCCGCTGTCAAACCTTTAACATGAACGAGAGCTCCGATACTTGTCGAGCTCAGCTGCAGCGTACGGCTACCGACGGGAGACGACTGGCTTGGCTGTGCTCGCATCGCAGCGGACAGCGCTCCTAATATCAGTGTATTTTTTTTCTTTGTGTATAATTATTGCGAAGGGCGACAACAACAATAAGAAAATATTGTGGCTTGTCAGCACCGATAATTCATTTCGAAGTGCCGTCTGCTTTAGCTTTGAAGGGAACCGGAAAAGGCCTAGCGATGATATCGGCGCCGTCGAGCGAACAGTGGCGGTGAGGCTGTCGCACAAATGAGTCCCTGTCTCATCCTCTCTACGCACGGCAAGGAAATCTCGCAGTTCGCGAGCAAAACCGCTGGCAAACGGCGGCCCGTGAATGGCAAACGGCGTGCGGCTAGTTACCGTGGCGGTAACATGGACAGGCCTTAGCCGCGACTCGGCGCTTCTCGGCTACCCGCTGTTGCTTCCGTGCCGGCCCGTGTTCATGCGAAGGGTGCCGCTATGAACCCTGTGTTGCGCGCACATCTAGAAACGCCAACACTGTTGCACTCTGTTCGCGCAGCTAATCAGACTGCTAATCAGACTGCTAATCAGACTGCTAATCAGACTGCTAAGCACGACTGTGTTGGAACGCGAGCGATTTAGCACTTGCATTGCGGGCTGTAATTTCAGATTCGCAAGTGCGCACAAGCGAGCAACACGGCGAGGAAGAGCAGGAAGCCCGCGTACCTGCTAGCAGACAAACAGGAAGTCGTAGGTTCTTGTTCGACAAATGGGCATTGTCGACCCGGTTGGCACCCTGCTGACATCGTGACGACTGCTGGGGATACCGGAAAGGCCAAGAGAGGCGGACGACATTGTTTTTTTTATTTCTTGGCGCGCCCGCGGCGGGTACCGCTGCAGTGTTTAGCATTGTTAATTGTGATGGCATTCTGAACTCGATGCACGTGTTTACTTGAAATGTTAAAAAAATATCTGAGGTGGTTTAGGGGTCCTTTAAGCATCAGGTTTTTTATGTCCAACAAATTTTGTTCTGTTCACAGTGCTCTTCAGCATAAACTTTTTCTGTTTGTGAGACAGTGGGGTATAGTTTCTGCTGCATTTGTTTTTTTATTTCCTTGTAAGTGACCGACAACATTCCACGTGATGTTGCATGACACTATTTCTCTTCACTTTGACAGCTGGCAACGAGTCGTGCCCGCAGCCGCAGACTTCGGAGCACTTAGCTGCCATTGAGATCATGAAACTGAAGCATATCCTAATTCTCCAAAATAAGATTGACCTTGTCAAGGAGTCGCAGGCCAAGGAGCAGTACCAGCAAATCCTCAAATTTGTGCAAGGTATGCATCGCACTTACGCTCTTATTGCTTTCCTCCTGGCTTTGATAGCTTCTTTGTGTTATCCCTTGACGTCAAAGGGACACATAGAGAGTAACACTAAGTCAGTAAGACTAATCAGGAATTCCGTGACATTAGGCTTCTGCATAAAAAATATTGAACAGTGACGGGAGACTTGACAAACACAAGTGCAAACTTTTAATTGAATTTTATTGGTGAAAAGGGCGAAGTTTTATACATAGACTATGTGCATCCGGTTGGTAAAAACATGCGTGCACACACACAAAAGTAAAAAAAAGGAATGTTTAAACAAACAAGTGGAATATGAATACGGCGACATGTGCGGCATGTACCGAAGGACCTATCTATGTGCGATGCTTGCCTAAAAATGCACATTTTTTAGCCATGGATATTGCCATGGATAATCGATTCAGCTCTTTTTGTAGCAACCATATGGTAGCTGCATTGTCGAATTTAACTCCCAGGCGATTGATCTCTGCTGTCTCGATGATTTCTCTTGTCATCTGGTTGAGATGCTTGGCGACTACCGTGCAGTCTTTAAAGGCTGGCTTACAGCCATATTCAACTTGTTTGTGTAAATATTATTTAAAATTATTTTTTTTTCTTTGTGTTTTCATCAACCAGGTGCATAACGTACATTGTCTATTGTAAAAACTTCATCCTTTTCACCAACAAAATTCAGTTGAAAGTTTGCACTTGTGTTTGTCAAGTTTCCTGTCTTCATTTGCTAGTTCGTGTACAGAAGCCTACCTACCATCATGGAATGCGTAAGCTTTCCCAGACCAGTACCCTACTTAAAGGGCAACTCCGGCGATTTTTTGACCATGTCGAGCTAATAAAATATTTAGCTTCCCGAGACCCTTCTGTGACGCACCTGATAGGAGAATCGTTCCGCAAATTCGAAAATAATTTTTAATAAGCAGAAAAGCGCAAAAACGAAACCGAAACCTGAGCAAGCAGCCGAGCGAACCTCTGCGTGTGACGTCACGAATGTATCCCCGGCGGGGAAGGCGCGCAACGCATGCCGGTCTCGCCCGCGGGGCGAACAAAACCGGCGAAGAGCAGACGCTGAGCTTATTCGTGACCGCGCCGGACTTTCGGGGACCTTCGGGTTACATTGCAAGCTGCACCACCTATTCGGATCTGTCAAACAGTGACAGTTATGATTCAGACGAATTCAATAGCCACGAATCGCCGTCCTCCACCACTCGAGCCAGCACCCATGCGCAACATATCGCGCTGCGACATGAAGACCAAGGGATAGCCCTACCACTGATATACGCGCTGCTTGCTATTTTAGGTGTTTTACCCCTCTCAGGGAACCGCTTCGCATGCTCACTGTAAAATGTGGAGCACGACTTTCCGCATTTGTATCCCACAACAACGCCGCTGACAGTCCAAAGCACCGACCGGTGCATTTGTTTACATCTGCAGATACAGCGGCCACTCGTACGTCGTTCGCTTGAGATAGCCGCTCATCGGTGACATCAATTAATGTCAGAACATCTCAAAACACGTAGATTTCGTGCATGTAAGCACCGTTACATCACTCTGGGTCGCGCTGATACGTGCGACCACACACCTTCGGAAACAGCGAGCGGGAGACCGTAGTAGGCAAGCGTTGTGCAGCCTGCTTATCATTCTTCGTATTCTCTTCATGCACACAATTAGTGCTCCTTAAAGTAGACATAGATTAGGACATTGCACGTATGATCGTTCATTTAGAGAATGTATAGTTTTCTCGCAGAAACGCCGATGTCGTGAAGTATGACATCGTTGGCAGCTGAACGAGACGGTTGTTTACGCATGCTGTATCGAAGGGGCCTCCGCTTGCTGCCCATTTGGGATACGAGGCAAACAGTGCACCTCGTAAGCTAAATAATTAGTCAGCATAACAATAGGCAATAATACACCCATGGATTTGCGTAGTCACAATTCATTTAGGGAAGCGCCGGCGAGTGCATGCGACTGGCCGCATTCGAGAACGGCAACGTATACGGATGTTGATTGCGCGTCGTGTTGTCGCTTCTAGCTTTTTGTGTGTGCACTGTACGAAATGAGGAATGGTTTATTTCAAATCCGTATGGTCAAAACTGTGCAGAAGCAGCTTTCCTCATCCTAATAGCTTAATTAGCTTCATATCAGTGGGTCTGGTCCGCCAGCAGCAGACGCACGAACTCGGCCACTGTGATAAGCTTAACCTCGGCTGAACGCGATCGGCATCGGCTCAAACTGTGTTTGCGGATGGCGAGGGCTGAAGTTCGTGCAGCCAACAACGCAACACCGCTTGCCACCCCGCATTACTTGCCCATCCACAGGGAATACAACTTCTCGCGACAGCAACATCTCACGCCAAGCACTAGCTCACGATCGTCGACTCCTGCACGCTCTCGTCGCTGTCGTCTGCATGATCCCGGCATGCTCTGCGTGGACTATTCCTGACGTCATACACAATGTGGCCTATAACTGAGGAGGAGGTAATGTAGGGTGCTCGAGGCAATAAATTAAATTCATTTGTAAAAAATCTGTGCAACTCACAAGCCTGCTTTTTTTAGGACATGGCGGAGGTATTCAGAGGAACAGACCCAGCGAATTTCATCGACATCCGTTGACATCGAAAAATCGCCGGAGTTGCCCTTTAATAAAGTATTGTTTCAAAGCTTTATTTTCATTAACTAACTGAAATAGGCACATTGAATTCTGAAAGTATGTTGTCCTGTATCTTACAGGGACTGTGGCAGAGGGTGCCCCCGTGGTTCCCATTTCGGCCCAACTGAAGTACAACATCGAAGTTATCTGCGAGTACATTGTCAAGAAGATCCCCATGCCGCTGAGGGATTTTGTGTCTGAACCTCGTCTTATTGGTATGCTACTTCTCATTTCTTTCTTGGCTATGTGCTTAAATATTGGCCGGGGCATGTTGGGTTTATATTCACTGTGTTTGTGGGCATGCAGTTGCAGAGGCAACATTCTCTGACTATCGCTTTCTTGACTGCTTTCACCTTTCCACATCTGTGCGATGCCTTACTGGAGTGATAGGCGTTCTGTCAGGTGGCTTAGCCAGTTGGCGTCGACCTATGATGATATCCCCTAAAACATTTCGCTGAGAATACTGCACCAGGGTAACACTGCCTCAAAAGTAGAGAATTCCTCATCCTAAAATAACTGGATAATTACTTACACAGTCGAGTCCTGCTACAATGAAATACATGGGACATGCAAAAAATTTCGTCGTGCCAGAACTTAGTTGACGCAATACACACGTACGCCAAACGGCAAAGCCGCGAACGAAACTGAAACCATCATCCAGGAAATCTTCGTGATGACGTGGGGGCAAAGGTTGAGACGTACTGAAAGCGATCAATAAAGTGTCAATTTCACGAGAGAATACATTTCGTGCTGCTGGTGACTGCATTTTTCGTACATTGCGGCCGACGCCTACCCCAATGCGTGTGCCCGGCCGATCGCGAAGCACTCATTTTGCGGCACATGCCCCGTCCCAATGAAGCGGTTTGAATTATCATGATTTCACTGCATATTTATGACAAAGTCAGCAAGCTTGGCAAGCTTGCGCTCACTGGAAGTTTTATTTCCAGAAGTCGATCAGCCTAGATTTCTTACGCTTCACGACAAGCAAAGGCGTTACGCGAGTCTCAGTCAGTTAAAAGAGCCATCGCAAAGTCATCGTCGTGGGCTTTGATAACTTTTCTGATTAGGCCAGAAGGATCCATTACTTTTAAAGCGGTCGCCAGAGTCTTTGTGTCCAGCAGATTGTCATCTTCTCCAGACGACAAGATGTTGGCATCATGTTGACAACAACGGCGCCGGCGTGGGCATCGTATCCCGAAAGTGACCTGCGATGTGCACCAAGTGCACGCCCGTGTGGACCTCATCTTCAAAGTGAACTGTGTTGTGTGGGCAAAGTGCAACTAGTGCCGGTAGAGTTGTGTGCGCTGTGCTTTCGACGTTCACGTTGAAACGAGAGATGGCACGGAGGTCAATTTGCCACGCCTCCTCACTCCAGCGTGTTGACACCAAGTCTCCACGGTCATCGAGTGTGACGTGTTCATGTTTACCTGTGCGCGCGTAACACTGTGCTTGGTAATTTAGTTACAGTATAGACCACTTATAATGGAACCGCTTATAGTGCAGGACCGGATATAGTGCGGTCTTTTCAGACTCCCGTTAATTTTCCCATAGCACTCCATGTATACACGTATTGCTTATAGTGCAGTTGCGGGAAACGAAATACCGGTTACAGTGCGGCTGCCTGGGAGTATGGAAGTCAGCGGAGACGGCGAACGCTCCCCTCAAACGGGCGCCCCAAGGAGTGCTCGAGGAAGAAAGAGAGACGAAGTGGAGGAGAAGGGCACGTGGTGCGAATGAACAGCCACTGAAGCTGAAACCAGAATCTTGAGTGCGAGTCGTGAAATATGATGGTGCGCATAGCGAGCGAGGGCCACGAAACTGCCAACACCGGCCAACGCTCGCTTCACGATAACGGCAGTAAAGGAAACTTTAGGGAGCGGGTGGCGCCGGCACAGCACGGCGAAGGGCTGCACGCAGAGACCGTGGAATGTGAGGGAGGAGGGTGGCAGGGAAGCGGATTTCGCCTCGGCAACTCCGCCGCTTAGGTGGCTCTCCTCGCCCTCCCTCGTAGCTCCCTCACTTTCGACTGTTGCCGTGCGCGCCCGCCGCCGATCCAGCCGGCTCGGCGCCAGCTCCCCGAAGTTTCGTTTTCTGCCGTTATCAGGAAGCGGGCGTTTGCCGGCGTGGGCAGTTTCGTTGGCCGGCCTGGGACAGCGCCGCTGCTTCCCTCTGCGCCGTAGCCGCAGCGTGCAAGGTTAACACATGACTAGAAAGTAGAGGAAGCATAAAGGAGAAAGAAGGGTGCACTGCCATTTTCTACGCGTGGCTACGGTAGTGTGGCTGAGACGTCGGCATGTACACGCATGTTCCGGCGCAACGCAGAATCGGCGACCTTGCCATTTGAGAGAGGGTGAAATTTCCACCGCGTTTTTTTTTTTCTTTCTTTCTTTTCTTTTTTTTTTCTTTTTGTTCACGCGCACCATTGAGGGGTCTCTCCTAAGCTCTTACTCTATGGCGGTGCCGGAGCAATACCGGTCGGAGGCGCCGCCGCGTGATTTGGTTCGAATTAACGAGATTCAACTGTAAATTGAATGCAAACGTTTTCTAGCCGCATTCCTCGACTGTCGCGTACGCGTGGCGGCTCGGTACACATGTTTTACATATGTGGCGGGCCTTGAAAATTGTTGCTTTGGTTATAGTGCGGTACCGCTTATAGTGCGGATATTCGCGACTCCGGCGACTTACGTTATAAGCGTTCTACACTGTAGTCGGCGAATGTTTACAAGTTTATACGACCGATAAAACTATTATCCTTAGTTCATATAGCTGTCTACTAATCTGCCATCGCAATTGATGCTTCGCCTTTCGGGCGAAAGTGTGAAATTTGTTTCCACCGCTTTTCTGAC